>NC_030444.2:14932686-15290186 GCF_001660625.3 Ictalurus punctatus
TTTACAAATATCCGAGACCATGGAAGTGCCGGGATTAATAATAATAATAATAATAATATAATAATAATAATAATAATAATAATAATAATAATAATAATAATAAGGTTCTATCAGGATTGGGCACTGAGACAAATTACGACAGTGAATTACGAAGTTCCTATGAAAAAAAGACCCCCCCCCAAAAAAAAAAAAAAAAAAAAAAACTTCAAGTCTGTATAGCAGTATGCTGCATAAATTTCATCGTAGACCGTCCATGTCTATTTATAACAAACACGACATGACTAAAAATCACGCAAGTGTGAAATATTCACAATTCTGTGTCATGCTAAACAGCGTTGCTGTGTTCAATCAGTTCTAAAAGGAAACAAAAAGGAATGGAAGTGCCAACATTAAATTATACAAGACCTCAGAAAGTGCATGTAGAATTTGTAAGAAATGATGTTTTATTCCTGTTATACGGGGCAGTGGTGGCTTGACGGTTAAGGCTCTGGGTTACTGATGGGAGGGTCAGGGGTTCAAGCTGCCACTGTTGGGCCCTTGAGCAAGGCCCTTAACCCTCTCTGCTCCAGGGATGACCCCAAGCTCCTAACATGCTGGGACATGCGAAGAATAAAATTATTTCTCATATAATGTATATCTGACCAATAAAGACTCATTATCATTATACCACGGCAAATTGCCAACAATTAAATTTTTGTACCTTTTTATAAATAATTACCCTCCATGCTCCGTCCATTTATAATCCACCAGGTCCATTAATCTCTCACGCTACATCAGTGATAAACAGTCGTTCTACCAGCATCTGTTTTTTTTTCCCCTCCCCTTTTGAAGTTTATAAGACCAGAAGATGTTACTAAGGAATTGCAAAGCATGAACTCTTCTGCGCCGAAGATGTCCGAAATCTGCAGCTTTACCGTGAACGTTTTGACACTGGAGACTCCTTCCACATTTAAAATAATCTGTTTAAGTCCTGGCGAATGTGCATTAATATTAACCTGTGATTTACAGCTGCATTACTGTCAGACCTGCTGCTATAGAAAATGACTCGACGTGCTCGGACTAATCCTAGAATCGTATGACAGTTCTAGGGAAAAATCTGGAAATATGCCATGTACACTTATGTTTTTAGTATTTATACAGATGTAGAAATATCCATCCTTCTTCAGCACCGCTGTGTTCTCAGTATGTTATAACGCGTGTAGTATAATGCCGTCTGTCATCGATGATTGCTTTCTTAACTTAGGAAAAAAAAAAAAAAAAAGGCCAGATCTGAATTTTCCCAGCAGCAACCGTGTTTTCAAGTTGATTTGGACTTCGTTCAGCTGCATTTCGCTATGACTTACCGAAGTAGTATTCTTTCGCTGTGAAAGATGTAGACAGGATCCCATTTGTGTTGAACATGTTAATGTATGTACTTTTCGAGTATGAACATGTGGGTGTGCAAGTGTTCTGGCTTACAAATAAACATCCAGGCTTCTCCTGATGGAGAAAATATGAGCTCCGGGACCCGTCCCCCCGCCTGGAGTTCCACACGGCTCTAAGTCAAATGAATGAAGGCATCGCCATCTCATCAAATCAGCCTCAGTGGCGGAACAGCAAACTCTCCGTGGCAGCAAGCTTTGAGTTATTGCTGTCTACCTGGCAAGACGATCTACAGCCCGAGCCTTCGCAAATCAAGTGTCTGCTTCCCTTCAAGAGCAGAGGGACAATTGTGGCGATAGCTGTGGCGAAACGTTAGCACCGGGGGTTTCTGTTCAGCCGAGGCTTTGTTTTTTTGCACGTTATTGCAACGCCCTGCTTGGTTTGGTTTATTTATGGGGCGCTCTGTTGAATCATCTGGCTGAGTTGTTGAGCGTGTGGGGGAGGGGGGATTTTCACTTTATGATGTTGTGTTCATTTGCATAAATGCACAAGCAAGTCATCTTGGTTTGATGGTTTATCGCTTCACCATTGAGCGAGGACAGAACTTGACTCATGCAGTGCTAGCGCAGTCCACCTGAGATTCTCGGCTACCGAATCAATACCAATATAGTTTTAAGATATAAAAAAGATGACATGGCAGTTGGTCATTTTTATGGCTGGAGTTTGTAAGCAGTTTGTACAGCCATTCCGTTCCTTCCCAAGCGAGCCGTCCTCAAGAGGTGGGCTAATTCTGCAGAAGGAATTCCAGTCATGATTCGGAGACCGGCAATGCTCAGACCTTTGCTAGCAGGAGAGTTCTCCAGGCTGACTGTGAGCTCCGAGCATGTCTGTAACAGCTGAAAATAAGAGAGACAGATGCAGAGAGAGAGAGAGAGAGAGAGAGAGAGAGACTTCATCATCCTTTCACATCAGAGAGAAATCAGTATTGAAAGTCAAGAGACACCACAAGAAACTGACAGACAGTGTAAGAGAGACCCAGATGGACAGAAAAAAAACTTCATGTCTGAGAGCCCGTAAGCAAGACTGAAAAGACTGATTGCGTGATTTGATATAAAAATTGCCGTGAAGGTGGCATTCCAGCACGATGAATAGTACTAATTGAGGAGAGTGGGATGATGAGGCTAGACCCGTAGCCTTAACTGCCTGATCTCATGCAATTAGCAAACCCCAGATGCAAGCTCGTTTACACGCTGGAGCTATGCCATGTGTTTGAAGGCCTATCACCCTGTTTCTAATTAATGCCTCTGTCATCTTTTCTTTCCTGGTAGGGCATTGATTGATGGCCGGCTGTAGGACAGCCTTCTAGCGACATGCACTTTTCATAGCATATGTTTCTAAGCGTATTTTTCTGCACAAGTTAATCCTTAAATAATTCTTTTTTTTTTTTTTCTAGTGTGAGGAGAGAGTATCCGCAAACCGGTCCTTAAACCATAAAATGCAGTGTTGTGTAGTGATTGGACTTGGTAGGGGAATACAATAAAGATTATGGCTTTATGACTTAAATATCCCCAGCTATCAACAATATTTAATTGTTTGAACAATATTAATACATTACGATATTTAATCACTGGCAAATTCTGTATGTTAAGCTGAATAAAAAGCTTCAGCACATGCTATTATTGGAAAATAATTACTTTTTGGGGCGGGGGGGGGGGGTTGCAGCAACTTCTCTTTGTCGTACCATTCTGTCGTGATTTATTCTTCACTTGGCGTGCCCACATATGATCTCAAACAGATGTCTGGTCTGCAGTCTGCAGACACACCCTGTTGCTCTGCATAGCATTTGTGGTTTGCATAACATCCTTATCTATAATTACAAAAATGGACTCGGGTATTTACCCAATTTAAGATAAACATCTGCTTCCTTACTCTCTGTTCTTTACTACTTGAGATTTGTCTAATCGAGTAGCTTTATCATGCGACTGTCACACACTGGCTCTGAGGGTTGAGCACTCCAGCAGAATCTTTATTCAGCTCTTTAAGACTTGCAGGCTTGACAGTGTGTCCTGAGGAAATGTGTCTAAGAGTGAGACTCATAGAGACGGACTGGGTTTTGAAATAGCTTTTCTCATATATATATAATATATACTGCCCTGTATTGGTGAACAAGTGATAGTGTACTCAGTGGCCAGTACATCCATGCAGTTGGTAGTGATTTGAGGACGAACACTATGATCTTGAGTAGTGATAGAGCCTGTGTCTGGCTCTCCGTGATTACCCGGTGGAGGAACCTGGAACGCTGTGTCATATCAGAGTCTGATAATGGCCTGGTCTGGGATTCCTTCTCACAGTGCAGGCAGTCACATTACAGCCCTGCAAAACAGATAATTCCATCTGGCTCCCCTAGATAAGTCTCAACATCCAGCGCCATCCTACGTAAGGATTTATTATTGAATCGTGGCCTCTGATTGGTCAGAAGGTGGCAACTCTTACAATAACACTTGTAGATGTGCTGTCATAGAAAAATAATTAACTTTGGGGTGATAAAGGTAATTTTGCTTCAATACACCATCCCACTGATGATCATTTCCCTATAACAGTATGACACTGACTGTTTTATTACTTATGTAACTGTGTATAAAGTCAAAAGTCAGAAAAAAATAGATACAAAAATCTTATTGTATCTTACCTTATATTATCTCATCTCATCGTATCTCACTGTATTTTATCTTATATTATCTTCTCATCATATCTCATTGTATCTTATCTTATATTATCTTATCTCATATCTCATCATATCATATCTCATCGTATCTTGTCTTATCTTATATTATCTTATCTCTTCAGATCTCATTGTATCTTATATTATCTTCTTATCATATTTCATCTTATCTTATTTTATATTATCTTATCTCATCATATCATCTTATCTTATATTATCTCACCGTATCTTATCTTATATTATCTTCTCATCATATCTCATTGTATGTTATCTTATTTTATATGATCTTATCTCATCATATCATCGTATCTCATCGTACCTTATATTATCTCATCGTATCTCATCTTATATTATCTTCTCATCATATCTCATCGTACCTTATCTTATCTCATCATATCTCATCCTGTCTCAATGTATCTTATCTTATTAAACCTGACGCCCTCCTTCCCAAAGAGGGAATAAGGTCTTTGTTAGAAGTATATAAAGTTGCATTTTTATGGACTGTTAAAGCCAGAATTTAAATGGATGGAAAGTAAAGGACAAGAAAAAAGAATGTGAGACAGGTAACAAAAAAATTAACTACAAATAGGAGAATAAAAAGCATTCTCTATTCCCTCTCGAATCACCCAGACATGCCCATAGTCCAGCACAGTTTAGAGATTTCCATGTTGAAACAACTCACAAGTAAAATGATTATAGTTCTTCCTATAGCCACTATATAGGTATTATTATGGCCACCTAACTATCCTGCACTGGAGTTAAACATGTCTGTCGTGAACCAGACATCAGTTAGAAGGAACATTGTTGTGGGCATGGACGAAACCTTGCAATGTGAAGTACTGCATTTTCTAAAACTCTCATCGTCTTCATCCTTGTACCTTTTTCTGCTCAACGCTGCCCAAGACATTAAACCAGGAGGACATCCTGCAATTTACAACCGTTTACAGACATCATGGAAAGATCAAGACCAGGACGCCCCAGCCTATTTATCCACGTTTTTCCCTCTCAATTTCACTGTCATCTTTACTCTTCTCTCTCCGCCCCTGATCTCGATCTACACGCCGTTCCTTTTATCCACCACGTCCAGTTATTTCATTTTGATTCCTGCTCGTTCCTCACGCACACACAAACCCTGTTTCTCCCCTGATTGCTCTTGACATTTTAATAAGAAACATGCCGTTGTTGACCCACGGGCTCTCCCTCTCGCTATTTTACCCGCATTCACAAATGAAAGGACTAGAGAAAGGAAATGAAAGCGAGGATGTGAAGGCTTTGTTTATCGGACCTTCTAATTTTCCTTGAATTTTGCGTCTGCTGCTTTTCGAATGGTAACAGCTCGGAAACAAACCGCAGCGCTCCCGAGGACCGAGCAGTCCGTTCATACTCGACTATATTTGCTCACAAGCAACTTACATAATAGACACGAGCTCAGGCTGTATGATTTGTTTCGGAATAAAAAGATAAGCCATGTAAAGTTCTCCGTAGGGATTCTTGCGACAGTTCCTGCGACATCTGTTTCCGCGCCAGAACCCGATCGTAATCCTTAGACATACAGTTTCCCATTAAAAAGCAAATTTGCCAGACAGAGTCTAATCTTGTCTTTGAAGATCATGCCTCCTCATTTTGCTCAGTTGGCAGTCAGAGATGTTTATCTTTCAAGCTTAGTTAAGTATACACCCCCTTTAATTATTTCTTGGTACGCCTCCAAATTCACTTCGATTGATTTCTTTTCTTTTTTTTTTTTGCCACTGAGGTTTACTGTTGCTACAGGGCCATCTGGTTGACAAATTTGGACAAATTGGAGAAGAAAATGAGACGAGGGAACTAGTAGACATGAAACTTTATTGCTGTGTGTGAGGCAGATGATGTAAACGCAAGCCTTATTGAAATTCAGAGTCCTGGTCAAAAACAAGCCAATCGCACAGCCGTCTGTAGTCAGGAGTGTAGAGATCAAAATTGTCCATGCGTTGTGAGTGGGAGGGGCATTCTGTCTCCCCTGTCAATCACAGTGACACTAGCCAATCGTCGGTGTCTGTGAGCTCAGGTATGTGGAAGCTGGTAGATAGCACTTTTAGGGTAATTTTCTTTTTTTTGGGGGGGGGGGTTGGGGGTCGTCCATTTGAATTGACCACTTGCAAAGAAGATGAATGAGTGAGTTGATTAATACGAGATGATCGGTGAATGTGAACACTGTAAAAATTCGGATCTGGATGAGGAGCAGTAACTCCTTCCGTGTTGGCCTAAAAAAAGAAATTTAGTGCTTGTCCGTTTCCAGTACCGGTCTCGTTATTTCTAAAATAAGTGCTTTTTGAACACGTCTTTTAGATTTTTTGGATTAAGGTAAACGTTTGTCTTGTACAGATGATGAATATAACTCTCTGACGTGCAGCAAAAATCTGCATTTTTATTGGAAAAAAGGCTTGTCTAGCACACTCTGAGGAATGATGTCTCTATAAAGTGAGCACCCTCAGATCTGATCTGGTGCATTATGAGGATCTACTCACTGGAATAAGCATCATTAAATAGACGATGGTTAAAAAAAAAGTGAGTGAGTGAGTGCACTCGGTCTCTGTGAGAAACGGAAATGGAAAATCTCGACTCATCGGCAGTGGAAATGTGCGAGCATACATTAGTTAGCATGAAAGCCGGAACCCTTTATGATCCGTTCTGCAAATATAACAAGTCTCCAAATAATTATACGATGATGCACTACCTGTATGACGGATTCGGCACTCTTTTCCAAGCTTCTGGAAAACGTCCTTTTGCGTAAATTATTAAACATAGCTGCACGTTTCTTTAAAGCATTTCAATTGAATTATCGACGTCCCGAGAGATGGATCGTTGGGTATGGAGGGTGCTCTCTTTTTCCGAATTTCATGCTCAGGTGACCAGGGTGCTAACAAACACTGCATATCAACTGCACAACTCCAGCTTGTGCTTGAAGCACATTTTTCTCTCTGCAGAGTTTGCAGGCCCACATGCTTTGCTAGCCAAGTCGTGATGGATTTAGCTTCCTTGCGAGTGATAATTTATCAGCCCAACCCCGAGCCTGGCGCTTTGGGCTTTTTAGCAGGTTGCTGAGCTACACGTGTGCGCATGACTGGTTGGTAATTACTGTTGTTTAAGAGTGTTTACCCCTGTCATCTTTCTTCCCCGGGAGGAGTTTCTAAAATAACTTTTCCTCTGGCTGTGATTGTGACTGATGCTGACCACACAAACTGCGCTAGCCCCTGGCATCGAGAGAGATATTATTACCAGTTGCATCACCTCTGCCTTGCTAATGCTACTGTGAGACAGTACAATAACAACATTTTGAAGCCCCCAAGAAGGTTCGAGTGGTCCTGAATACTCCACTGACTACAAGTTTGTGTATGTGTTTATGCATCTAGTCTGTTTAGCCCTCCAGGGAAAGCGGGTCTTGCTGAGCTCTAATGGCAGGATGGTGTTATTTTATGCTAGCTCATGCCTCCGTAGAGGCTGTAGAGGCTCTCTCAATGTTCCCAGGACCCATTTTGCAGTCATCAGCCAGTTTCTTACCAGTTTGAGCCAAAAGTAGCTCCATAAACAAATCTATCCGTTCCAGAGCGCCAGTGGAAAAAAAAATGTTAGCGTTGTTTTCAGGTGCTGATACTGTGAGTGTTTTACGGGAGAACAGCTGGCCTTGGGTCTAGACTATTTCAGCAAGGCGGGGCGGGGGTGGGGTGGGGGTTGTGATGTTCTATTAAGCCTGGATTATCCTTGACTTTAAATACCACGATGTGTACGCAGTATGACTGCTGCATATATCGTGCAATTGTTTGGAACATTGCTTGTGCAATGTCCTGAGAAACAAAAAGCTAGGCGCTTGCATTGTGCAATACCAGTGTAAACAGCGGGGGCAATATATCACCATGAGACACCGCGTTCCTAATAGAGGTTGTTTAGACTACTTGACTACATTTAATACATCGTGCTGCTCGCTGCTGTGGGGATGACGCAGAGTTGCGTGGTGGAAAAACACAGCGAGGCAGACGTTATCATCATCAAGCGATTTCAGCGTAATATTGATAGTACTGATATTGTGATCAGTTGTAAAAGTCATAACTTTTCATATAACTTTTTAAAACTACACGTATTATAATCACTACAAGCAGCTGATTAGATCTTACAATTCTGTCCTGAATCTTTACAATTACAGAATGTTCTTTGTTTTGTAGCAGAATTATTATTATTATTATTTTTTTTTTATACCTTTTCAGTGTTCAGTAGTTTATTTTTGTAGGCATTAAATAAAAATATAATCAAAATGTTCAGTTTCTTATAGGTTTATAGATTTATTTACGACTGCACCACTAATGTTTTGCTTGCTGGCGTAGATTGTTAGCAGACCTGCATATCGTACTTCACTGAAGTGACTTCAAGTATCGTGATGTTTTTGACACATCGTCCACCCCTACGTTAAAGCTGGAGATGTTATCTGTAGCCTGTGTGCTTCCGGCTGTCCGATGGTTAACCGAAGTGCGGTCTGCTATCTGAAAATAGAGATGTCCTGAAACAGTTTTGCTTTAACTGCGGAAAAGACGACTCGTCGACTACTTTTTTTTTAAAATTACTGACCCGCTAGTAAAAATTTGTAGTTGCGCAACAACTAGTTCACAAATTAGCAAAGTAAACAAATTAGTATTGTGTAATAATATGGCTTTGTCTCTGTCTCTTGCAGCTGAGGAAAGCAGTGATGGACCATATCTCTGATTCCTTCCTGGAGACTAATGTACCTCTACTGGTCCTCATTGAAGCAGCCAAGAGTGGCAATGAAAAGGAGGTGAAGGAGTACGCCCAGGTCTTCCGCGAGCACGCCAACAAACTGGTTGAGGTGAGTGCTAGATTTCTGACATAGTCATCCTGCTTCTCCACACACACACGCACACACACACACACACACACACACGCACACACACACACGCACACACGCACACTGATGTACAGATTTTTTTTTGAGGTCCTGCTGTTCAACTCACTTTGAAACAATATACAGGTGCATCTCAAAAAATTTGAATATTGTGCAAAAAAACTTTGTTCTAATATTTTGAGAGACTGGATTTTTGATTTCCGTGACCTGTATGCTGCACTAATCAACATTAAAACATGAAGAAAGGCTTGAAATGTTTTACTTTATGTGTACTGAATGTAGAATATATGAAAGTTCCATTTTTTAAATAAAATTCTAGAAAAAATTCAAATAAAAAAAAATTCACAATATTCAAATTTTTTGAGATGCACCTGTGTGTGTGTGTGTGTGTGTGTGTGTGTGTGTGTGTGTGTGTGTGTATATATATATATATATATATATATATATATATATATGCATATATATATATATATATATATATATATATATATATATATATATATATATATATATATATATATATATATATATATGCATATGTATGTATATACAGCCACTCTGACCGTCTGTTTATCTCCATTTTTTTCTTTCTTTCTTTCTTTCTTTCTTTCTTTCTTTCTTTCTTTCTTTCTGGGGTTTGAATAATGAAAAGAGATTATTTGTACTTGAAAGGCCTTTGATATATTCTGTGATTTACATTTTCAGTGAAACTCAGCCAACGCAAATGAACAGAAGCATGAATTTCACAGAGCTGATAACACACACACACACACACACACACACACACGCACACACACACACACACACACACACACACACACACGCACACACTGGATTTATTTACTCATTTTTGTACACAAGTTCTGTGTTCATTTCATTCTGAGATCGGAGGCCTCCTGTAGCCTCTGCTCTTATAACACCCTAATGCTGTTGGTGTGTGTTTGAATTATTTGCTGTGAGATTTTGGTAAAGTCTCTCTCTCTCTCTCTCTCTCACACACACACACACACACACACACACACACACACACACACACACACACACACACACACACACACACGCATTAATGCTGTTCACAGCAGAATCTCAGTGGGGAGATAGCTCACACGCTAAGCTCTACTGTTGTCCAAAGCTCTGTGATTAAGGTTTACATCTGAAGTGGTGTTTAAACATGACTTGACAACTACCTGTAGTGTTTACTGTTTACCTGTAGAGTATTTTTTACTGTTTACCTGTAGGGTAGTGTTTACTGTTTACCTGTAGAGTAGTGTTTACTGTTTACCTGTAGAGTAGTGTTTACTGTTTACCTGTAGGGTAGTGTTTACTGTTTACCTGTAGAGTAGTGTTTACTGTTTACCTGTAGAGTAGTGTTTACTGTTTACCTGTAGGGTAGTGTTTACTGTTTACCTGTAGAGTAGTGTTTACTGTTTACCTGTAGAGTAGTGTTTACTGTTTACCTGTAGGGTAGTGTTTACTGTTTACCTGTAGAGTAGTGTTTACTGTTTACCTGTAGAGTAGTGTTTACTGTTTACCTGTAGGGTAGTGTTTACTGTTTACCTGTAGGGTAGTGTTTACTGTTTACCTGTAGAATAGTGTTTACTGTTTACCTGTAGAGTAGTGTTCACTGTTTACCTGTAGGGTAGTGTTCACTGTTTACCTGTAGGGTAGTGTTTACTGTTTACCTGTAGTGTTTACTGTTTACCTGTAGAGTAGTGTTTACTGTTTACCTGTTCCGTAGCAGAGTGAGGAGGCTGATAATTACAGCATGCATGTTTATGTGGTGTGAGAGGGAGTAGTGAGGGAGTAGCGAGGGAGCAGTAGAGAGGGAGTAGCGAGAGAGTAGAGAGGGAGTAGTAGAGAGGAAGTAGAGAGGGAGGGAGGAGGGAGATAGTAGAGAGGGAGTAATAGAGAGGAAGTAGTAGAGAGGGAAGGAGTAGAGAGGGAAGGAGTAGAGAGGGAGGGAGTAGAGAGGGAAGGAGTAGAGAGGGAGGGAGTAGGGGCAGAGTAGAGAGGGAAGGAGTAGAGAGGGAGGGAGTAGAGAGGGAAGGAGTAGAGAGGGAGGGAGTAGAGAGGGAGGGAGTAGAGAGGGAGGGAGTAGGGGCAGAGTAGAGAGGGAGGGAGTAGAGAGGGAGGGAGTAGAGAGGGAGGGAGTAGAGAGGGAAGGAGTAGAGAGGGAGGGAGTAGGGGCAGAGTAGAGAGGGAGGGAGTAGAGAGGGAGGGAGTAGAGAGGGAGGGAGTAGAGAGGGAGTTAGTGACACAGCATCCAGCAGCACATCATCAGTATGTGGCTAATGTGGTCTTTGTTAGATTACATTTAACAGATTAAACAAACAGAACGATGATGAGAACATTGTCACACAGAAACATTTGCATCAGGAACTCAACACGTCTCTGTCCATAGTTACGCTAATACCCACATCTCAGTTCATATCAAAAGTTCAGAAGGATGTTGTTGGTATGAAATATAACTGCATTGATTTTCTCACACGTCCGGGTTGATGGAATAGATTTTTCAGATCAGTTACTTTTTATCAAATCATCAAATCTACTGAGTCGAAATATGGAGTTTACTCTAAACTATTTAAGAAAAAGTACAAAAGTATCTGTAGACAAAAATAAAGCTTAATTGACAAACAGATAAACATAGATAGATGGATAGATAGATGGATAGATAGATGGATAGATAGAGAGATAGACTGATTGATTTTTATTATTTTTGTGCCTTACATTACTATTTGCTTGCTTGTTTTTTGTTTGTTTTTGCCCTTTATCTTTTGGTTTCTTTATCAAAAATGTACAAAGAATCTTGTGAAATTTATCATTTGTGATCCTTTCTGCAACACAAAACTGTGTGCTCCGCAATATTTATAAAATTCTAACTTATAATAAAGTAGCCCTTAATTGGAACAATTGAAAAATTTGAAATCTTTCCAAAGAATTTCTGCTTGAAGGACATCCTTCATAGTACATCCTTCATACCCCAGTGAATGGCTCTTTCATCTCATTACAGAGCTTACAGGTTCCTTATAATATGCGATTACGACACCAGTGATGAGTGGCATCATCAGCCTTAGATGGCACTCTTTTAAAGGACAAGGTCATCGGGAGGCACGTCAGTGTTTAGCTAAGAACTATCGCTCAGCTCTGTACCTGTGTCCCTATGCAAGTTGTTACTATAGTAACAATAGCGTATTAGAATTGTCAGAGCTGATGTTGACCAATCAGAATCCATGTTTCTGTAGTGTTAAGATTTTTGTTGAAGCTTTGACACATCATTACGACCGTTCACGTGAGCTTTAAGTTGCCCAGTGTGGCTCTCGTTTATATTTCAGTGATTACTGGTAGCATTCGGGTTGTAAAACATTATTGTTCATATACTCGAATGCGATTATAGATCCCCCTTTGTATTTTATGATATTTGAGCATTGTTTTAAATTTTTAAGTGCATTTTTATTATTATTGGACTGCTTTGTTAATAATGCATTGTGTTGATCTTTGCTTGTTTGCGAAGGGATTTTTCTTCTGAACAAATGAAAAGCAAGTCATAGTGCAAATGTAATTAATAATGCAAGGTTGGATTTCTTATTAATGCAAATAGTGCTGTTTATATTACAGGATAACAAACCAGCTCACAGCCGGGCTGCTGATGTTCTTCAGTGCAGTGTTTATTAACGCAGCACGGGCTTAAAGATTGTGAACACTCCGAGCTTGTCACATCCAGTAGCTTTTATTTTATTTCCAAACAGAGATGGTAAAAACAATTTTGGACTTTTAAAGGCTTCAGAGTTACTTAACAATACAAGTAATATGAATATATTATACAAATCTGAATATATAATTTAAAGAAAAAAAAATAAAAAATATATATATAATGAATTATGACATGAATTAATGACAAATTTAATCAGAATAAAGTGAGGAGATATAGATGCTTTTATACTTTCTCATGAAAAATTCTCAATTCTATGAATATGCAAATTACCAGCCACAGTCTTCCATTGATAAACTGGTGCTATGTGGCTGTCATTTGCATACTGCAATATGATTGGCTCTTATTTTTTTATTATTCAATAACTCAGTGTTTCAATGTTTCTCTTACAAAATCCTTTCAGAATTCAGAGACTGCTCTGGTTCATAAACTCCAACAATTGAAAGTGCTGACCTTCTTGCTGAGATGGCGAGCGCTTTCTTAATGATTATGCAGAATCAATAACAAAATGAAGGTAACCAATATTCAATCAGCCTTCAGACTTTGTGGCCTCAGATGCTCTGTTGTGGACAATAATTATTATTCAGTGGGTGCAAGTGCATTAAACAGTGTCCCAGATACGATGGATGGATGTTCAAACAAGTCTATTTGTGATGACCTGGGTCTGTGGGTGGGCCTGATGGCCTATTCCAGGCAGAGTTATAGGCCTCTGAGGAAATCTAGTGGCCGAGGTGCTTTTGGGAGACAGCCCGGGAACCGATAGATCAGCTCAGCACACTGAAGTTATTTTTAGAGCCTGCCTTCAGCAGTCAGCATCTGTCATCCATGACTCCACCACTGCAGTGGAATTGCAGGTCCAGAGTGAGATGGACTCCACCAAAGACTGATTAGGAGCCTGAGTCACCCAGGTGTACTAAAAAAAAAAAATTAATATCAATGGCAATATACATCAAATATATTTTTCTGATATGAATTCATAGGGGTACCAATAATTGTTTCACACCTATATTTAACAAATAGAGTTCTAGTCCTGGTTCAGGGCCGGAATTGACTGTAGGGAAACAGTTCCTATTCATTCTCTCTGTTTTGGCCTTCAGGGAACAGAAAGGTTTCCCTGATGGTAACAGAGAGAACAGTCCATTGTCGGGATGGTTGAGGTCCTTCATTATCTTCCTGGCCTTGGTGCAGCACCGCTTGTTATAGATGAACTGCAGGTCAGGGAGCTCAGTGCGGATGATATGCTCAGCTGTTCACACCACCCTCTGGAGAGCTCGTCTGTCCTGCATGGTGCTGTTCCCAAACCAGGCTGTAATGTTTCCTGTCAGGATGCTCTCAATGGTGCAGGTGTACACATTCCTGAGCACCTTAGAGGGTAGTTTAAAATCTTTCAAGTGCTTGAGCTGGAATAGTTGCTGACGGGCCTTTTTCACCAGGGTGTTGATGTGACAGGACCATGTCAGGTCCTGTGTGACATTGACATCAAGGTAAAAGAAACTGTCCACAAACTCCACTGGGGTCCTGTTGATCTCGAGTGGATGGTAGCGCCTCTCCTGATTTGTGCTGAAGTCCACAACAAGCTCCTTTGTCTTGTTGACTTTCAGGAGGAGAATTTTCTCCTGGGACCACTTTTCCAGGCTCTTAATCTCCTCTAAATAGGCCTTCTCATCATTATCAGAGATAAGGCCAAACACAACAGTGTCATCAGTGAACTTAATAATGGTGGAAGAGTTGGAAGTGGCCAAACAGTCATAGATGTACAGGGAGTACAACATGGGGCTCAATACACATCCCTGGGGGGCCGCTGGCACAGAGACGGTCTCAGACCCAGGTCCTCCAGTTGGTGGTGAGTTCTGAGGGAATTATAGTGTTAAATTCTGAGCTGTAGTCAACAAACCACATTTAAATATTATTTCCCTTTCTGGAGTCCGGATGTCACAGAGAAGTGTGGAGAAGATGCATGATGGCATCATACGTGGAGTGATCTGGGCGGTATGCAAATTGTAGTGGATCCAGGGTCTCAGGTAGTGACGAGGTGATGAAGTCTCCGTCTTCACAACAGATATCAAGGCAACAGGACGATAGAGGTAGGCAGGTGAGATGATGAAGGTGACAGATGAGATTTCTGTTTTGAATTGAAGTAGAGAATAAACACATTCTTCTTTACGCAATCGTCTTTAAACTTTCTGTTTTCATCATCACTTGAATAATCAGACCAGAGAAGATGACAAATCTATAATGTCTGTGAAAACCCTGCTGTTTCACAGTGAGCTGTTTTGAGCTAAATAATTCACAAGAGGATCTGCTAGAGAAGTGGTCATTTTTCATGTTGAGAAAAGTGGAGTTGCTGAACTACAGCCATGTAGTTTCTTATGTTTGTCCATTCTGCTGCACTGTTTATTCAAGTGGTTTGATTTGCTAAAATATTTTGCGGTCAGCTGAAGACCATGTCTATTGCTTCTATGGACAATACACGCATGCAGTATGTGGATGACTTGTTACGTTATTTCATTGCAGTGACTATACTCATGAGTAAGCATGGTCACTGTTAAAGACACATCTGAGAAATACACTAACATTTCAGAAGAGATTCTACAAGTCTTGCCAAGCGGTACAATTTGCCCACCCACTCCAGCTTAAAAACTCGATGGTGAAATCTTGCAGCGTGAGCACCTCTTTGACGGAAAGATTAATGGTCAGGTATCCCTGGCCTTACCGAGCAGACACTCCCTGTCATGTTTAACTGATGGCTTTTATTATTTCACCATTTCAGATTTTGCACTTTAAGCCTTTAGGCTTTGCTTACAAACCACATCCACTAATGCCTGAAAACCAACATGTCGCATACAGACAAATAACCTTTCGATCCACAATATTTACCATGCTGTAACTTTTTAATGCCCAGCTGCTGGGAAAATACCACCAAGTAATCGTCCAGTCTGATCGTAAATGACTCTTGATTGTAGTGATATACGTTTGGCAGTCATGAAACCGCACAGTGGCCTTGGAGAATCGATGGTTTAACTGGATCAGCAAATAACTGATGGCTGGAGGTAACAAGCGTCCATTGATAGACTCCTTTATAGGAGCAATCAATCAGAGCTATAGTTACATCACGGCAAATTGACAAAATGAGGACCTTCTGGCCAATTGCACCTCAGTATACAATGCAATAAAGATGCCGATGCTGATATTTGTGACGATCCCCAGATCATTTTGGAACTGAGGAGCTTGCTTGCTCTTTTCACACTTGGTCTGAATGTTCGCATCCAGGACCAGTTCTGGGCTAGTCGCAGGCTTACTTTCACACTGTATTCCTGCTGAACCTTGGATCAATTTGATAATTCCATATGTCACTTTTGTGCATGCAGGTTTGTGAAATGGTGAACTCTAGTTTTTTTTTTTTTTTTTTTTTCCTTTGGTGTGTTTTCCCCAATGTTCTCAGTGTGACCGCTGATCTAATTACAGTGCTTCAGTCCTACTCTGATTTTATATCATGTCTTATATCAACGAGACGTGACAAATTGAACTAATCATGACACTTGGTATATGGCACTGAGAGAATCTGATGCGGAGCACACAACGGGTCATTTTCTTGGTGGTACTGGACCTGCACCAAGGCTCAAAAACAGCTTTCATAATTCACAGAACGTTTTAACCTCTTGGGGCAAGTCTGGAACAAAACTGACCTTAGTACCTGATTTAGACTACGAATTCATCTTAAACATGACTCACAAATGTTTTTTTTTTTCTTTTCCCAGAAATGAATAGAGAAAATTTTAGTTTCTTAGTAACTCAGATTTATTTAACTGATTATATTCTCTCTCAGCTGCCATCATGTCTCCAAGCTCCCTTCAGCATTCGCATATACTAGTTTAGCTTGCAGAACTCAAAACACGGGCAAAAAAATCATTATAATAATTATAACTCTGCCACTTTATTTTCCCCAGACTCGTGTGTGTTTGTGTGTACTTATCAAACTGCAATAACTACAAATATTGAGGCCTATTAAGCATTGAAACAGACAGTTAATTTCTATTTCATAGTCCACGGATTCCAAGTTATTCCATTTCAGCTTGCCCCCTTACCCCCTCTTCCTCTTCCCGGCACCAATCCAATAAACTCTTTGTATCATTATCATCCACGGCGATGGCGCAGAATGAATTTGTTTGTGCCAGTTAATAATCTGTAATTGAATATCTGAATCTAGCAATCTAAAGCCGGATAAATGAAAAGGGCACAGCTCAGGGCTGGTTGGATAGCTATGGTAAGGGCTATTAGAAGAGAGGAGCTTGCTGGACTGTGGCTGGCCTGCAGAATTAGCCCTTTCATATCCAATTGAGAATGCAGTAAATGCTGTTTAGCCAGCCATTATTTAAGGCCCAGTCCCTGGTGAGTGGTTAAAGAGGGAAGGAAAGGCAGGTCTATTGTTAATCCACCTCTCGACATCGATATAGAGAAGCAGGAACTGGGACTGGATAAGAGGAAAATGTAATTAGATTGCCCATCAAATTAACAACATAGATGTTGGGGTCAGGCTCAGGCTGAGCGAAATCACCTTTATGGCCTGGAAATTGAAAGCGAATACTGAAAATCAGCAATTCAGTAAAGTATAAATTCTGCATACATTTTTTCAAAACTATAAAAATGAATATATTATCGATTTCAATACAGTCTGATGAGAATCAATTTTGAGTGACACATATATTGCTAGAACATTAAGATCAGCATTTTTAACATCCCTTTTTTATTTTTGTGTCCATCCTAGTGCCCATGTCAGATCGGGACCAAATATTGTGCATTTTAGGCACATAAGTGACAAGGTTTTAAAATAACAAGTTCTGTTTGACGGTGTATAAGTTCAAACTTTCAAATTGGTGTAAAATATAAAGTAAGGAATGGCAGGACTCACATTTTCCTATAACAGCACAAACCTCCAACAATCGTCTATGTATTTTTAAAAAGACGTACCTTGACATATCTGTTTATAGTTACATGTAATGTTGTAGAACATTTTAAACAAGGTAGTTTCTGTTCTCGCTTAAATTATAGCAGTCTTTCCCCTCACCAGTCCCTCTTTTTCTCTCTCACTTAAATTTAATGACAAAAAAAAACCCACGGATTGTTATATTACCAAGGAACTCCTCTGTCCAGAAGTGCTGACGCTGGAGACTCCTTCCAGAAATGTCAAATAAACATCATCTTATTTCAAGAAAGCTTATATCAATGATTACAGACTTTTGTTTTTAGCTGTTTATGTGGAGCATGCACTGTATAGGTTTCTGTGAATGAGCCGTTACTAGAGAAACAATAACGTATTAGAACGAGTGCATAAATATAAACCTGTGACTTGCAGCAGCGCTACTGTGAAAATGAATCAACACCTTCTGACCAATCAGAATTGAGAATTCAACAATGATGTGCTATGTGATATGTTGTTTTAATTGAATAGTTTATACGTCTTTTTTTTTTTTTTTAAAGAAGATCTAGATAGAACACTGAGATAGGAAAGCCGTCTGTTGTACGGTGCTTTAAAGGTTCCCCAAGAAGGACAAACCAAAGAAATCTAAAAGTGTAGCCACACCTCAATCTAGGATCTATGAATATACATAAATATGCAAATTGGAAATGCCCTCAGAGTCCTCCTGCCATTTTCACCATAGTTAACCAAGTAACTCTAAGCAAAACTCTCTCGCGCGCTCTCGCTCTCTCTCTTTCTCTTTCTAATATTATTTTCTTATTTTTAAAATAAGACTCTGACACATTTTATATTGTCTTGCTCTCAGTAGTTCAACCAGTCCAGTTACAGCGCTATCATGACTACTGTGATTTTCGACACCACTAGTATTTGACACATTAGCTCGGATATAAAGATATCCTGCAGTGGCACTAGACAAACATCACCAATCTTTCCAAAACAGCAGAAAGCAGCACTCTAAACCCAAAACCACTGCAACCTGAATTCCAATTTGATTATCGCAACTAACGAAGCGTAATAAATAAATAATAAAATAGCGTTTGGCGTTGCACCAGCGCAACAATTCTGTCCTGTTTTGTAGATATGACTCTAAAGTGGATTAGCAGAGATTAGGAATGACTAAAAAAAGAAAAGAACTGAAAAGAAAAGAATTTCTTTTTTATGGCTCTGCGCCTCCAATGAGCACACGTTCCTTTAAATATAATGTGCATTCTTGCAAAAACACAATTATATCTCACCCACACACAGGAACACAAGAAATTATCTTGAAACCATTTTGCCCTTTGTTTAGCCCCTTTTTAAAAACCTTTTGGTTGCGTTTTATTTCTTAGTGCGTGCTTTTCATCTTTTCAGAATTTCACCTCATGTGCTCTTCTAACATCTTCTAAGTTCTTCTCACGGTGACATTTTACCCAGTTGTTGTTTCACATTTTGCTTGCTGGTATTAATAACAGGTCTCCATGAGAACATTCTTTTGTAATTAGTATGAGGGGAAAATCCTGATGTTTCTAGGACAACAGGATGTAAAAAAAAAAAAAAAAAAAAAAAAACATTGCTTTTTCCAAATCATTCGAATTTGAAGACACTTCAATCAAAACTGGCTTTCTCTTGTTTACCTCCATGTTTTTGTCAGCACTATTGCCACAAAGTTGAACCGATTTCCTCCAAAACACCAATAAAACCTCCCTCCGTCCAGTAGTTTTTGATTGACAGACAGACTTCATTGATGGTACAAATGCTAATGTGAATTCGGAGGTGCTTTATTTTTGGCATGGGGAATTGGAACATGAGAATGCAAATACATTTTTGAATTGGCATCCTCTAATTAGCATTTGCATTTGAATAAAGTCTGGAATACGCTGCCATAAGCAGAATTAAAATGAATAGCTTATACTTCAAAACTAAACTTCACCAATTGTCTCCGACAAAACATAATAAACAGTATGGTCACTGTAAATGCAGACGTTTTTAATTGGACACCAGGCTCGTTATACTGATTAGCGAATACACCAGTGATGACCACCTAATCTGTTTCACATCTCACCAAAGGAATGATGGAGATAAACTCATCCAAAGCTAACCAATAAAACACAGGTGTACATTTACAGCAGGTCCACATTCAGCTCAATATGTAAAAAAAAATGTTGCACCATATTTAGCTCAGATAACTCTTCCATTGGGGAATGATGAACGAATTTAGACAAATTTTGCTTAAACACGCAATACTCCATTGAAACTCGCACCCCAAGTTTAATTTCTCCTATAGTAACCCTTTAAAACATGATCTTCAGTTAGATGTTCAACATTTCCAGCAATATTTTTCTAACAGTTCAAGTTTAAGCTCTTGAATGAGCTGGTGGAATTTATCCAGAATTGATTTTTGTGCTCCTTCCTTGGGTCCAAAAACCTAACTTTTTCCTCTTCTCTTGACATTCTATCATAAAAACATGTTTTATCACTAAAACACAGATTTTTATTTGTTATTTTTAAGAAGAATAACGGATAATGTTTGTTTGTTTGTTTATTTATTTATTTAAGATAACACATTCTGAACCGTCATGGAGTTGTTGGTGCCTCGTAACTGCGGATAGAAAGTTCTTCTAAAGAAATGCTGAGTTTATTTCCTCCTTCTGGTTTAGAGGAACAAGGTTGTAGATGGATGAATAAGCACCACAATCCAAATATAGCCTAAAATACAACGAGACTATAAAGTTGTACAGTTCATACAGTGGATAACTTGAATGATGGTTGTCTCATGCTATGATTCATGGGCTTCAGGTCCCTTGTCACTAAAAGATATTATTACAAAAGCTATATTAAGGAGGTACTGCATTCTCCTGGGGCCCCTGGTGGCTCGGTGGCCCTTAAACCACTTATAACTAGAACCAGCGCTGATTCAAAGCTTGAATATGGACGTCCTCTGAACCATTCAGCAATGTTTTTTTTTCTTTTACATACCCTGGCTGTAGCATTCTACCTGATGGTGTGTGTCTGATTACAACATAAGAGTGTGTATGATAAGTGCAGGTTGAAATGTGAAATAGGGAACCAAAATGCCCAGCAGGTAGGCACCTGAATCTTAAGTGTCTGTGCTGTGAGTGGCCATTTTCCTTCATGCGATTGCACTCAAATTAAAGTCCATCACCCCCCCTCCCCCCAGCTCACTCCTCCACCTGCATGTATTTCTGCAACACTGCCTCCTATCCACTTCTCAGAAACACTCATCTCCTTCCATCAGCGTGATCCAGGTCCTATCTACGTGTTCAGGCACTGTGTTTTACAAGCAGCACTATTCAGGCGACCTAATTATTACAAACGTCGTATGAATGGTGCGAATTTGATGGTGCATTGTGATCTGGCTCGGTAACCTGCACAGTATAGGTCATTGTGAATTGTAATCATTTTATATGAGATCTCGTTCTTTATTTATAGAGGCTTCCTGCAGAGTTCGTTGTCTATTAAAATTAATTTGCCTTGCATTGTAAAGCGAACCGCATTGGCGTCGTTATGCTGTTCTGTACATGGTGGGTTGAAGTTTGAATAGTTGTGTAGCTCACCTGTAGGGATGTAAAAATAAAAAAGGTGGATGGGTAAAAAAAATATATATACAATTTTTAATTTCCAACAAACTTGGTATGTAAAAATATATCTAAGTAAAATTTCCGTAAAATCAACCTTTAGATTTGAGTTTTTCAAAGAAAGTGTTTGTTTGTTTTATTTCGCATATATTTTTAGAAAACTGGTATCAATCTCAGACAGGTTTAATAATTAGTTTGCCAGATGATCTTAATTAAAGGGAAACCTATTTAAGAGGTTGTTCCATATTATTAAGCAAGTCACAGTTCTCGTGCAATATGGGAATGAAAAGTGTGAAATAGGCATGAAAACTACTGATATTCTGCGAAAACTGAATAGAGATCATCGAACAGTGAAAAGATTTGTGAGTGATTCAGAGCACAGACGTGTTCGGCAGAGAAAGGCTTATGAAGGAACGTTTATGTCATTAATGATGTTAAAAGGGCAGCTATAACAAAGCCACTGTTGGGCAACAAACACACATTTGAAGCTGCTGGTGTCTCTGGAGCCCATAGAAGTTTGCAGTGCACTCAGGAATACATGAAGTACGATGTCAGAAATACAATGCCGTGCTACACTGGACGGTCCAGATGGATGGAGTTCTGGATGGTTGGCGAATGACCACCCTAGTCCAACAACATCACTCTGACATCAGCAAGGATGTGTCAGAGGGATGATTAGGGGTGGAATATCAGGAAGTGACATGGTAGGTCCCTTTAGTGTCCCTGAGGGTGTCAAAATGACCTCTGCAAGATATGTGGAGCTCCTAACCGATTTTTTCTGCCATGGTATAAAAAGAAGTATCGTGCCATCTTAAATTAAATTATTTTAATGCAGGACAACGCACTATCCCATGCTGCAGAAAAAAAAAACCACCACTGACTACTTGGTTGCTACGGGCATAAAAGGAGAAAAAACGTGGTGTGGCCATCCACCATCATCTCCTGAGCTCAGTCCTAATGAGAACCTGTCTAACATCCTTAAAAAGAAGATCTATGAGGGTGGGCGACAGTATACCTCAAAACAGCAGCTCTGGGAGGCAGTACTGCAACCCCCAACTGAAATACAGGCAGAAACTATACACGGACTTACACGTTTAATGGATGAGAGACTTTTTAAAGTCTTCTCAAAGAAGGGCTCATTGATTAATATGTATATATGAGAGTAGAAACTCCGGCTTGCATGAGAGTCAAACAAGTATGAGTTTACTATCAACCGCCCTCTGAGCATGTTTTTCTTCTCGCGAAATGTGTACGAAACGGTGAAGGGTACTGTCCACTTGCAATTTGACTGGGTCTTCCAGTCCTGTAACATGCAGACACATGGACATCTCATGATACAGATGTCCACCAATATTGCGTACTCTTAGTTGTCAAACAGTTTTCACAGCCAAAAACATCCCAAATGTTGTTGTAAGGCACACTGATGCCAAGCTGTTCTGCTTATGTTTTGGTTTCATTGAATGTTATTCTGAGAGTGCGTTTGAATTATCATCCTAGTCAGCTCCCACAGACGTGTGGAAGCTCTCGCAACTGGAAGATGTCATGAATTTCTTCCATTTTCTTAAGGTGAATAAAGTCTGCAAGGAGAACCCTATTAGATGGCTCTGAGATTATCTCCCAGAGTGGCCTAACTAAGACAGCTGCTGACAGTGGCCTAGTGAGCTGAATACTGATGAAAGCTCTTAGTCTCCTGGAGTGATCATATCAAATGGAAAATTACTTCTTTGTAATCAATGAGTGAGCGCTCCTCCGGGAGCAGCAGATGAGGTCCAACTGAGGCGAAATCCGAAAAGAGAGTAATAAATACAGAGAGATAAAATATGGCAAAGACAGATGGGGATATTGTCTTTAAAGATGAGGCTGTTATTAAAGTTCCGTTCTTGCAGAAACGACACGCCGAGCAACACAAACGGTCTCCAATGCAAATCAGTGGCCACCAAAAAATACCTCCCGCACATTCTAATGCTTTCTGAGAAGAACTTCTTGGACCCTTTAGGAATAGCTAATAAAACATTTAAATATTTTACTTAAATACTGGTTGAGCTGGCAAGATCACATTTTATGGATCGTACTTGCCGAAATGGTTTGAGCCAGTTAGCACTTTTCCCTCCAGTCTTCTGTAAATTGATCCTAGATATCGATCGTGTCCTCGGCTTATTTCACTCTCTCTTTTTTTTTCCCCCTCTTCCCTCATCTCTCACCTTCTTCCTCTTACAAACAAGTACACTCTTCATTTCTGTCTTTCTCACATACCAAATTGCATCAACAATCCTTTACACAATTAGTATTTCGTTAATGAGCAGCGTACAGAAGGGATTAGTGCAGGTGCAGGAGGGAGATCTGCCTGTTGGACGATGATGGAGGTTAATCGAAGCCAGAGGATGATGAAGAGACCCTCTGATGATGCCAACTGCACTCCTTCAGCTATTTTTTCTAGTGTCAGAACGAGGCATTCTCAGGTGCTAGCCCAGGTGCTAATCGCTAACAGCACTGAGCTCATGCCCTCTGTTTCCTCCCCATGGGATGAAGCAGAGACGTGCCAGATGGATGACCGGAAATGAGCCAGCGAGTCAGTGAAGAGGCTTTAGTCATGGACTCTCTTGCTCTCTCTCTTTCTTTCTTTGGCTCAAGCTCTACCCCTCTCACCCTTTATAATCTCTCCTCTGTTGCCAATTAGTCTGCCTTTGTCTTCTCTGCATCTAGAAATGCCTCTTATTAATCTAACACAGGTTTCTTGCCAGAAGAAAGCTACCTTGTTTTCCAATGACATATATTCATTGCAAATAAGCAGTGATAAGCAAAAAGCCACATATAATATTTGTTCTATATATGCAATTTCAAAGCATATACTATAAGTTTTGCTAATGATATTGACTTTGACTTGCTTTACCTCATCATTGGTGGGCATCTTTGTTCAGTCATAAGGCAGTCATAATCGACTAACCCACACCGACAGATGGAAAGCAGCTACTGTACTTAACAATGAAGTCAAATGGAGGTGCTGAATTTTCACATCTAGCCTTAATGTTATTTTCAAATAGCAATGCAATAAATGTGCGAAATCTGTGTATAATCTGTGTATCATATTACATATTATCATATTATTAGGCACTCATGCAGCTAAAATTGTTGATTCTGAAAGTGACTCTGCACAGCATGGAAGCTCATCACCATCCAGGATGTACATCACCAGAGCCCTGCTTAAAGCCAAGCCTAGCTGAGGGTCAAACAGCTCCAGGGTTCCTGGTTTGGCTCTAAGCTTGGCTTTGTGTCCATGTGTGAAAAGTACAATTGGTTAATTGTCCATTCTGATCGTATTACCTTCATCCCTGTCATATCAGTGGAGATGGAAATGAACCAGCCATGTCTTTTTCAATTTCAATCAAGCAAAAGTATTTTTCAGCATTTGGATGCGCACTTCCTATCACTGCTTGAGTTTTAGTTTTAGTCTTTATAATGCCTGGAATCCAATACCACGTATGGAAGAAAAGCTATTTTAAAGCACTCTCAGCCTTCAGTGCATTTGATTCCACAATGAGATTGAAAGATGTGGAAGTCTCTACTGATGCTGCATTATCATTGGGTCAGGGGTTGAATTTTAAACATCCGTGCACATACAGCCTGCAAACTCTCCTGTGTAGTGGCCTTGAATAGCAAGGAGCTTCTTTCTCAATCCCTTTCTACTCCCCCCCCCCCCCCCACCACATTTGTATTCCATAATATTGTTTGTCTAATTAAAAGGGGAAGAAAGAACAGAACATAGTGTTGGCATTCGTGTATAGAGAAGACAGGATGAAAGTCCAGGAAAAGTAGTCGCTTTGCCTTGGGGGATGATGGGTGTCTCTTGAGGAAAGCCCTAGATTTAGTGGCACTTGCATCACTACAGTCAGTCGTCTCATGTATTATTAACAAGGACAAAATCAGTTTTCTTTTTTTTTTCTTTCCCCTCGATGAAGAGGCAGTGTTGAGTCAATAATGCAGCATGGTGCCCATTATTTTGTGAATAAGTTAGCAATTTTCCTTCAAATTCAATTTCTCCGTGCTATGGAGATTGAAGGATTATGGGTATTAGGAATGTAACAGAATGTAATGAGCTGATAATGTGTTCTAAACAGATACAAATACAGCTATGAGTATGAGGTGCACTGCAGGTATGTATCAGGACTGGGATCCCACTTTCTTGCAGGCGTGTGGTCAAATATAAAGCTTGCGGAAGAAACTAAGACCACGTTCATTAACATTAACATGACTGTGCAGCATTGCGTGATGCATTACCAGTGTTCATTCAGTCATCATTAGTAACTGCCTGGTCAGGGTCACAGCGGTTTAAATTAAACTGCTAGCATTGTTGTATTTTGGGAAATAGAACCAACTGAAATTGTTTGAAAGTCTTGTGGGCAAGTACAAACACAAACAATATCTATGTGAGTGGGATTTAAAAAACAAACAAACAAACAAACCAGTCCAATTATGAACTATGAATTATAATTTTCTAGCGGCTAAGGGTCGCGTGCACTCCCTGCTGCGACCGGAGTTCGATTCCCAGGCAGGTCACTTTACAAATATAACCATGTTACCCATATTATAGGCTGAAAGTAAATTATTACTTAAAAAAACTAAATCCTGAGAATTTCTTTAACTTCCTCATGCCATTAGCATGGATGCTAACCATATTTTGTGCATTTGCTAATTCTATGCCAAAACAATGTTACTCAGGGTTTTAAGAGCAAAATGCAGTAAAGCAAACATAATACTTTCTTTTTTGGGAAGATTGAATGAATGTTTTTTTTTTTCTTAAATTCAATGTAAAAACATGAAGAGGGCGATCTTCTCAAATTCTTTCTCTCTGAAATCTAAAGGTGAAGTGGATGATCATCATGGCATAGTCAGATCCTCCACAAATGAAGCTCATTAATCAAACCCACTACTTCATTTATGTTTTTTTTTTTTTTTTTTTTTTTTGTAGAAGTGATAGGTTTGCACTTGGTGCTGAGGTGAAGAGCTGGTGATGATGAAAGAGGCTAAAAGACGAAAGCTCTTCACAGAGGAGATGAAACTCCATCAGTTCTCTTATTACTGAAAATAAATCATCTCTGTGAATCAGAGCATGACCTTTTACTGTGGTACAAATCCAGAATAAAGCAAGCCGCCGCCGCTGCACTCTCCTTATTGCTAATTAATTAGCTGAATGGTTGGACGCTAGCGACACTGTGATATTAGCTCCAGATAGCTTATTAAACTCTAGGCATAATTTATCAGAGGTCGAGTCCTCTTGGAAAATATTATTACCATTCCCAGCAGGGCTAAATGACTCTCACGCGCCCTCCTTCAACAATATTTGTTCTTCGGTTAAAGTTAGGGTTTTTTGTTCTACTCACAGTGTAGCTAAAGTCACTAATGGCACCATGCTAATACAGTATTATTAACGATGAGGTTCTGAGGCATTTGTTCTGAAGAAACAGAAAAAGGAAAAGTTGGATTTGATTACTGTGTCACATAGCAATCATATAACAGCATATTTTATATAATAACGTTGTGTAATGTTGCTATTCGACGCCTTAAACTCTTCAGCCCTCTGCTTTCTGTAAATAATTCCCACTCGGTTTAGTTTCATTTCTCTAAAATGATATGTTTCATCACAACAAACCTGAACGACTTTGTTTACTTCTCCATGTGCAAATTAGATATAAATTTTCTGAAGTTTCCCCTTGAGAGGTCTCTGAGGCACCATGTAAGAGGAAGTAAAGAAAAGAGGAGGAAGGTAGAGCAGGATTGAAGGGAAAGAAATAAGGGCAGAGTATCTTCAAGGTTCTCCGTGTGTGATCCAATATGGCTAGCTGAGTTGCTAAGAGAACAGAACAAAGCCTCTGTGTGTAGCTAACTGATGTCCAGCATTTTCTATAACATATTCTATTTACTTTAGCCGGGTTTTAAACTGAGACAATACAAGACTATATTATACGAGATGATATAGTATGAGCCAAGGTAATATAGTACTACACAATGTGAGATAAGATGAGGCAATGGGGCCCAAGACAAAACAATACAAGATACTACAAGTTACAAAATGAGATAAGACGAGACGATACACTATGAGACAAGATGGGATGAGATGCCACGAAATGAGATGAGATGATAGAATATGAGATAATACTATACATTACAACACAATGTGAGACAATTCAATACAAGACAATGAAATATAAGGTGATACAGCACAAGACAATAAAATGAGACAATACAATATGAGAAACCATGAAATATGAGACAATAAAATGTAAGAAACAGTACAATACAAGAAAATACTATGAGACAACACAATGAGAAACAATATTATATGAGACAATACAATACAAGAAATGATTCAATATAAGACAATACAAAATGAGACAATAAAATATGAGATAATACAAGACAACACAATATGAGACAATAAAATACGAGATAGTAATACAAGACAATACAACATGAGACAATAAAATATGAGATAATAATACAAGACAATAAAATATGAGAGAATAAAATACGAGACAACACAATATGAGATAATACAATACAAGACAATAAAATATGAGACAATGGAATGCAAAATTAAAATCTCTGCTCGCGTCCATAGTCCAGTTTCTGAAGCTGTAAATCCAGATTGAAATCCCTCCTGGATGCCGTGGTGCTGTTGTGAGTGTACTGTGGTATATGGTTTGTGTGTGGGTGTGTGTTTGCGTGTTCAGGGTTAAACCGAGCGCTACCAGGATGATGAGGAACGCTGTTTAGTTCTTCATTCTACTCTTCTTTGCACTGGGTTGACTTGTGTTCTTTGTCCTGTTGTTTTTTTGGTGTGTCATTCCGTACTGTTGTGGTGTGGTGTTTTGTGTTGTCTTGTGTCACATTGTTTTGCCTTGTGTTGGTATGTGTCATGTTGTCGTGTTGATTTCTTTCAGGTCGGGGTGTCTAGTTTTGTCTTGTGTTGTGTTTTGTGCCATGTTGTTTTGTGTCATTGTGTTGTGTTGCGTTGTGTTGCGTTGTGTTGTACATGCGTGTAGCTCCAGTGATTTCTCTTGGCTGAGGATACGTTCACTGTAGCAGTGTCAGAGATGCAGTGTACTGTGTGTGGAAAGCTGTCTGTGCAATGAGGTGAGGTAGAACCTTATTGGTGTGGCTTTAAAAAGTGTGTACACACACACACACACACACACACACACACACACACACACACACACACACACACACAACTGGACCAACATTTTCACACTTACATACATCACCCATGCTGTCACTGCAATTCTACACTTCTCTGCTGTTCTCCACACACACACACACACACACACACACACACACACACACACACACACACACACACACACACACACACACACACACACACTTCTTCTCCAGGCCAAATGGATGTTTACATGCACACAAAAACCTTCTTTCACACCTACGTGTCACATGTCACCGTTTCCATAACAACAAGAAACTCGAGTCATGTAACAGTGGAACAATTAGCAGGAATATCACACTCCCACCATGCTGTTACAGTAAAATAATCAACAGCAGGGTGCTGTGATGAAGCAGAGTCACTCTTCCTAGCCCACAGTTGATTATTTTCCTGTAACAACATGGCACACAGTGTTTTATTCCTCTTATACCTTTGCAAATGATGACAGTTTCCAATTGAGTAAAGAAGGACACCGTGATTTTTATCCATTTATCATTACACTTAACGTTGTGGAATATCTGAGAACATTTTTTCCCCACTTTTTTGGAGTTGTAATTAGAATAATGCCTACACTACTTTATAAATGCTTTATAACCTGTTATGAATGTATTTATATAGCGTTATGGTTATGGCCTTTAAAGTGTTACCAAAAGTATCTTTTTTTATATATATATATAATGGATTTGTATATCGGCTCTTTAATGCTATGTCATACCTTATGACCCTATGTTGTGAGCATATATACTGAATAACAAGACATTTGAGATTTAGAGAAGATTGTTAAGTCGATCTCAGGTTGCTGAGGAAATGGATCATTTAAAAGATTTAATAATTGAAAAGTGGTGTGTGTGTGTGTGTGTGTGTGTGTATACATACCTACTTCCAGGCACACCGTGTGCTCCTTGCCATGCAAAAAGCGCTCGTCTCCAGGCAATGATTGGCTGTCGCCATGGTAACGATCCTCCATTTTAAAGCATTTCTCATATCCAGTGCCGTTTGATTATCAGCAGATATCGTGTGGGTGTCTCGTCCATCATGTTGCTGCTCTGTCACTGTGTCTGTGTGTGTGTGTGTGTGTGTGTGTGTGTGTGTGGTTACAGAACTAAATATAGAATACATAATAGAATACATAGATTGTATATAAAAAGTGACAAGGCAGTGTGGGTTGTCACAACATAGGAATTGATAGTAATCCGTGTGATTTATTTTTATCAGATGTCTGATTACATAAGCAAATAAATTGCAGTCGTTGAACTCCGTACCGATTTATGTTGTTTTTAATTTGCATTTATTTTTGTTATGTAATTATCGCGTTCTATATTTTACTAATCGTTTTTTTTTCTTGGACCACATTAAAATATTTTTAACTCCTAAACCATTTTGTTTCACTTTAACCTTATATATATATATATATATATATATATATATATATATATATATATATATATATATATATATATATATATATATATATCTTTTTAGTTCATACTTACATACAATATATAGAAGGTATTTTATACATGAATTATTAAGATTATTATTTTTAGTAGTAGTAATTGTAGTGGTATATTTTTTCACCATTGTTAGACTGCACATGTAAGAACTGTTTATGACTTTTTAAAAAAAGTTCTAGCTGATTTGCTTTTCCTCTCAATACTGGCTGCGCTGTCGTTTGGACTTCATGTCTCCACTGGGGTTCAGATCTTGCACACGGTTCTGAGCCTGCTGGGGAACGAGGGACGGCTGAGTGAGCCCAGAACTCTTATCACACTGTTATTGGATTAATGAAGCAGAAGGGAGAGAATGGAGGCCTACTGGCTTCCAGAAGCTTCCACGAGGAAGTCAGAGAGACTCGTATTCCCCTGATGGCCGGGTTTTTGGCGAATGATTTCTCCACAACATGGACAGAATTATTTCTGCCATTGTTTTGGCATAGAACTCCAGAACAGAAAGAGAGAGAAGTTAAATCTCAGGAACAAATAGACATTTTCCATGGGAAACCTTCCATATTTATCCCTGTGTGAAAGGTCACGGTCGTCCACCATGCTTTCTTCTTCTACGTGAAGAAAATGAAACCTTTACCTCCTCGTAGGGATGGATTGTTTCCCTTTGGTACCCTGTGTTATTATCCATAGCTTCCTGAGCTGTGTTTCAAGAGTTACCTCTCATTTCCTACAAGTACCTGAACTCCTAAATAGTTGCTGCTATCAGCTGCACCGGCTGAACGAAAAGCTCTTCAGACAGGATGGCAAAGAAAAGAAAAAAAAAAAAAAAGGAAAATGGCACTCCAACTGAAACAATGAGGTCTGCTAACTCTGCGCTTGTGGTATGTCCGGTCTGTTTGAACCTTTTAATGTAGAAATAAACTCATTTTTGCTTTTTCTACTGCACGGCAACAAGAATGGACCTAAACTGGAACCAACAGAACCTGAAGGTCCACTTCTACTTCCAGCAATCTGAGAAAAAAGCACCTACGTGATCCTTATGGCGTGATCTTATGGCTACTGTTAAATTCAATGCTGTTGAATATTATAATACTATGTATAATATTATATCGAATGCCGCTTTTATATTTCTTACATAAATGAGAGTCCATTTGGGTCAAAAACAGGAGGGAAACTTGGGGTGGAACAGAAAAGAAAAGGATCAGTTTTTTCCCCAAAAAACACTCTGATTCTTAGCCAGTAGAAAAGCAGGAAGTGGCATTAAAACCTTTGAGTTTAAACTTAAAGAAACTGTGAAAAAAAAAAAAAATATATATATATATATATATATATATATATATATATATATATATATATATATAATTATATATATCACTCCATCTCCGTCTCTCGCCTGACTCGATCAGCATAAATCCTTTCAGCCCTCTATACGTCTGTTTAAATGCCTGCCTTATAATTTACATCCGACAGCAAGCATGATGAATTTAAGCAATAATAATTTAGAAATAAATTCCACCATGTGGCCATAAATACCATTTTTCTGCTTATTCTGATAAACCGGGTCTTTACGACTTAAAAGCAAATGCAGATTAATGTGGTTTATGGTTTCCTTTCAGCATAATGCACGTCCTATCAGTGACTAATTTAGACTCTATATAATAAAGCACCACATCTTTCCTATTTTTATTTGCATTTATTCATTTATTTGTATTCATATTAAGATCCGGAAACATAAGAACGCTACAAGTGGGAGCATCTAATTGGTCATATGCCCCAATACCCCACCCAGTCCGAACCCCATGAGCTGGTGACGATGGTCTTATGTCCTTGAATAAACCTGACAAAGACTCACACGTTGTAGATCTGCATATTAAACACACTGTGTACACTGTTAATAATTCATAGACATAGAAATATTGTAAAATATAGTAAAATACCCGATTCTGTGTGTAGTGACGAGGTAAGACTGAAGATCTTCAGAAGAGCTGTTGTGTGCAGAAGTTTATACCCTCTGTCTCTTTTTGTGAGTGGGGAAAATGGACTTCTACTTCTTTGATATTTTTGCCACAAACTTCTGCACTTTTTTTTTTTTTTTTTTATGTATACTTTTGCGGATGAATAGATGGAAGTTGATTGTTTTCCTATAACGGCACATCCAGAAGTGTTTTCATCCTCTTGTAACACAGCAGTTTGCCAACGATTACATTTTCTTTTGAATTAATAAACCTTGTGAGTGCTGTTGCAGTTTATAGCTGTATTTAATATCAGCGCTATTAATAATGACCAGAAGTAAGTGCCTGCCCAGGTTATATTATAGCCAAACACCTGATTCTAATTACAGTGAAGAAGTAACACTATTATTCTTAACCATATTTTATTATTTTTTTTATATGCAGGATGCACAAACTTTTGCACACCACTATAAGTACATGGACAGATGGATGGAAGTTGATAATTTCCCTATAAAAGGATGTCCTCGTTTTATTCTTCACATAACACAGGATGTTGCCAATGGTTACATTTTTCTTCTTAATTAAAGAAGGAAATGTTGCACTTTTTATTTATAGCTACATTTAATGCTGTGCCATTATTTCTTTCCTGCTTTGATCCTTTGATCTCAGTGGTAAATGGATCGATAGATGGATGGATGGATGAAATGAAATGAAATGAAAAATTTGTAAAAAAAAAAAAAAAAAAAACAAAAAAAACGTATCCCCTACCAAGTCATACAGATATAATTAATGCAACAAACATCAAAACAACACCCAGAAATAGAACCACTAATGGACAGAATTGCAGACTCGAGTGCCCTGCTTGCATCCCATTTTCAACAACAAACATCTAAATTCTTAAATTATAGCTATCGGGAAAATTAAGTGGTGGTTATTATTAGGCCGCAGATGAAAAACGGCTGTAGAGCATTTGCCTGTAGGGGTGGAGTTAATTGGTGATCTGTGACAAATCTTATATCTGTCCACTTAATAGGCTAATTAGATCAAGTTCTAGTGGCATGGCTGTCTCCCGGAGCGAGTTATGCAAACATTACGAAGACGAAAAGAGTCAAACTAGTGGTTTAAGTGTTTGAAATAGACTTTTGTGGCTTTATTCGTATGCATTCGTATTAATCCGAGCCAACTATTGATGTCTCATATCCACCGCTTATCCATACGTACACCTTCTTCCCTGTCCCTCGCTGTTCTGTCTCTCTTTAAAACACAAATGATAAGACTGCAGTATCATCTAAATGATTTCATGTTCCTGTTCTCATAGCCTTCACAGAACCAATCTAGATAAGAGCTCCACATCAGACTGTGTACCTTCCCGAATTCTATACACAATGTCAGAGAAAATCCAGCAAATACGAGAAACTGCTCAGCACCAGGGGTAAACTTTGCAATATGGATAATAGGATAATGAGTTGGAGGAGGAACGAGAGAGCGGGGTGGTATTCAGTTCTGATGATGAGAGTACATTTGGGGATATTTCTGATTTCCAGCAGTAGGAGACCTCCATTAAAAAGGAGAACTTACTTCAATTCGTATACATGTCCTTAGTTAAAAAACATGTTAACAGTCTGTTCACATTGTCTGTAACATTAACAATCTGTTCACCTGTGATTTACTGAAGCACTACTGTCAGAGCTGCAGTTATAGAACAATAATCAACACCTTTCGACCAATCACAATCCAGAATTCAACAGTACTGTACAGTACGAGGACAGGAGAGCGTGGATGAGTCCATATACGTGAACTTACAAAGCATGATTCTACTGCAAGGTCCATCCAGGCATCGCTCATCCACTTCCAGGTTCTGGATGTTTCCTGCACAGCGTTACCCGGCATTGTTCTCTAACAGTAAGCACTTTGCTGGAGCTCTGAAGATAAAGCAGCCAGATTTTCCAGTTCAAACGATCTGCCGAGTTCATAAATAAAGAGGAGAAGCAGCGTCTGCTGGGCCACGTCACAATTCCGAAGATCGAAAGGCTTCAACTGGAGGTAGCAGCTGCTGCAGGCAGAGACAGATTGAGGAAGCAGGTTTTGCATTTATTGCATGAGGCCCTGAGTGTTCAATATATTACCGTGATCAATATATTACACCCCAGATAGCAGCAGAGTGTACACAGACTATTGAAGATGGGCCTTGTGTTATTTTGATATGCTATTTCAGTGCACATACACTCGGCACTGTTTAAGTGTTCAATGTGGAATTGAGTATCGATGACGTGGTGTACAGTTTAAGGGATACAGTCGAGGAGTAATGAATTCAAGGTGTGTGTTTGTGTCTATATGTACTTGAGAGGAAAGAGAAAGCCGAGTGTAACCATGTATAAATGTCAGCGCTAATGGATCTGGTACATTTCCCGTACTGCACCGAATAGTGGTACATCCATCATCGGCAACAGAAGGTTCGCACTGAGATCGAGCTCTGAATGTGCCGCTTGAGGCAAACACCTTCAAGACATTGGGGAAAAGTTATTATCCCGATTAACGATGCACTGATACTGATACTGGTATCCGGCGTCAGTCTAATACTGCGCTCATGTACTCATAAAAACTGCTCTGATACCAGCATGCGATGCTGCGTGATACTATCGTAGCCTTGGCGTATATCGTCACGCTAATGACAAAGACATGTAATAACAGCCGGATCTGGATGTATTTCACGAATAACGATCAAAACAATGTAGACTGTAAACGGTGCTCTGTGAAAACATCAAGAGAAGTACAAGTAACATGATGAATCATCTACTGGTGTTTGAACAGTTATCCTTATCCGGGAGTGCGAGGATGACCGACCTGAGCGTGCAGGGCAGTATCAGCAAGCGACGATGGTACCGTGCACAAAGGTACTAACAAGTGTGGAGCAGTTTACAGAGAAACTGAAAATGAAAATAAATACATGGGCTCGGTGCATGGCTACGACATGGTGTTATATATACTCATACCCATTATATTGGGTATTATAGATATGCTGGTAACCCATGGTCCCATGGTATGGATTATATTTGGTATCATAGATATGCTGGTAACCCATGGTATGGATTATATGTTGGGTTTTCAGAGTAGTTGGGTTGTCCATGTTTGCGACTTGTTCTCCCAAATGCATTACCTGACATGTAATGAAGAACAATATTGATGGTTGTACTCACCAGCAATTCATCATCAGTCTATTCTGCCCTAGGTGAAGTGTGAATGACTCATCGCTTCACCAAAGAGCCATCATTCAGTAGAAATAGGTTGTAAGAAGGTGAGAGGTTAACGGCCATCATGGAATTATATGTAGGAATATCAGGGCTGTTCCAGAGTGTACGTGGTTTTTATATCTACACCGTCACTACCTCAAATACATTCATATCTCTATCTGTATATGGAGTTAAAGTGAAAGTGCCTTTCAAATTCAAATTGTTGGTTAAGAGCTTTTTGTTTGTTTGATTAAGGATTTCAATGTGGTAGTATAGCTAGAAAAAAAAAAAAAAAAACTAAACGTTGAGATATTTGATTCGATTTGATTTTATAGTTCGTCACTTCCAGGAAATGAAGCTAGTACGAGCTTTGCTTTTGTGCAGGGCGTGAATTCAGTGAGTTCCAGAAAGGTTTTTGTTGTACTTTTTTTATTTTATTTTATGAAGTATAACCACGGTTTGAAATGAGCCAGTGAAAGGCAGCCAGCTCTTGACTTGCAGAGCCTCCGAGTCAGGATTTGGTTATACTTTTGACTCGCCGTCCTGACGATGAAAAAGCTAAGGAATTACACTCGTGCTTTGTTACTCAACATCTCTGTACATCATTATTAACAAATCCTTCTCCAAAGGGCATACCCAGCAAGGCAAAAAACATAGCATTGTACCAGGAAAAAAAGAGCAGTGTTCTCCACAAGAATGGTGCAATAGCCTTTGGCATGAATTATCCAGAATTAAACATAACATGTAGGGTTTCTCCCCAAGCACTTTTTAAATGCAGACTCTCGAGTATTTTTAAATACACAGACAAATTAAACAGAACAACTTGTGGTCCATTTTCATAATTGTGCTCCAGTGCCCAGTGCAACTGCTGGCCTTGCAGCTATCCGAGAGAGCAATCGATATGTCAATTGAAGTGGGCCACGGCGCCACAGTCTCTAGAGTTCTGCCAGGTTTTGGTCAGTTTTTATTTGATTTTTTATTTTTTTAGGAATATCTGTTATCCGCTCACACACATCACGTTCGGAAGGATTGTTGAATCGCTCCACTATCCCTTTGATCTGCGATTGCAAACAGAGGACGTGAGCATGGCCATAACCAGAATCTAATTTTTATTAAGGGTAATATATCACAATTCTGAATGTATAGGTACTACATCAATTTCTAATCTCAGTTATGTTATCCTTCCATCTTTCTGTAAACTGTTCTGGCTTCTCGATTTATCAATATGTTACCTGTTAAAACTTCTAAAACTAGCGAGGTTAGATTCCGTATACTGTTGGCTCCAATGTTTGCTTGTAATGTTGATATTCACTGACGTTATAATAGAAAATGTTTACATTTAAGGAGGAAATGTGTATTCACGTGCCAGGATTGATCGTCCTAACAGTCGTTACGTTTCCATTAAGGATCACAGCCTCTCTTTTTTTCCTGCTCTTGCTTTATGCATGGTTTCCGTTGTTTTCGATCACTTTCCTGTCCCGTATTTTTAGTCAGTAAAGTTTTATATGATAGAAATGAATCACTGGGTGTTCATTCAAGCCATGACTGCCTGCTCCTAGACATAAGCGCTCTACTCAGGACTATAAATCATATTTAGATTTCATTCATTTATTGGTGTTATATATGCCAAGTTGAGCTTTGGACCTTGGCTTCGTACTCATGTAGATGTAGTCGTTAATATTGGATTGCACACCCCTGGCTGCTATGTAATGTAACTTCATCCAGAGAATGACTTTTTTTTTTTGCTTTTGTTTGTTCGTTGCATGAGTTTAGGCCTGGCGTATCGTAAGGCCTAATTTGCAGTAAGAGAATAGAGTAGAGTAGTCCAGATTTCATCGTTGCTTCAGATAAAATGTGATGGTTATAATTCGAATCAAAAGTAACTGAAATGAAGGGGATTCCAGTTTTGAAAAGCAGCTGCTTTCTATTAAAAAAATGTAGCAATCAACCTTAAATCTACCTGAAAATCTGTTCTTCTTAGACGGAAAGGAAAAAACGTAGCTAGAAAAGTAGACTGCTGTTTCACGTTTCATTTGTAACGCATCGAGTGTATCCTGCTTTTGTTCTTTTGCTGTGTTTATGATTGGTTTTATTTAGTCTCAAAAGTGATTTTTTATGAAAAATAATTGATACATAAAATCTGAAAAATGATAAGCGAAACATTTTTGACCAGAACAAAAGACACAATGTGTAACAATGATACACAATTCTTTATTAGTATAATTCTCAGGGGGGGAATGAATGAACATGGCATCTACATTTTAAGGAAGGAACTTCACATAAAAAGGAAGTTGAACGTAGCGTCATGTGACCACTCGCGTCATTTCTGCGCTGTGCTTATTGAATGGTGTTCATCGTGAAGGTTAATGGAGACACATTTTAATTTAGTCACTTGTGTTTTGTTTTTGTGTAAACTCAGCGACATTGTGTTTTCACACCTCTGCTGAAAGCTTTTGACCTTAAGTAAGCAGCAGCAATCAAGACACGTTGGTTTGTCTACAAGAGAAGCAAAGTAGTGAGCATGGTTTTACTCCATCATTTCTTTTTTCATTTGTTTGCCTGCCTTTAGACTTATTTTTGGTTGTTACTCACTCACTTTAACAACCACTTTATTGGGGAGGAAGTTAATTATGCTGCAACACGAAAATCTACATTTTCCAGGCAATAATTTGCTTGTCTGATGGACCAGTCAGATGAGTCGTTACGATTAAGACAGACTCCCAAGGCTTTAAATATCTTTAGGATATATTTCCACTTGGTTACAGGATTGTATCATCACATATAACATGTTCTTCGAGTATCATTTATTGTATGATTGCTCTCCGTGTCGTTTACATACTTTCCATACATACCTGAAGTCAGCCAGGCTTCAAAGCAGACACCTGTGACCCAGCTGCATGCATGCTCTCTCTCTCTCTCTCTCTCTCTCTCTCTCTCTCTGTCTCTGTCTCTCTCTCTCTCTGTCTCTGAAGGGGAAGCCGAGGGCAGGTAGCCTCTAATAACAACACCAATCCGGCGAGACATGTGAGGTCCCACAGTCATGACAAATCCCACGCAATGAATGAATCGATTCCACTCCTCGACGTTCTCCAGAATGAAGTGTCACTTAAAGAACGTGTGAAAGGCTAACGCCTGCTTAAGGTCAGATAAGCAGATGGGACTTGACATGAGGACCATGTGAGGAAAATGTCCAGGGTTTAAGAGTTGATTCATTGTCTGCGTTTTTGTCTTGAAGGTTTGAGATCAACTTTATTAGCATCTTTGCTTGCTGGTAAAATTGTATCCTGGTCAGGGGCATGGTGTATCCGGACACTGTCCCTGGAATGCTGGGAGTGAGGTGGGATTACACTCTGGATGGGATACCAGTCTATTACAGTCTATTCTTGTCAATTGACTCAAGGTTCCTAGCTGTTAACTGTCAAGTCACATTGAGTATTATTATTACTACTATTATTATTATGATGTTATTGCTACAAACTGCACATAATGCAATAGACTTGCCTCTATTCTGATCCAAAGATGGAGACGATCTTTTTTTTTTTCCCATTGCTCTCTTTGTTTCTGTGCTTACGTATCCCAGATAAGCAAGAATGATGATGTGCTTTCACACGGCGCATCAAATACTCCCTACGCCTAGTTCACAACAATGTCACAGCGCACTTTGTAACTTTTTATCTTTTTTTTTTTTTTGTAGATGCACCGCGAAAGAACTTTTGTCTAGACTTAGACATGATCAGAATGAGAGATAATTGCATTTTTAAGATTGCGCTTGCTTTTAAGATTGGCTATTAGAATAATTTTGGCGATGTATTAACCTAAACAACGGAGGCACATTTCAGGTACACGCCTGAATTAAAAACACAATTATAAATATTGCCCTGAGAAATATGGCCCATTAGTCTCAGAAAAGCTTCGACAAGCAATTTAAAAGAAGCAGCCCAGACATAAAAAAGCGTTCAGAGTCTTATTTGTCTATAAATTGTTCTGAACAAGACCAACCACAGACACAACAATAATCATTAAGGCCCATATTTCAGGGTTCTGGACTCCCTGCTTTATTTAAAGCTTCATCCACTTTGCGGTTCCGGGTTATATACACATGAGCCTAATTCTGTGTGTACAGCTGGGACCTTGTGACTCGGTACCAGTGGGACTCTGTAGGAAGGATTTGTGAGTAGCTCGGGCGTGGATGCACTTAGCACCCTGCTTTTGCACTTCCCCAGTGGGCCACACTCGTCAATCTTGGCCATGGTGTCAGTCTGATTTATTTAAGCTCCATCCAGGGACATGGCAGGCAATCGGCTAGACCAGTCAGGCAAACAGTTTCTCCTATCTTCTAGTTCTTTCTTCAGGTGCTGCTGCTTAGAAATCCTGCCATGGAAGAAAAATGTCTTAGTGAGTGCTTGGCACATTTACCTTTCCTCTTGAACATTGGCTAGAGTTGAAGGTGTGCAACATCCTTGGGGGAGAAGCAACTATAAAGTGTGTGTATGAGTGCCAAAAAATGGCTGATTAACAGTTTATGGTGGAATTAGGAACATATTTATTTTTATTGTATCCTTACTTTTGGCCAAAATTTTTCTTTGTGCAATTCGGATTTCTTTGCTCTGATCTAGTTTAGGATTTTCTTTATATTCATAAACACATTCGCCTGAGAGCCACCAGCAGGAGAACAGTATAGGGTAACCCAAAACTCACTGGACATCTGAAAATACGGTAGCGGTGCAGGTAAAACGTAAACGTTTAAAAATCAGGGGCCTGATTTCTATCTGAGGCAATTTCTGGATTATGACATGATGCGTGATGACATGAGCAGACGGTCGTATTTATCTTCAATCACAGGTCTATTGTAAGAGGATCTTCATTATATAATCTGACATGGAGAAGACACATTAACTCACATAGACTCACATTTCCTGAGATCTCTTACAGTGTAACACGTAATAATCTAAAAAATGTAATTCCAGCCAATTAGGAGCCACGCCTGCTTCCAAGTGTTTATTCGGTTAATCTTGGCTCTCAGGTGTCTCTCCTGCTTGGTCAGAATGAAAACCACTGATCCGTTTCGGATCAGATTGGACACATTTGATCTATAATCTTGAACCCCACTGGAATCTGAGCTCAAAAATAAATAAATAAATAAATAAATAAATAAAAATCAATAGTTTGATGGCAATAACCCAAAGATGTCACGCCACGTTGTGAGTTTGCTGTCTGAGGCTCATTTCCTTCTTCAGTGCAACACTAAACTCGCTCTATTTGCCAACGAAAGCGTTCAAACGGGTTCGGCAATCTGGCCGGCGTCACATGAGGATTCTTTTCAGAAAGTAAAGGAAAAGAAAATCAAGAAAGTTATTTAAGTAATTGCGATGACTGACTAGTTTTGGACTGGATTGGACGCTGCAGCTTGGCTCGTGCTCAGAGCATCGGGAATGAATTTAGCATCAGGGTATAAGAGGTATAAGTGGAGATGGTTTTGTCTTCCAAATTACACCTGCAGAAGGAGATCATTATTTACCTGCAAATGGTGGAGGTCCTAGTACTCCAGGCTATTCACAAGAGCTCTCCATCAGCACAGATGGCTCAGGCACTCAGTTTAACTGTTATGTCTTGTATATGCACACACACACATACACACACACACACACACACACACACACACACACACACACACTCCTCTCTGTCCTTATCCCTCCGTCTCAGACACTTGCGTTCTTCTTTCATCCAGACGCCCTTGAAGGCAGATGATCCATCATAGCACTGAAAGCCACCCGAATTTCAATGGAGAACATGGTCAAAAGCAGGAATCCTCTAATGTGCATTCAGTTGACCTGATGTCTTAATATCAAAGATGGCCGGTGCATCTGGAGCTCTAAAGCCGTGTTGCCAGCTAGCTAACGGCTAGTTTAGTCTCAAGTGGTCACAAGTGCTATTGTCAGTATCAGAACATAGCATTTAACCCTTTAACAGCCACAATATTGTTCTCTGTTAGCTAGCAGGCTCACTAGTTTATCATGAAAGTTCTCAGGTTGAAGGTTTCCATGCTCTAATCTTGAATCTGATTTGTCCGAAATATTCTGTGACATCACAACCTGGACTCGAGGAGAACCGGTGCTGAGAACATTTACTAACTTTAGTAGCCAAATACTCAAATCTGTATTATTTAAAGAATTAGCATTACTGTGTTAGTATTATTTAGGCAAGGAATGAAACACTCCATGGTGTGCTGGTCTAGAAAAATAAATCAACAATAGTGTGGACTGAATTCAGAATTTAATGCTAGCATTATTCATGGTAATGGACGATTATTAGCGATTATTAGTTTAATAAGAAAACTGTATGTAGTCAGACATGATGTGTACAGTGTGGATAACCGAGCCTGACACAGCAAAGGTAGCAGGGAGCAGGGTCCCTGTCCATCATGTTCTGCTTCAGAATGAGGTGACATAACGTTCTGTTTCACCCAGGCCATCTGCTACTTTAATTACACACCGAGATGTGCGTCCGGATCAAATGGTTCAGCCGCATGCTGCCACACACTGCTGTGATCATTTTGAATATTCGGACCTAATGAGGATGACTTCTCGGTAGCACCTCAGCACGGCCAGCTAATCACTGCTGACTTACCAAATGGGCTCTAATTAGGCCTCTCTCCATGCACCCGATGACATTTTGGGGGTAATTGTGTTTCACAATGGCAACTTACGAGTAGCTTGTGTAGCTGTCACCTCCTACACAAAAGACAGCAGCGAGTCAGGTCCGGGTCCTCGTTAATGTTCTTGAACCTGTTGGACAGTTAAATAGAAAAGGAAAAGAGGGTTGTTTGAGGTGATGGTGGGGAAGAAGGGGAGGGCTCGCAAAAATTCACATTCTTCATGCAGAGGAATAACAAATACTAATCTAACACTTGAACGCGCTCTAAACCTCTGTACATATTTTGCCCTGACATTGCCTTTACAAGTCAGGCATAAAATCCCCAAGCAGTGTACGCCGTGCTGATAGCCGACGACTGATGACATGAACAGCAAGAGGCGGAGGATTTGTGTGTTTGTGTGTGTGTGTACATGTGTGTGTGTGTGTGTGTGTGTGTGTGTGTGTGTGTGTGTGTGTGTGTGTGTGTGTGAGTGATGTGTGATTTAGCAGGTCAGCAGGATTTATGCAACTAAATGGCAACACTGCCTCGTTGTTCATGTGGTGTTTTAACAAGCCTTTAATGATGACCCAATATCTCACCAACATTCTCTCTCTCTCTCTCTCTCTCTCTCTCTCTCTCTCTCTCTCTCACTCTCACTCTCTCGGTCTCATACAGGTGGCTAACCTGGCTTGTTCCATCTCCAACAATGAGGAAGGGGTGAAGCTGGTGCGCATGGCCGCTACACAGATTGACAGCCTGTGTCCTCAGGTAAGTCCATCATGCAGCGCTTTGGACAATTTACATTGTCACAAAGCAGCTTCACAGAAATCCAGATGTAGATTCAGATCCATATTTAACAAACGTGTCATGTGAAAAAATAAGTACACCCCATGGGAATGCTTTTTTGACATACTTGAACAAGCAAGCATTTGATCCGCTTTGAAACAGTGTCTGTTTATATAAAGGTGGTGCGCTCTATCAAACGGCACAAAAAATGTACATTTTGTAGTAATTTTCACGATTTAAATCTACAAAGAACAGATCAGTCACATGGAAAAAGTAAGTACGCCCCTACATTTATCACACCTTCAAAATCCATAAAATTAGAATCAGGTCCATCTGTCTGAAAGTTGAAGTTGGACCGAAAGTGAAACTTTCTACAGGATACTGATCCTAAGCATGCGAGCAAATCCACCAAGGAATGGCTCAAAAAGAAGAAATGGAGGCTATAATAATGGAATGACGGAGTCAAAGCCCGGATTTGAATCCCATTCAAATGTTGTGGAGGGATTTGAAATGGGGCAGTACATGCAAGAAAACCCTCAAACATCTTGCAACTGAAAGCGTATTGCGTGAAAGGGCGGTCAAAAATCCCAGCAAGCCGATGTCAGAGACTGGTGGACAGTTATGCGAGACGCCTACAAGAATGCATGTCTGCTTTTTCCTGAGAAGAACATCACATATCACATTAGAAAAGCTAATTTTCCTTGTGGTTTTGTTCAAGTATATCGACTTTATTAATAGGCACTATTTCAAAGATGATCAAATGTTTGCTCGTCCAAATATGTCAAAAAAGCCAACGATTTCCGTGGGGTGTACTTATTTTTTCACATAACAGTACGTTGTGGGCTGATTGGTATTTCCAAATTGTCCGTAGTGTATGAATGTGTGTGTGATTTTGCCCTGTGATGGTTTGGCACCCCATCCAGGGTGTCCCCCACCTTGTGCCTCGAGTTCCCCGGGATAGTCTCCAGGCTCCCTGCGACCCTGTATAGGATAAGCGGTATGGAAAATGGATGGATATACTTTCTTTTTTCCATTCCGCCCACAAGCATGTATACCGTCACCTCAACGCTGGTCAGCTTCAGAGTAAAACCCACCGATGCGCCACATGTCCTCTCCTTTTCATTTACACACCTCTGTTGGTCCTCTATCAATATCCCCGGGTTCTGATAGTCTTTGAATAAAGCAGCGTGGAGGAGAAAGGTACGGTCATGCATCGCAGAACATCTCCAGATGAATAAATGATCTGAATGAATGAGCATGGACAGAGGAAGGTGATGCGTGTTCTCGGGAAGCACGCATGTTTTTATTCCTCCAGGTAAGCGATCTGAAGTTACTGCTTCTGTCCTCACAATGGAACCGTGTGCAAGATGAAGTGAACCGGGAGTCTGGTTTATTTCTGTGGAGGGTCTTGGAACACTGTTCATTTATTTCAGAAAAACGGATTATAACATTACAACCTGAATCGTTAATAAATGATCTTTCTGTAAAAGAGATTGTTCAAACAATTATTAATTATAATTCTACCTAGGGGGCAACACAATTATCCTGTTACAGCAAGGTACGATAATTAGGTGATAATTGGCCTGATATTGGATGGAAATGTGATTAGGGAATTCTTTGTTCATGTGCTTGAACTCTTGGTAAATGTGAGAAGTGATTAAATTATTAAAATACACCAGGTTTAATACGAGTCAATTGAAAAATAATATGTACATACAACAGTGAAATAACATCCGCGATGAGAAACTGAGTTAGCATGTCCTTGGCTCTGGGACTGAGGGATCTGCCCATGGCGTGGGTTTTATTCAGCTTGACGTACAACACCCGAGTGCTCGGGCGCTCACCAGAGATCAGTCTGAAAGATCAGAGGTTGTGCATGCATCCATGTCTCAGGCTCAGAGATCCCTCCGAGCAAAAAAAAAAAAGAAAAAAAAGAGCGATTTTGGTGCGAAGTTGGTGATTGAAGCTCTTGGAAGCACAGATGGAAATCTAATTAAACCCAATGAAGATGGAGAAGACTCTGGGTGCTGATTTTCAGACTAACTCATCTTCAGAGGGTGCTTACAGGTCAGATGGATAAAGTGATGCAGGGCATCACTTTGTCCTACTGACCTCTAAGCACCCTCTTTCAGAGACAGCTTCCTCAAACACATCCATCTCATGTAGCCAAGAAGCCATGTGTATTATTTTTTAATGCGACTTGCATACCCAAAGGAAGCCGTGAGGTCCATCTGTGTAATCACAGGTCTACCGTTAGAAGATCTTCATCGTTATCATTATCTGACATCTAGAAGACACACGATCGTACAGTCTGTTATAGTTGCAAACCTGCTCAGGTCTTGCCTCCAGGCTGCACTGGTGTTTAAAGGGAACCCGATCGATCGTGACTAGAATACCCACGAGCAGCCGAAACACAATTCTTATTACGGGATGGTGCTGATTTGTTCCAAACTTCACCCAGGTGATCAACGCTGCCCTGACGCTGGCGGCTCGTCCCCAGAGCAAGGTGGCTCAGGACAACATGGATGTGTTTAAAGACCAATGGGAGAAGCAGGTGCGCATTCTGACCGAGGCTGTGGATGACATCACCTCTGTCGATGACTTCCTGTCTGTGTCAGGTGAAGTAAAAAATGTACTTTCAAATTCTAACCTGAATTTGAGGTGCTTTGTTTGCTCAGTGATAATTCTGAGATACACTATGCAATAGTGTGTTAATGGAAACTCATTTTAAGTCTCAAATTAAACAGTCCTTGTCATGCCGTTATAGAAAAATAATCAACAACAGTGTGGCGTAATGAAGGGGCGTTACGGTTACCACCCATCGATTACAATTGTTTTGCTGTACTTTTTATCCATTTATAGTTACATTGGATCGAGGCAATTATAGACCAAAGTGTCGAAGGAGGTGGTGTAGATTTTTTTTCCTTGATTAGTCTCATCATTTCAACATATAATCACTATTAATTGGCGAATGACGAATTCACTAAATTCACATATAAAATAATGTATAACTGAATTAAAAGTTAAGAGTTGTCATTTTTTGGGGGGAGGCTTTTTACTTCTTTTTTTTATTATTTAAACAGCAACAAATTCACATGACTCAAGTGTTTTTTTTTTTTTTTTAAACTTCCATTGTGCACATCCAATGTAATATGTTACCTCACAATCAGTAACCATGTTTGTTTTGGTGAATTCTTTGTATCTCCTTGGTTTGTTTCCTAATTGTAATTTATTTTTATACCCCTCTGTTTCTTTAGAGAACCACATCCTGGAGGATGTGAACAAGTGTGTGATAGCTCTCCAGGAGGGGGATGTGGACACGCTGGACAGGACAGCGGGGGCGATCAGAGGTCGCGCAGCTCGTGTGGTCCATATCATCAACGCCGAGATGGAGAACTACGAGCCGGGCGTGTACACTGAGCGAGTCCTGGAGTCCATCAAGCTGCTGTCTGAAACCGGTGAGCCGCTACCTCTGTAGCACTACAGCGCACTTTACTTTTACTGAGGAACAATTTATCATCTTCCCATTGCATGTGTGGGCATGGACAACCTGGACAGACTTACACAGGGTAGTTTGTTTAGACGTGGTGAAGAAGTAACTGGTGCTTTGTGAGGAGATGGTGGTTTTCTAGGAGCAGAGACAACACTCACTGAATAACAATGAGATATCTCTGGAAAAGCAAAGGTAAGGACTGGAGTGAGAGACGTACTGAGAAATACTATAAACTTCTACAGAAGAAGTACCCACTCCGTTCATGTTTTATAAATCACAGTAAATATAAATCGTATATATCACTTCGTCTTGAAGAAAACTTGCCGAGTCTCCTCAGGATTCAGTACTTCATAGTAAATGTCTATCGAGATTCCTGAGATTCTGAGTAATCATTCCCGAGTGTGTACTGATTAGCGGTGTGTATGGCAATACCACTAATTGTATCTGTATCAGACTCAAACCTGAAGAAGGCGTGGCCTAAACTGGAAGGTTTTGTTGTTGTTGTTGTTGTTGTTGTTGTTGTTATGTCCCCAGAAACACTGACAAAAACTAAGACATCAGCTACGTCACTCCAGTTCATAATTGGACTGTATTTTTTAATCTTGCTAGCATAGTTTTATTTTTGGACCTGCCTACAATGTTTTCTAACGAATTTACTTGGTTCTGTTTCCTAAAATATGTAAACAGCCTAATTTAAACCACCGCCACCCTGACCAGGCAGTTACTAAGGATGAATGCTGGGAATGCATCGCACAGAACTGCATACGAATGTTAAAGTTAAATAATAATAATAATTCCTTAGATTTATATAACACTTTTCTTGACACTCAAAGCGCTTTACATTGTATGGGGGGAAATCTGCTCAACCACCACCAGTGTGTAGCATAGACCTGGATGATGCGACGGCAGCCATAATGCGCCAGAACGCCCACCACACACCAGCTATTGGTGTAAAGCATTCCCTGACAAACAAATATCAACTCAACTCAATATCAATAACTATTCTTGTATTTAATTTTCAATAAGCATCAGTCTACAAGAGCAAAAGATCAAGTGATGCTATGGCATTTATTATAACCGAGTTCTTAATATCTTAAGATATCGTCCCAGATATGTCTGTAGTGTGACTTTAATAATGTCTCATTGAGAGTTCAATCATATATCTGGGCACAGGAGACAAGAAATTCTTTCTTAGAGAAAGGTCAAGGCTCTCTAAACGGAGGGCTGACTTAAGCACACCTCACAGTAAGATACTTAATACTAAAAATATCCATACCCCCAATGTAAAGTGTTGACCTGTTTCATTCAAGTTAAAGAACATGCGCCTTTTTTGTATTTGTATTCAGTTACATTGCTACTACAGATGTTTATTTATTTATTTATTTATTTATTTAATTATTATTATTCTTTTTTTTTTTTACAAATCCTAGAATATTTCAGTGGATAACAGTTCAATCTTTCTAAAAATGTAGAACCGATTTGGAAAGGGAAACGTTTCTATTGGCCTATGATTGTACCGACACTGAAAAAAATGGAACATGTGGTCTGTTAGATTTAACAACAAAAACAACAAAAAAAACATTACGTATGGTTTACATAAAACCCCCACATTTCTCATCAAAACATGATCTCATTGCTCATGCCGAACTCAATTTGAACAAGTTTCTAATTACGAGACTGAATTCTGTAACGCGAGCGTGATCAGTTCACGTAGTATTAACATAAACCAATTACATTATGAAATCTTGTGGGGATGTTGGCATTGACGAGTACTATAGTGCACTATAGTATTTCAGTCGGCGTGATTAAAATGTGTATGGAAGAATAGCGCGGCAATTATGTGGCTCAGCTGGAGTCGATCCTCAGCTCAGGTGAGAGACTGGAGTTACTATCATTAAGGCATTGAAAACATATAATCAAATCACGTTGGATGTCCGAAAACAAACAAAAAAAATTCACTGTACTAGACCCTTCCAAGGTTCCAACTGGAGAACCCTTCTGAAATGTTAAATAGGTAAACCCAAATCATCATGTTCGAAGCAGCAGAAACAAAAAGATATTCCACAATAAGACTTTAGAGAGTTTAGAGGCACACATAATATATATGTATATATATATATATATATATATATATATATATATATATATATATATATATATATATATATATATATATATATATATATGAAAGATGGTGGTGGGAAAAAAAAACTGATGAATGTGAATGAGCTTTGAAAGAAGCATATAAAAGCTTATATTATATATAAAAGCTCCAAAACTTCCAAAGAAAAGTTTTTAAAGGAACTGGACAGGCTTTGTGTAAAGCGAGTGGAAGAAAGCCAAACAGGAAGTCAGTGTGTGAGAGAGAGACTTCAGGTGCCACCTGTTGCTTCTTTTAAAGCTCATTCATCTTTCAGCAGTTTTTTTTTTCCCACCACCACCCTTCACACTCCATTGTCAGTTTGTGGAAGGCAACAATTTCGACTCTGATGGTCACCACGGCGAGCCCAAACACGCCACTGTCACAGGGAACACAGAGATTTCACTCCCGCTGTGAATCCAGTGCTTTTAAATTACACGCCATCAGAGCGTCTTGCTGATGAGAGAAAACAGCTTTTATCTCAGCTGCTGTTTTGTTGTAAAGAAAAAGAATAAAAAAAAGAAGCCCCAGCTGCCTCGTGATGTAGTGTTCGTTTCTCACGCAACTCCATTATTGTTTGAAATCAACTGCTGAGAGGCTGGAAAAATGAGAGAAGCGCCGCTGCGATGCTGACAGCGTTAGTACGTGTGTTTGTATGTGTGTGTGTGTGTGTGTGTGTGTGTGTGTGTGTGTGTGTGTGTGTGTGTGTGTGTTTTTCTTTTACAGTAAAACAAAGATGGAAGGAAATCACAGATCATGATGGCACTTTGACTGAATACTGGATACTGATCGAACTATCTATCTATCTATTTATTTATTGATCTATCTATCTATAGGCATTTCCTAAACGATTTGCTTTTGTTTTTATTTACATACTTTATTTCTTTCTTATTTACTTACATGTCTATTTACCTGCTTTGTTCCTGATTTACATGTCACCTTAGACGCCTATCTGCCTACTTTACTTCCTTATATACGTACCTCTTCATTTTTTTACACTTGTATACTTGTCGCAGATGCGGACACACGTTTAATAAAAGTTCAAACAAAACACAAAAGACACTAAGCACACGTGCACATGGAAAACAAATATAAAGTAATACTGAGGAAATGGGAGAGCACAACGTGACAGCCTGAGACAAACAGAGCCAGACAGCGAGTGCTGAGCAAGCCGTGACTTAGATACACACAGGATGAGAGTCAGGTGCGGGTGGTCATGTGACCGTGATGCAGCGGTGCAGTGGCAGATGGAAATATAGTGCATGGTCCCCTCTGGAGATTCATAACAATACTATTTACAACTTACAAGGTGGAAAAGAAAATTAAAGCTACTATCTGCCTATTTATCTCTTTATCTATTCCTCGCTATGTCTCTTTATTTCTAAATTGATTTTCTTCCCCATTTATTTACATAAGCCCTTCCGTCCTGCCATCCTTGCATCCTTCCATCCTTTTTCCTTCCGTCATTCAATCATTTCTTCCATCCTTCCTTTTTTCCTTCCTTCCTGCATTCCTTCCTTCCTTCCTTTCTCCCTTCCTTCCTTCCTTACTTCCTTCCTTACTTTCTCCCATCCTTCCTTCCTGCCTTCCTTGCATCCTTTCTTCCTTTTTCCTTCCTTCATTCCTTCCTTCCATCCTTCCTACCTTCATTCCTGCCTCCCTCCCTCCCTCCCTCCCTTACAACCTTTCTTGTCTCCTTCCTTCCTTCCTTCTGAATACACTCAGAAATTCTACTTAAGCAGGTGTCTAACACGACTATATTCATGTTACTCACGTCGCCGATCCTGAACACAGCACCAGACGATCATAATACTTAGGGTTAGGGTTATAATAGTAAAAAATTATCCTTTTTTATTTGGATGTACTGACTTTTTTTTTATTGTGTGCTGGCTTTTTGTCCAGTTTTCTCCCCTAATTTAGACCGATCTATCGGCAGCTTCCTCCAACACATATCGAGCTTTTGCTTGCTTGTGCATCATCATCACAGTAGAACGCTAACTCCCCTGCCTACGACCTCACGGCTCTCCCTGATTGGCTAGTGTTGCTCTGATCGACAGGGGCAATGATGGGGTATAACCTCCAGCCAATTATGATTGATTCCAAGCTAACCGCTGCACACACACACACACACACACACACACACACACACACACACACACACACACACACACAGCAGTGTAAAAAGTTTTTAAAGGATTGGGTTTTTTTCTTCAGAAGTCTGTAATTCTAATTCATGATGAAGGCTGAGTTTATAGCTGGACCTCACACACTGAAGCCAGTGTAGAGATTTACTGCTAAGGGAGTCCCACACACTCCATGTCACTTTGCAGTAGAAAAGTATGAAAAATGATATTATCAGGGCTTATTACAATCTAATGAGTAGCTAACATGATGCCTGAACTGCCATTTCACCGCCGGCTTCAGGCGAAAGAAAATAAACTGCTTCACTTAGTTCCTTCTCAACTAAGTGAAGGGGAAAAACGGGAGACCGAGTCCGGGCCAAAATAATAACTTTTACACAATACCGATCAGTAATAAGTGGGACGAGTAAGGAATAGAATAATACAATTATGAGTGACGGAGTGATGCGGAGAAGCAGAGTCCTTATTATTTTCCTATAACGACATGCCCTGGAGCGTTTTATTCCTTTTACTACACGCTATTAACGTGACGTCACGTATCTTTTTCATCCAGTTACAAAATGCAGCTTGTCATCGTTGTTACTAAGAAACCACATGAAGGAGTTACAGCTTTGCCTCTGACGCTGGAGACTCCTTCCATACATGTTAAATAAACCTCTCCTTATTTTAAGGAAACTTTACCTCGTTAAAATTTTTTAAATCCACCATACAATTCCATCTGAATGAGTGCTGTTGCTATAGAAACAATAACATATTAATTTAAACCTGTGATTTGGAGCTGCACTACTGTCACAGCTGCTGTTATGATATGAAACGAAGTCAGAATCCAGAATTCAACAGATCTGTGGTGTAAATAATAATTGAATATTTCATTAATAACAGTGTTAATAACACATTTACAGAATATTTCTTCCCTCCTGTTTCCCAGGGGAATAAATATGACGTTGTACACACATTTTAAACGCTGCGTTATCTATCGCTATGGGGAAATAAACAAAGACCAACATTCTTATCTAACCGAACTATTCTTATCTGAGTTATTCCATTCTACACGAGGGAAGATACGACGTACAGATGGAGTTGACCGCCAAAGTGCAGCGATGACAGACCAAATATTGCTCGATCGCTCAACTCTGTCCTCTATACTGAGAATCATATACTGAAGGCGTGAGCTTGTGTTATAGTTCACTCTCATGTGATAGAAGTGTTTTCTAGTCTAGTGGTCTATTTGGCTGTGATTTTACTCCAGCTCGGGTAAATGGCACCTACAGTATCGTGGCTGTTTTTGTTCTCCGCTTTAAAGCAAGTGTTTGAGGGATACACTGTCAGAACAGAGACGTATGAGGGATAAGTCAAACAAACAAAAGCAAATAAACAAACAAACAAAAACAAATCACAGGTCCTGCTATGCGTCATCTCCATGCAGCTCGGTGATGATCCTCAGAGAGAGCTAGTTTATAAAGAGCAGATTTCTGTACAAGCAAGCCTGTCGACAGTACAAAGCTTTAACCTCAAATCTAAAAAAAAAAATGATTAAAAAAAGACAGACATATTATTTATACATATTATAAATCCCTCGTTTTCTCATAGTTCTCGTCCAACATTTGATTTTTCATTTTAAATATGACACTGTTCAATTCAAATGACAAATGACACTTTTATATTTTTACGACCGAAAGAAAGAAAGAAAGAAAGAAAGAGAGCACATTTGTACTTGAGCCATTTAAGTGGTTTTCAACAGGCCTGAAAGATCTATTAAGAATTTAAAATGTCAGAGTTTTTTATTATTATTATTATTATTACTTTTCTTTTTAAACCTACAGTATTAGCTGTGCTAGGTATAGCCTCTTATCATGAGCTGGCTCCATTTACAATAAATTTATTCCCAACACTATAGTCTATACGCCCGGCTTCCCTTCTTAAGTGCCGCTCCGACGAACATGCTTTTAAAACACCTACTGTGAAAATCGGACTGCCTGCTCTATACCAGACTCGGAAAAAATATTCCGTCCTAGCGTAGCGCCTGTTTAATTTCTCGAAGCGGCTCCTCACCGCAAGCAGCTTCATTCACTGGGCGCTCCGAGGGAATGAATACTTTTTCTTTCATTTTTTTTTTTTTTTAAAGGCTGAAAGGAGTCTTAGCTTTCTGTCGTGCGCTGTTAAGAAGTGTATGTTTTTATGGAGTACAGAGTGCATGTGTTATAAAGCCACTCTTAAAGGATGGAGATCAAGAAAAAGGATAAAAATGTTGTGCATTATGTGTCTGTGAATAAATCAGGAGGAAAACTGGAACACGTACGTGGGAGAAAACGGAGAGTTAGGACATACGGTGTAAAGAGTTCATTAAAGAATCGCTTGTCACTACATTGATACAAAATGGTATTCATTAGCATTGAACTGGAACACACAAAATATGTGGTGTTTGATCAGATCAGGACTTGGCTTATGGACTCTTGATGTGGTGAAGTGGATGATGAGTGGACAAGAAGCTGATATCTTCTCTTCTTGTCGTTGCTATGGCCATATCTCCAGAGCTCTTAATCAGATCTGAACAGATTTCGAAATATTTAGACCATTTGCATCTCTTACGTTCTTTTCCACGCTCTCTCTCTCTCTCTCTCTCTCTCTCTCTCTCTCTCTCTTTCTGCAGTGATGCCCCGCTTCGCCGAGCAAGTGGAGGTCGCCATTGAAGCTCTGAGCACCAGCCCGCCTCAGCCCTTCGAGGAGAATGAGTTCATTGATGCTTCACGTCTGGTCTACGACGGTGTGCGTGACATCAGAAAAGCCGTCCTCATGATACGGGTGAGCATACATAAGCAGCGATGCTATATATTATATAATATACCTATAACACTATATAACGCCTGAGCACATGACCATCACGTTATAATTTTAGTACAGATCCAAATATTTTAATCCGCACTTAGTGATAGCACTGAATCGGATTGTTTGCCGCACATCTGAGGGAAAAAAAAAAAAAAAAAAACTTGAGAATGATGACTTTGGAGGATCATAGCAATGAATAAACACACAAAATGAGCCAGTTATTTATCCCCAGCACTGATAATGATCTTGAAAAAGAAAAAAAAAAGAAAAACCAGGACTAATTTCACCCCGTCGAACAAAAGCAACTAAATTATTTTTCAGTAACATCTGGCGTACTGTAATAATACAATAATGACGCCGCGGCACCTCCATTTACCCGGCGTACATCTGGTGCTGTAGCACTTAATGACTTCTACATATGGTATAATGTGTTTTAGACACTGAAATATTTTATAAGATAATTCTATTAGTTATAGAAGTATTGGCTTTGAAAAAATACCCATACATATAATTACAGTAATGTGTATGCATAATTGATTATCATGTATATTCAGCCTCTGTTATAAATTATTAGTAGTACTAGTAGTTGAAGAAAAGAGACGAAGAAGAAGAAGGAGAAGAAGACGAAGAAGAAGGAGAAGAAGAAGAGGAAAGGGGAAAAAAAAATCACTTGCACAGTAATTCATTATCCTGGCTGTGACTGTGAAGGAAATGAATTCCTGCTAGGAATTTAAAATCGCTGCTTTCAAATTTAAAACGTGCCAAAAATACTTTATTTGCATGCAGCTTGGTATCTGACGTGATGATCTGTAGCGCTGCCTATGGTGTCATAACACATCAATTCCACTTCCTGAGGGTCCATCAATACACTTTACATCAGATCTATTCCCTCCGATAAAAAGGGGCTTATAGAGTAACATAACATCACGTTATGTCACTGCACTACATTTATATATATATATATGAACTTTAACTGATTTGGTTTGGAAACGTAATGCATTAAACACATTTATCGCACGTTATAGACCATTCATAATGCCTTATAGATGCATTCTAAACTCTTTCAGATAGAGTAACTGTAGTAGAAGCTATACTTCATTATAATATACTCCAGTGGTTTCTTGGAACCTTTACAACGCATGGTGTACTCGCACTGTATGATAAATATGTTTAGAATGTTCTATACACCATAAATGAGAAGTTATTTTCTGTATAAATGTCCATAAGATGACTTTATGTTCTTGTGAACATATATTATCATGTGTTATGTAGCCTGACGTTATGAAGTTGTATATTTAAGCTGTATAAAGTGTGTTTATAAATGAGGGTTATATTGTTATATTAATTTGTATTGTGTTTTTATCTGTGTGTAATGCCTTTCTTGAATAAGCCTGTATAAATGTATATAAAGCATTATAGTAAGGTGTACTTTAAAAACCTCATTTAACCTGTTGGTGTATTTTTAGTCAGATCCATAATTATTGGCTCGGTTGCTAAAGATATTATGGTTCATTGAAGTAAAATTATTCTTAATGCTTGTACTTATACTTCACTCTCGTTTCCTCCCCCAGTCCAAAGCCATGCCTTGTAGGCTGATTTGGCATTTCCAGATTGTCCGTAGTGTGTGAATGTGTGTGCGATTGTGCCCTGTAATGGGTTGGCACCTTGTCCAGAGTGTCCCCTGCTTCGTGCCCTGAGTCCCCTGGGATATGCTCCAGGCTCCCCGTGACCCTGTGTAGGATAAGCAGTACAGAAAATGGATGGATGGATGGATGGATGGATATATTTCAAAGGTTAAGGATGCTCTGAATGTAACTAGGCATTATTACAGAATGATAGTAGAGCTACATCAGTTGCCTTTTCATCAACTCCCACGAACACAACAGAAGAACCGTCACATACCATGCAGATAAAGAGAATGTTGTCAGGAAGTACAGGAAAGATGAGCTGCAGATTGGCAGCGAGCAGGAGAAGCGGAGGATAATTAAGCAGTGTAGATCTGCTTTCTGCAGAGAAAAGACACTCTCGGCTCGTTTGTCAAGCCTGACTGGTTGGGAGCTGTCCTGCTACTGCCCGCTAAACCCATTAGCATCGCTGTTTAGTAGCCAGACTGCTTTGTTTTTCTCTTAGCTCTTGTATTTTGTTGGTCTCTGTTCCTTATGAAGAGGATGACAGCATGTCAGCTCACATTCACACATTAGTATGGGCTCTACAAAGCTCTAGCACACAGAGATTTCGATCAGATTCAGCCGAAAATGTGTTTCGATAGTCATTTTTTCCTTATATTAATACGGAGCCTGTCCCAGGGAGCATCGAGCACAAGGCGGAGTGCCAGTCCATCGCAGGGCACAACCACATTCACACACTACGGACACTTTGGACATGCCAGTCAGTCTACCATGCATGTCTTTGGACTGGGGGAGGAAACCGGAGTACCTGGAGGAAACCCCCGCAGCACGGGGAGAACATGCAAACTCCGCAAGCAATCGAACCCCTGACCTTGAAGGCGTGAGGCGAACGTGCTAACCATTAACCACCGTGCGCCTTTAAAAAGAACATCTAAATCTGTAAATAAACATTCTGAAACGAAAATAAATAAATAAATAAAACAAATCCAGTATTATTCGGTGCTCAGGAAAGAAGGAAAAAAATATTTCTACGTACTGGAAACTGCAAGGGTTTCTAATCATTTAAGCTCAAGATAGATAGAACAAGAATGCAAGGACTTTAATATTGATTTCAGGCGCCACTCTTTCATCCAGTTTATCCCTGTAGTTTGTCTATTACTGGACAGCACCTAGGCTTTAAGCCTGGTTGATCTAGAGGGCGGAGGGTGCTGATGCTACATCTTCAGAGTTGCAAAAGAAAAACATTTCATTCACTGTATGATGTGATATTACGAGGGAATTTCTGGTTACAGTGCTCACACTTACACAGCGCGAGGAGGAGTTTTAAGAAACAATGATGTAAGTCGCTTGAAACCGGAGTGGTGTGAATTATTGATGGCGAGCTGTCTGTTCGAATAGCTGACATGTCTTTAGGAGTGTTCACAGCTCCTTTTTTGTTCGGAGACGTGCACTAGGCGTTCACAGTGTTCATACTGTCAGTATACACACGCAGAATAGAAGAGGACATGCAAGACACATTAAAATACATAGATGTTTGTTTGCTAGGTTTGGTAGACAGTTGTGATATTCTACATATATGTAAGTATTTCAAAATGTTTCGAAATTAAACGTGAATCCTTGTTGTAGAATAGAAGTCCGTTATCCTTCATGAAGGTAAAAGGTATCTTTTAGGATTATCATTATTATAAACTTTTTGGCATGTTTAAGATGCATGGCTTGCTCAGAAATTCCCGAAACTTGTCAAAAGTTTGGATGCAGATCTGGCCCTGAGGCTCAATAGCGCACGCATTTAAATTTAGGGCATTTAGCCATGACTCCTTTATATATCTGAGCAGTTGAGGGTTAAGGGCCTTGCTCAAGGGCCCAGCAGTGGCAGCTTAGAGGCACTGGGATTTGAACTCATGACCGTCCTATCAGATGCCCAACATCTTAACCACTGAGCTACCACCACCTCGTCGTAGCCATTATCTCTACCCTACGGGAGGTCAGATATTTTGGAGTTTATGTATTTTGACAGATTTTAAATACATATTTTAAGTTATTCATCATATTTAAAGCAAATTTGGTCAGCATGATGTAGAGATATCTTACACAACGTTGCCATCAATTAACATGTCACACCACACGGACAGGAAGTGTGACATGATTCATGTCATGCAGTCTTTCATGTACATGTTCACTGATGTGGCACAGTAACATACACATTCCAATACTGACTCACCAAAAAGCAGACTTTACTGCATCCTTGGTGATTGGGCCCATCGGTCGCTTCTTGCAGCTATGTTTTGGCTTATGTTAGGTTTGGGGCTTTGTAATAAAACTATGTTTGCTTGTGTTTTCTCTCCAGACCCCTGAAGAGCTGGAGGATGATTCTGACTTTGAGCAGGAAGACTATGACACACGTAGCCGTACCAGCGTCCAGACCGAAGACGACCAGCTCATTGCCGGCCAGAGTGCAAGGGTGCGGCCCCTTTGACTAGTCTTCCCCTTTCAGTTTTATTTCTATAGTGCTTTTAAAAGTAGATATTGTCCCAAATGAGCTTTACAGAAATGTAGGTGTACTGTCGATTTAGATTCCTATTGAACAAGCCAACTCTATCAGACGGCATGAGGAAGAAACATTGATAGGAACCAGATTCAATAGAGAACACTCGATAGTGAATAGTTTGACCCGATGGTTAAACATCCTGGGAAAAGTCCTGGGATGAGCATTAGATAGTCGATATGATTACAGCAGCAGTTCTTCAGTGCAAATCAACAGTCTCCAGCTGAGATTTTTAGGGCCTCCACAACAGCGTTGTTGTGTTTTAGAACATGAGACAGTTTGTCCATTATCAACCCGTATTCTGTCTCGTCAACATACTGCAGACCAAAACAATGATGACCGCAGGCGAGATTGTGTTTCAGTGACGAAGTCATGCAGATGGAATGCTGTGTAAAAGAGTGGAGGTAGCTTGCAGCTGACCTCAAATGTTCTGCATGAAAGCATTACTTTAAATACCATTTTCTTTCTCCAAATCTCAATCAGATGCTACGTTCATGATCGGATATGAATGCGGCGTTGGGTTGGGGAGCAGAACGGCAGGTTTGGTGTTCTAAACCTGCAGTTGTTCATAATGAAGGAAATGTGTGTAGATGCAAGACTGGAACTGGTTTATGCCTTCCCACTTCAATAGAAACGGATGACTTCCCTGAAATAGTAACGCCAAGAGTAACAATACACAATGGCACGATCTTAACTCGGGTTGAACGAATTCTGAATGGTGACTGTTGTCACTGTTGTTCACTGGAATTTTCTGTAGCTGGACTGACCTGCGATCTCGAAACGAAATCGTTCAAGCCAGAAAAATGAAACGCACACACATACACGTAGCTGTACAGGTTTGTCCGTGTTGGTGATGTTTTTTCTTCACATTCACAAAAAAGCGTAATATTACTTGCGCCCTGACCTGCCCGTGCGCAACCAACGCTCTCCCCATTTCCTCTGTGGTTGTGTAACACCTCTGACCGGTCAGCTTTAAAAATCACACACCAAACCTCTGGACAATTTCCTTCGAATAAATCATATTTAAAGGAGCTCAAAGGCTGGGTGAAGAGCGCGCGCGTTTCTAATCCGAGGGCAGAACCGCAAGCAGTTGATGTGAGTGTGTGTTGGCGTGGTTTTGTATGAGGAAGGATTTGCCGGCATGCTAAGCTCCTAGACCCTGCTCTTGTTATCGTTGAGCGGGAAGAGGGATTTGGGTTAAATGAATTCTGAAGTAGGATGAGGAAGAAAAGCGGTTGCTCATAGCATCATATCTTCCAGACTCCACATTCGTCATTCGGCCTGGCTATTGCTAAACACTGTTCAACAACTTTAAAACACTTAAAAAGGAAAAATCTCTTTTGTAGATGGTAAAATTGTAAAGCTTTCAGGCCGCTTGGAATATCAGCTCTCCGTCAATCAATACTAAATTCATGAATAACCACTGACGGATACGGTGTCTCTCTTGCTGGTCCTTCTAAAACCCATTATCATGACCGATCCCAATTCAGAATGGCTACTGGAGATGTATAAATAAAATACTCAAAGGAATTTGTCAACCACTAGACATTTTAAACTCAATTAGCTCTACTAAACAGAAATAAACATTACTCATTGCTCCAGTTTGTTTGTGACACTTCATTTGCCAAAGCATACATCAAAATCAACACAAAAATGGTTTAGTGACCACAAAATCACGATCCTGCCATGGCCATCCCATTCCCCTGACCTGAAACCCATAGAAACCCTGAAGAGGAGAGTCCACCAGCGTGGACCTCAAAATCTGAAGGATCTGGAGAGGTTCTGTACGGAGGAACCGTCTCCGATCCCTCGCCATGTATTCTCCAACCTCATCAGGCGTTATAGTAGAAGACTCAGAGCTGTTATCTTGGCAAAGCGAGGTAGCACAAAGTATTGACTAAAAGGGCGCCAATAATTGTTACACACCTATACCTAACAAATATATTATTTTTCAGTGGGATAAGCCTGTGTTGTGTTTGCAATTGTTTGATATCCACAAGAGCAGAGTATTTTTGTGATGTTTTTTTTAAAAGGTTAAACAATAAAGACAATTTTTCACAGCCTTCTTTGCTCATATTTTCCAAGGGTGCCAATATTAGTGGAGGGCAATGTATATATATATAGTGTCTTGAACTTTAACATTTTGAATCTCTCTCTCACACACACACACACACACACACACACACACACACACACACACACACACACACACACTTTGCTCTTTTACCTCTTTCACCTTTTTGACAGAGCGCGGAACAAATGCATAATTCATTGACTGGTGTAAGTGAGGTAATTATACATTTATCTTACAAACACTATTGTCCCATTGACCTTGCAAAGAAAAAAGATTAATGCCTCTTCAGACCTCTTGAAAATTGCTATGGAGGGAGAATTTAATACCCTAACAGAGGGCCAAAGAATTGGATTGGCTCTTTATGAGTCCGGGATGTCATTGGGGTTCCAGAAGGTCCTCCTATGTGATTAAGTGTTAAGTTTAAAAACTTTATTCAACATCATTTTAAATGGAGTGAAACAATGTCACTCTTTTTTTCCCCTAGTGACACTTTTTTTTTTTTTTAACAGAGAAGCACAGCTGAAAGAATCCTGCCTTCATTTTCATTATATATTTTTTTTTCTGTCTCAGGCCATCATGGCCCAGCTCCCACAGGAGGAAAAGGCGAAGATCGCTGAGCAGGTGGAAAGCTTCCGGCAGGAGAAGAGCAAGCTAGACGCCGAGGTGGCCAAGTGGGACGACAACGGCAATGATATCATCGTGCTGGCCAAGCAGATGTGCATGATAATGATGGAGATGACAGATTTCACCAGGTACACACACACACACACACACCAGTGAAATATTCAATTACACTACAGTACCGTTGATTTCTGAATTCTGACTGATCAGATGGTCTCAACAGCGGGTTAATATCAATGCGTTATCTTTTCTATAGTAACACCTTATTCACGGGGACGTTCTAGATAACACGACAAACGTGAGAAAGTGAGAACAGGAGCTAACTTGTTTAAGAGACATTCCACAATGCTAAATACTCATTGGAAAATCGCTGATTAAACACTTTGAGACATGCTGTTATTGGAGAGTAATGTCGCCACGCTAACTCTCCTTCATAGCAAACTGGGTCATTCTTAAAGCATTGAGGACTGCATAATATCTTTCATGTTCCAGCCAAAAATTGCAGATCTCAGCAGGTTAAACGTTCCAAGATTCTTCTATTCCCCTCTCCATCTGCTTTCTCAGTGTGTGAGTGAAGGATTGTCTAGCCTTCACCTGAGCTCTCAGGAAACTTGATGCTTGTTGCTTTGATGCTATTCAGAAGTAATGCAGTAATTTTTTGGTGTGCTCACAGGGGAAAAGGCCCACTGAAGAACTCATCTGATGTGATCAATGCTGCCAAGAAGATCGCAGAGGCCGGATCCAGAATGGACAAACTGGCCCGGGCTGTGGCCGACCAGGTGAGAGATAAACAGCATTAACGGACCGATTTTTTAACAAGATCAGACCCAAACAAGAAGCCACACAACTTCTACTTCATTCTCGACTACCATGAGAGACAACAGCCATTTACACATTTACAGCTGTAAAATGTGAAGAAATGTAAATCATTGAAAACCTCAATAACAGAGGGATTCAGCTAAAACGTGTAAAAGCCTGATTACATAAAATTCCTCATTTACAAAGCTCCAGATAAGCAACTAAGCTTTTAATCTATAACCATTAATAATTAGTTTATGGTTATAAATTTTAGACTTTGAAGTGGTTGTTTTGTTTCGTTATAGTGCTTTTAACTAGTGTCTACCTTTTTCATTTTGTTTATTTATTTATTTATCTATTTTGAAGCCCTGTGGCTGGTTCACTAATCAGACTGGAGAGTGTAAATAAAATGAAAAAATCTGTGAAAATCTGAAAATTCTCCCCTTTTGGAGCCTGTCTGTTGCGCTGCCTTCAGATATATAATTTATATGATCACTCAGAGAAGAGGGCTCTGATCATGTTTTTTTTTTTTTAAAGCATGGTTCAGGCTTAGAAAATTGGTCACCGAGACAGACCAGCAACCCACGTGATCAGAACGTGAATAGTAGAATTCCGGTTCGTTGAAGCACCGTGTTTGTGCAACAGCAACGTGGTCATAACAATTTACACAACTTATGTGGGATGAAAAACAGCAAGGGTTAGCGTTAGGGGTGAGGTTAGCATTCGTAGCTTTTCTTGCTTTTTTGTAGTTCAAATTGTGTGACATTATATGTGTGACCAATCAGCAACATGCAGCCACGCCTCGACTAGCATTACTGTTGGTACTGATCATGAGCAGGAAACAAATACATCCATCTAGAACTTTTTGTATTGAACTGATGGTTGATGGAAAAGCACAGGTCCAGGTAGCAAGTACCAACAATTTTGGTACAGTTGAAACATAAAGTATCCTTTTGAGATTCTGAGGGATGCCTAGAATTCCTGGTGGTCTGTAGCTGTCTGAAGCTGTACCTCATCAGTAGATGGGCTGTGAAAGAGTGTGAAGGGGAATGGGATCAAACCCCAGTGCCTCCTTTTAATTGAATTAGCACCTCGAGGTGTTGCGTTCATTATCAAATGAGCACCTTCTCGCTAATGCACTGACAGCCCCTTTTTAATATCCAATCCATCACGCCAGCTGCTTGGATGACAAAGGCTCGGAGAACAAAAGTGTCATAAAGAGTGAGTGATGGTCCATACGAACGCATCGCCGGTGTGCCGGATCAGCCGTTCGTCATCGTCTGTGGCCACGTTTTGGAAGAAACTGCTGAGTCATTGCTGGCCCAGTGACACGCTCTGTTAGTTGAACTTGTGAGATATTTCTTTTCCCTTAGATAAAGGAAAAAAACATACTGCTGGAAAGGCGAAGTGGATCGTCTTGCTGATGGGGGAGTAATCTGAGTGCTGGACAGTGCCAAGCACAAAATGAGTGTTTCACTCACTCCAACACGGCAGACTTTCAGCTCTCTGATAAGAGAGCAGGATTCTGGATCTGTGCATACCTCTTTTTTTTTTCTCCTGGCAGATTTCAGCCATATTTGTAGATGAAGCCAAACAGGTGGCTCGCATGCCTCTCATCAAACCTTTCTCTCTGCTAGAAAGCATTTACATTTTACAGCCATCTGGTCGTAGTGTGGGGTCGGGATTCATAGAGAATGTGGACATACGTGTTGAGGCCGGTTTGATACTTGCATGTCAAACATGGTCACTAAATCAACGACCGAAACTGACAGTGTAATTTGTTATACGAAAGATTCATCTTCTTACTGGCTCTCGGTCAAGGAATCAGTGAATGTTTTGGTGAATGGGTATTTTCTCATATACAGCATTTAGTGTGTTTGAATTGAACCCACCAAGGTGTTGCTTCACCTCAGCATGGCTCTTAGAGCAGGTGAGAACACAGCAATTGCACAGGTCTGCGAGCATCTCAGTTATGGCTTGGTGAGGTAGTGGTGGCTTGGCGGTTAAGGTTCTGGGTTACTGACCAGAAGGTTCGGGGTTCAAGCCCAAGCACTGCCGAGCTGCCACTGTGGCAAGGCCTGTATCATGGCTGACCCTGTGTTCTGACCCCAACCTCCTGACATGCTGGGGTGTGTGTATACTGTGCATGTGTATAAGTGACCAATAAAGACTCATTATCTGAGCAAGGTGGTCTCTGATCACTTCCAACTAGTGACAAAATAAAAGAATCTGAACTGATTCAACCAGAGGAAGTGAATCAAACATGCCATGTACTGTAAGTTTGTTGTTTTGCTTTTTGTGAGCTGCCATAAATGTACCACGAATCGCAAATTGAGCCAAAAGACAGAGCTAAGCAATGTAAGTTGCTCAAGTCTTGTCAAGCCCTCCCCCAAGCCCCTAACCTTGCTGGTTCTTGGACCAGCAGCAATTTGGTGGTTTAACATTTAAGTGTGGATCAAGGATCAGGCACCTTGTTGGAGAAATTATGGTATGTGTGAAGTTATAGAAATGTTGGAATTTGGAAAAGAATACAAAGTACGTGGGGTGTGCATACTGACATACATATTCATCTCAAGTGCCTGACCAGGTATTTTTCTTGAATAAAAGTGCTTGTATCTTTCTCATTTGTAAGTCGCTTTGGATAAAAGCGTCTGCTAAGGGAATAAATGTAAATGTAAAAGTGATTGAACATGTTCTCTGTCTTAAATGCTACAGTAATAACAGCATTTAACGGCTACCACCCACTGCTTCTCACATACATTTACTCTTTGTCTGACCTTTAACACCTCTGATTAGCTATAATGTGACGTAGTGTTAGTGACTACGTGTCTGATTCAAGCACTGATGTGTCGAATTAATTAATAACCACTCACAAACTGTTTGCTTCAAGTTTGCACTGTTAAATATTAATGGAAGAAGGCAGTAGAAAGGTGTGAGTCAGATAGTGCTTTTAGACATGACTAGTTAAAGGGCTGAAATCATGTTCAGGAAGCAGAGATGTCATTAGTGTGGCACTTTTTTATTCTTCACCTGTCTAGTGTACGATATTCAGGCTTCATTTATAGATGGCCAGGGCACTGCGTGGTCCCTAAAGCGCCGCATGAATTGAATTAGTTCAAACTCGAGCTCTGTGAAATCCCAAGAATACATCCTGGGTCAACGTATGAGGGATTATTCTAGGTTCATGGCTACAAAAATGATCACTTTGTTTTGGTGCTAACAAGTCCGCAAGACGATAAAAAGAAACCTTTATTAAACCCTATACCCTGCTTTTAAATTCCAGCTAGCATTTCCAAAACAATAACGCCTTAAAATAAAACCTATTCCACCACAACCATAAAGTGAATTATTATAGATCTTGTTATAAATGCAAAGAAATACCCAGATGTCTTCAATGTATAGCAAAAACGATAGAATTAGCCTTTTTTTCCAAGACTTTTGGAGGGGGCTGTATTTTTGACTGGTTCAGTTGGGTTACAGAATGACACTGGCACGGTCTATGCTTGTGATACTAAGTGACTTACAGAACTGTATAACAGTATGACATGTTTATAGGTGGAATTAGAAAGAAATGTAGCAAAACAGGTTTGTTTCCACACTTTGTAGTGCAGAGGGAGTGAGGGAAGTGCACATGCACTCATTTATATTTGGAACAAATGTGATGCTTATGCATGATTTCATCTGTAAGAATGACATTCCTGAAACACAGCTGAGCTTGTCATGTCGTGTCACAGATATAGACATTAGTTCCTTTGTAGTGTAAAACAGTGGGAGGGAAGTATGTGTGTGTGTGTGTGTGTGTGTGTGTGTGTTCATTTGGAAGAAAACCAAGCCAGAGTTGTCACCCTTGCTGAGTTTCTGCTTGATTCCACCCACAACAATGTCATTCTGTAACATAGCATAAGAGGTCTTGTAGTGTCATAAATATTTCCACATATCGTAGTGCGAAGGGAGTGAGGGAAGTGTGTACAGACTCAATTTTTTATTTGGAACAAGGCCAAGCCTGAGTCTCTGTGATACTTATACATGATTCCACCTGCAAGTATGTCTTTTCTGTAACCCAGCTGAGCAACGCATATTCATTTGGAACAAAATCAAGCCTGAGTCATCACCCTTGCTGTGTTTGATTGCTTGCTCAATTCCACCCATATTAATGTCATTCTGTAACCTGCATCACATGCGCACCGAGCAGTTGTTTTGCACTGTGAAGTGAAGGCTTGATTTTGTTTGAAATTTGGAGCCAGTCCAGATCTAAGTGTCTTCCTTTAACTGTGTTGCAGTGTCCTGATTCAGCTTGCAAGCAGGACCTGCTGGCTTACCTGCAGAGAATTGCCCTCTACTGCCACCAGCTCAACATCTGCAGCAAAGTGAAAGCCGAAGTCCAGAACCTCGGAGGAGAGCTCATCGTCTCAGGGGTACATTCCTGCAATATCAGCACCAACACAATACATAAACAATACAGAAGCAATCGAGACAGAGGGATCTGGACTGGTGAAAAGGCTGCTGCAGCTTTTTTTTTCCCAACAAATTGAATTGAATGTTGTTTGCATTGATTTTTAAGTCATTACCAGCTAAGCTAGTGTTACACCGCACTGAAGTGCACACCCTAAGATGTGCTGAGGGAAGGTGAAATAAAACCCACAGAAAGTCATCTGACTTTGCTCTCTTCTCTCTTTCAGCTGGACAGTGCTACATCCCTCATCCAGGCGGCCAAAAATCTGATGAATGCCGTGGTCCTGACTGTCAAGGCCTCATATGTGGCTTCTACCAAGTACCAAAAGGTGTATGGAACAGCAGCAGTCAATTCTCCCGTAGTGTCATGGCGCATGAAGGTTCCGGAGAAGAAGCCACTTGTGAAGAGGGAGAAGCCTGAGGAGTGTCAGACCCGTGTGCGCCGAGGCTCGCAGAAGAAACACATCTCACCTGTCCAAGCCCTCAGCGAGTTCAAGGCCATGGACTCTTTTTAATTCTACAGGTGACAAGTGAAAAGTTCCAAGGATCCAACCCTTCAAACTCTTCAAATTCCTCCTGACTTTTCCCTCTATCTCTATTCTTTCTTGCCCGTCTCCTGTTTGCAGCGTCCTATATCCCGTTCCACATAGAGGCAAAGGTGTTGCTGTGGATACACTCAATTTTCTTTCTGGACAACAAAGTGCATTGCACCACAAATCCGAGACATGTGGAGGAGAGGGGCATGTGTTTACTCTTGGAGCTTCAGTGCCATTCCTGTGGTGTTTCTTAGTTACCAGTGTTTACTACTGACTAGCCTGACTAGCCATATTTACACAGATACTTCTGCTGACATCCCTGCATGGCCACAACTTAAATAAGGCATAAGAATGAGATAATTAAGTCAAGGGAACAAGATAAATAAGTCATGGTCATGACTTGGTAACAAGAGAAAATGAGATAGTTACATCATGGTAACAACTGCATAACTCAAGGGAATAAGATAATTATGTTGTTGCCTTGTTCTCTCAAGTCGTGGTCATGACTTACTAATCTCATTCCCTCTTGTTATGGCCATGGCTTACTTATCTCGTTCTCTCAAGTTACAAAATAACGGCCATGACTTAATTATCTTGTTCTCTCGAGTTAAGATGTTGTGGCCTTGACCTAATTATCTCATTCTATCAAGTTCCAAATCCATTGTATTGGCTTTATTATCTCCTCCTTTCATGTTACAAAGTCATAGCTATGACTGAATTATCTCACTCTCACAAGTTACGTTGTCATGGTCACAACTTAATTATCTCATTCCCTTGAGGTACCAAGTCATGGCCATGACTTAATTTTCTTATTCTCTAAAGTTCCATAGTTGTGGTCACACCTTAATAATCTCGTTACCTCATGTTACAAATTCATGGCCATGACTTTAAGTCATTCTTTCAAGTAAGAAAGTTGTGGTCATGACTTAATTATCTCATTTCTTCATGTTACAAATTCATGGCTATGACTTATTTATCTTGTTCTCTTGAGTTATGAATTTATGGCATCAACTTAGTTATCTCGTTCTGTCAAGTTCTTAATTCTTAATTCTTTCATTCCCTTGCGTTATGAAGTTGTGGCCATGACTTAATTATCTTGTTCTCTCAATTTTTTTTAAATAGGGATGTCACAGGAAAGAAAATAATATATGGTGCCGTAGTCGACAGCTCTAACTTTTGAAGCATCCTGAAGCTCCTAACTTTGACTGAACTTTTGAAACTCAGTATGGCTTGTAGTGTTAGAAATAAGTTTAAAAAAAATTATTTGTCCCCATGATCAATGATCCACATATTCCACATGGTGACATGACGTACAAGGTTTTGCCATTTTATTTAATTATTATTGCATCACTAACTATTACAGCCTGGTTGGCCATGGTGTTGAAAATGATACTAGAAATGGACCCAGTTGACTAGTTGTGTGGTTTGCGCAGAGAATAAGTAGAATCCTGCATATCTTTATAGTCACAGTTCTCTAATAAACCTTGCAACTGTGTTCCCGAGCCTGTTTCTGTTTTATTTTTAACGCGTAATTATTCCGTACAAACTCGTCAGTTATTATGAAAGGTTTCAATTTATTACTCATAGAAAGAATAAATAAAGAGTGTGTGCTCTTAATATATTATGTAGCTGAGAAGAACGTTTCAGTTCTGCTAAAATCATAAAACCCAGAGCTGTTTCAATTTCAGCAAGGAGCTCAGGTGTGTAAAGATATAATTTGACACTCAGAAAAGTCAGCCGACTACATTGTGTTCACCTCATTAATATTCATACTGGTTTTTTTTTTAAGCAAGTCAGAAATCTGAATCCTTTGGCTTCACCCTTACTCGAAACACTGATTGAGATAACGGCAGGTAAACACAGCTGTTTTCCACGTGTCTTGCTGAACCAGGGAACAAAATCTTGACAAGCTCCTCATCAGCCGGGTCTTGGTAAAACGATGTTGAGCTGATGAAACCCAAAAGCAAGCGAGTGCATGAAGGAGTGTGGTGTGACCTCGGGTGGAGTGCAGTGCGACTGAAGCCGCCTCTGCTATTCCTCTGGGTTTAGCACAGTGACTCGTACCTAATGAAACTCATTACAGCCGGATTACCCAGGAGGTCGCTGTGGCAATACTCCTACCTGCCATTTACCTTAATTAAAATCCTTCCTTTAAAAACCGCAGCTTTGCTGGAGGACGGGGGAATTAAAGTGGGATGGCAGCCAAGAACTCTTCAGGACCAGGCCTGTCATGATTATTAAGTTTTAGCTGTCATATAAATAATTGTGAGTGATTCAATAATCTTTCCCGTTCACCTTATGCTACAGTTATACTGGAGGTCTAATAGTAGTAAAGATTGGACTAATAAATTTTGGACATTGAACATAAATTTTTTTGTTCGAAAAGATAAAAAATAAATCATTTAATAAGTTGTATTTAGCTATTATTAGGGGGCTACTGAATTTGAGCAGGGGCCCCATTCTAATGTTTTCTTCTTCTTCTTCTTCATATTCTTGTTCTTAATATTCTTATTCAGTGGTCAAATGCTGACGTTTCATAGGCACCCTAATGGTATTCTACCTTTTCTTATTATTGTTCTTCTGCTTCTGGTTAGGGTGTCTATGGTAGTCCATAGAACTGTCTGGTAAAAAGTTGTGAAATTTGGGACTTTGTGAATCTAAGGGTCTAAGGAACATTCTGTCCAGTTTTGGGACATGTTGGGACAATGCTTTACCACCACCATCGGGTCAAATTTGGGCATAATTTGGAAGCAAGTTTATGGTCATAACTTTTGAACCATGTGTCCAAAATTTTAAATTGCCTGGTGCAACACACCCTATGACATTTCTGTTTAATTAGATTTTCCGCCATCTTGGATTTTGTCAAAAACTCTTTTTTGCTACTCCTCCTACAAACCTTGTTCTATCCATACCAAATTTGGCACACATCATCTTCCAAGTAAGCCTCACAAAAATTATCAAAAGAATTTTGCATACTCCAAATGGTTTGCCTGAAATGGGCCAGTGAATCTGACAGTGGAGCCACCAAACAGGATATGAGGCTGTATCTCAGCAATAACTTTGCACACTGATATAAAACATGGTAGGCATGTTCCGGACCATGACCTGAGGCTATGCGACAAATGTTTTTGACAGTTCCACCTACTGGTCAAACGTTACAATAACAAGCCAAAAAATGCTTATATCTAACTGCCATTTTTGCTACTCCTCCTCTAAATTGTGTCCAATCTTCATCAAATTTGGCTCACATCATCTTGGGCCCTGTCTGAACAAAGGTTTCAAGAGAATTTTGATATTCAAAACCACTCTGTAATGAGATATGGAAAAAACATGGTGTGACAGTGTATCTTAGCAATGCAGCTATGTATCATCATGAAACTTGGCCATGCCCTCAGTGTACCCAGGTTTCATGACTGTACCACCTTGTTGTCAAGAATTATAACAACTTTTACAATTTTCCTTAAATCATTTGAAGAATTTGTGCTAAATTCACAGTTATTTTTCAGTTGTACTTCCTGTTGATCATCTTGGATTTTGTTAAGAACTGTTTTCACTCCTCCTCCTCCAAATTTTCTCCAATCTTCACCAAATCTGCCACACGTCATATTCATTGTAAGCCTCAAAAATTCAAGAATTCAAAAGAATTTTGAAGAATTTTGTCCGTGATGGGCCAATGAATATGTCAACGAGGATGCCAAACAGGAAGTGAGGTTGTATCTTTGCACTGACTTTGTGCACTGACACAAAACTTGGTAGGCACCTTCAGGACCATGACCTGAGGCTATGCAACTAATTTCATGCCAGTGCCACCTATGGACTGGCAAATGCATGAAACTACAAATCATTCTTGAATCCTTTTGCCTATAGTTAAGCTGTGCTTTCCTCTGATTGTTTATGCAACAATTGCAGCAAGACTATGAATGTGTGGCTCGCCAAATCTGGGTGCTTGGGCCCCAAAAATACTACTAGTAAGGTTGCAATAATAATGCTAAGAACTTAAAAGACGATTCCACTTTCCCTTGATTCTTTGGATCATGGAGTTCAGCGCCTATAATGATGTTAATTTCCTGATGATTTGTATTTTCTGCCATTTTGAATTTTTTTTCAAACTATACTTTTTGTTTCTTCTCCAAAAGTTTTGTCCAACGCTAACAAAATTTGGGTTACAGTATAATGAGACCAGCCTGAATATATTTGATTTTTGATATACAGGGCAGTTTATCTATACCATACCAACAAATTTTACAGTGAAGTCCCCAAACAGGAAGTGAGGCCATTTCTCAGCAATGCTTTTTTGCATATTCACACCAAACTTGGCACATATGTTTAACAACATGACTTGATGTTCAGGAACAAATTTTGAGTTTATTTGCAACTTGCTTCAAGTACCTGGAAACTTCTGGTCCTCCTTCATCACTAAGGAGTGGAGCCAGAAATTAATTGGTCATTAGAAGGAGTCTCTAGTGTCAGCAGATCATAGCATCAGAGCTGACCTTTAAGATTTCTGACAAGTTTCAAGACAGTGGAGTTTACACTTTGCTGTGTCTCTTTGTTTTGTATTATTAGCTTCAAGAGAGAGAAAATAAAGTAAGAACAGGAAAGGTGTTCCAGCATAAACTATACATAGATTTTAAAAAAAGTATAACCTGCTATTTAAAAAATAACAATAATCTTTGGCAAATTGTTGTGGTATAAGAGGAATAAACCACTTGCTGTTATTGAAAATAAAAATGACTTGTGAGGTACAAACAATAACTTCCTGTCATGTTTAACTGCTTAGCGAAATTGCTTACAAGGTGCAGCACTATGAATCAGATTTGCATCAGCTTTTGAAAGTGGACACAAAGAGAAATAGAGAGCATTTGAAGATTGCTCATGAAGCTGAGATCATAAATATGCTTGAGGCTTGCTGTGATTCTCTTCGGAAGCCGTGCCATCTCACGCAAAAGGAATTTTTGAATTGCCTCCTGCATATTTAATACCAAATGTGTTTCACAGATGTTTCTCTACACAGTTCCTACCTCATAAAAGTGCTTCAATTACTATTTCATCAAATAATACCTGATGCTGTTAGGATGATATGATACAGCGCTTGTCACACATGCTTTGATGTGGAAAAAGAACTGAGCTGTGCACTACACATGAGAAGGAAAAGAGTATTTATAATCAAAAAGCAAGGTTATAAAATATCTGAATTGTGCAAACGAGAAATAGTCTAGACATTTAACAAGCCGTAACGTGTGTAAGGATGTGTGTGTGCGCTGCAAGATTATATAGAATCATAAATGACTGATGCAGATGAATAATTTCAGAGCCTCTTGCAGATGATTTTATGATCCTCATGTCTATCCAGTTACATCTGCAATCTCTACTAACATCGAATTTTTACAGTTTTCTGAAAACCTTTGTGTCATTTCCTTGAGGGCAGTGCCCCTACCCTCCAGCAGAGGTCAACGTTTCCAGAATTCTGATCAGGTGCTCACTTCCTGTGTACTTCCTGGTTTTGCACTATATAAGTGCATGGTTTCCAAACACTCGCTGTTGAGTGTTATAGAGAAGATATGTCCAAGGTTCTGCGGGTAAAATTCAGGAAGAGGTGCGTTAAAGCCTTAGAGGAGTGATCCTACAAGTGGGGGGTTTGAGGGAAAAAGTATAAAAAGGAAGGATTTCCTATTGCTTTCAGATTTACAGCGTTCTCATTAAAGATTGAAAGTTCAGGGTCACTCATGTTTATGAGTGTGAAACTTCAAGATATAGTCTGATCTAAGTGTAATATCAGAATTGTGCAAAGAAGCTTGTAATGTGAACATAGCCAAAGACTCTGGGGAGGACATGAGGTATGGAGCCAAGGAAATAAGCAGACAGAAAGCCCTATATTTGCAATAGAGCAAAAGTAAGTGGTGGGATCTTTAAAAGATTTAACACGAAGCAATAATTTACCATTACAAGGCAATAACTTGAAAGGCTGAGGAACGGGAAACCTCCAATAGGAACTGTGACTGCTGTCCGTTAATGATTTCACTGAAGAAAATGATCAATTGTGGACAAAATAGAGTCCTAAAAAATGTGGACTGAAATAATGAACTTCCTGAGTTTGTTAAAACTTCCAGCAGTGCAAATGTCTTTTTTTTAAAAACAAAACATTTCAACTAGCGTTCCTCAGATTGTGTGTCGTAGCAAGGCACAGCAAGCTTAACACTCCTCTTATTTTTGTTTTTTATTATTATTTATTTTTAATGCTAACATAAGCAGCCACAGCACACTTCATTTCTTCATAAAGTCTACTATGTATACAGAGGTCCACTTTAGAAGGTCACACTGAGAAAAGTGCTAGTAGTTTAGACTGACTAAGCTTCTGTAAAACTCCGAATTAAACCAGCAGCTGTTGCTGATAGATGGCCCTGAATCCAACAGAGCTGCTGCTGACATTTTTGGAGAAAGAGTTTCACAATAGTACAAGGTGACATTTTCTGTTGAAAACAGGGCAGGACAAAAAAAGATAGAAAGCTAATACAACTACAAATATAGAAATTCTGAAAAACTAGAAATAAAAAAATGCTCTTTTTTTTTTTTTTGTTTTTTTTTTTTTTAAGTTTTGACCTAAAGGACAGCTTTTTTTTTTTTTTAACACCTTAATAAAACTGACTAGTGTCCAAGACCATTAACTCTTGAATATGCTTTTATATAACATGGCACTGTTGAAGTCTGATTTCTGATTGGTCAGAAGAGCAAAAGAGAGGCTTGTTAGGGAATGACTGATGGTGTTTTAGGTCATATTTATGCAGATACAGATCCCTCCACTAATTTTGGCACCATTGATAAATATGAGCAAAGAAGGCTGTGAAAATTTGTCTTTATTGTTTAACCTTGTGATATTTTGTTAAAAAAAAAAATACTCTGCTCTCATGGACATCAAACAATTGCAAAGAAAACACTGGTTACGTATGTAACTGCAGTTCTATGAATTTCGGATGGCCGTCAGAGGCGATGCTTTAAGCACCTGGATGTCCGTCATGCGTACGTGCAGGTCGAGTGTTTGTATGAACAATGTTACCTGTGACCTGGTTGACGTTTGCCCTTTGCAACGGTACTAAAGGCGCGTTCACCCTGGAAGTGATCTCTTGGCGATCATCTCGTGTATATTCCGAGTGACCGCCAAGCTCTGGCATTCATCTGAAATGGCCTTGTATTTTCTTTATCATTTGTATGGAGAGTACGTTGAATTACCATTGTGTATGAAATGTTCTATATAAATCAACTTGCCTTGCGTTATTGGTCAGGTTGTGTTCTTCTGCTCAGTAATGAAATCTCTTGATTAAACAAAGATAAAGGTTACTGCCAATTAAGCTCTTAAGGCTCCATTTATTTTTCATCAGAATGAATTTACAAGCACTGCATGTAATGTGCAAACAGAGCTCTGTATAATAATGACATTATCACTGTAGGAAGTGGAATCCAGTGAGGGAACCGCTCAGAATTCCCAAAGCACTCCTATTACACGAGTGACCCAAGGCAAAGTGACGGACTCCTTACCCAGTATTACACGAGCATCCATAAAATGTCAACAGTGTCAATGTTATTGAAAAGACTGTAAGAATGTGTGCAAGATTCGACAAACCCAAACTAACGGCTTGGAGCATCAGATAAGAAGTTGCTTAGACACGCAGATTAAATTTCAGCACTTGATCGATCTCCAGAGCTGAGCAGAAGAGGATATTAAACAAGGGCCTTGTCAAATAAAAAGAGAAACCATTATCACCTCGCTTCACTTGCTCTCAAATGAGGAAGGCCATGTCATGACCGCACAGATGTGGAACAGAAAATGAGGTCTAGATAAAAGCAATTCACTCAGACTGGACCTTCATGTTGAACCTTTTTACCTTCAAGTCTGTTGCATAAAAGGAAACAACTAGAACATAGGTCCAAACCTTTTTTAGCAACATCCAAAGCCCTTTAGACCCTGACCCAGAAATCCTTAAAGTCCTTAAAGATGGTAGATGTACCAAATTTTTAAAAGACATTCAGAGGATTTTTTAAATTATTATTATTGTCGTGAATGACAAAGTTCCACATATAACAATACATGGAACACAAATTACAATACAAACATTGCATGGAAGTTAATTAATACACCCTGCTCTATAAGAGGGAGGCCAGGTGATGAGTAGAACCTAGTTTTGGCCAAAACATCAACATGTAAGCCTGTGATGTGGCCACATGTGCAGTAATGTTTAAATGAACGATAATGCATCAGTGGCAACATCTCATTTGGGAAATGTGTTTGTTCTAAATAACCCTTACCCTCATTTCCTTTTCCTGCATCTTTTCTCCGCTCGCTTACACAGAAAGGAAACGAGGAGGCACAATTAGAGAAATGGCATCAATTGACCAATCCACAGCCCATTTTTGACACTATCATGGAAACACATTTACCCACCATGTTTTCCTGTGCTTTCCAAATCATTTCTTGAGCCTCATGTTGGTTCATCTTTTGAAGTTAGACAAACATCATCTTATATAATCTGGCAAACTTTAAGTTCTGTTTGGATTTTAAATATGGGGACTTGGGCTGTGCTTATATGCTGGATGTTACTCTGATGTCATTGATGTCTTAAATGTCATTATTACCATAATTTTACCATCTGGCCAATTCCACCATCAACAGATACTGAAGCTTATCATTTCTTGTAAGTACATTTTTGGTACCTTTTAGTATATATCCTTAAGTAAGGAATAAAATGCAGTATGAATTTATAGTCCCTGCCTTGTACCCAGAGTCCCCTGGGTTAGACTCCAGGCTCCTCGCGACCCTGTGTAGGATAAGCAGTACAGAAAATGGATGGATGAGCTCATAGATGGTTTTACATGTTTTAGAGAAATTCTGGTGTGAATTGGGTTCTGCTTAAGATTTAAACCTCATATATAAATGACACCAATGCATACTCAGTAACCAACCAACCAATGGGTGAACTCTTTCTGCTTCCAAAATACTCATTGCCATATTGCTTTTTTAGGATTTTTTTTTTTTAAAGCACTACATATGTGCACTGAAACAGTAAGCATCCCTGCATTAATAGTTTTGAACCTGCTCTTTCAGGGCTTAGCAGATTATCAAGATTAATTTCTGTATATCCTGGTAACCTATCCATTAATACTGCAAGAGAATACACAATTGCCCATATTGACAAAAAAATGCCCACTCAAAGATCTGACTCAAACATCTGATGCACACAGCTGAATTGGACAGCTGAGTTAATTGAAACACATAACTCAAAGATTCACCTTGGAGAGCCGCCTCAGAGAAACAGTCAAACAAATGACTTAAAAAACTTTGACTCAAGTCAACTCAAACACCTAATTCACAAGAGCTGACTCAAAGAACCGACTCACATACCGGCGACATTATTAATGCTCAGGATTTAGTCTAAGCCCAATGCTATGCTTTTAAATTGCCTGTTCTCTCAGCATCAAAATGGCATGCTTTTCTCCCATAAACAGCTCTCTGATCTTCATGTAGGCTTATCCATTTTAATAATAAATTCAATATTCACAAGTGAAACTGAAGGCTAAAATCAAATAGTGGATGTTCAGAGCTATTTATTGCTTAAACAGTCAATCTAACAGGACACACCTGGGCAACAAGAAACACCTGTTGGTTGCATGTTCCAATATTTTTTGCTCACCTACAAATTGGGTGGTCTGATACAAAATGTGCAATGTTCCATGTCATTTTAACTCCTAAACCACAAGAGCCGACTCAAACAACCTACTCGCATTCCAGCGACACATCATTAATGTTCAGTATTTATGCAAATAACCCAGGACCTAACACTTCCACAATCATCTGCTAAATAGTCCTACTTTTCTCAGAAATATCCATGGTTGGAGTTGAAGAGCACACAACTGTGCAAGAGCTGCCAGGAGCTCGGCTGTAATTGCGAGCTCATTAAGAGTTTGTCTGTGAAGCAGGCCTGTGTAATTATGAACCTCGCTCCCTTAATGACATTGAAGCGTAATGGTGCCATAGCCAGCTAATGGAGATTGTTCCCTGTGGTTTAAGGCGATACGGACTGAACTGATTTTTTTTTTTTTTTTTTTAATCCTTTACAGAGTTACTGGTTTTTAGTTAGTTCATGACCAGATGTTTCAGATTTACCTCATGCAGGTATTTTAGGTCACCCATGGTGCTAGGGTGTTTACCCACATCATAGATGGATGGATGGATAGATAGATGGCTAGATAGATTGACTTACACTGAGTGCTATGTCAATTTGTGGTTGTGTGTCCTGTTCTGTAGTGCTTTAGTGCCCTGAATTTAAAGGCAACATGCATATGGAGGAGCAGGATATAGAAAAGCAGTCAGGAAGATAGACCGTCCTTTTTAGAGAGAGCTAATGGCCTTCGCCTGCTGCAGTGTCCCCCATTTCGTCTTCTGTATGTTGATAATGGCGCCTTTCCCTGCAGGAGACGGAATGAGACGAGGCTCAATCCCAGCAAATCACTGACACAATGTGTGCGTACACACAACAGCGTTTACAATGTGAGCTCTGGATGGGCAAAATAACCATGTTTCCTGTATTTATTCTAGGAAAGAGAATTCCGTGTAAAATCGTCAGATGTTAATTCTGATTCATCAGAAGGTGATTAATTTTCTAGAACAGCAGCTCTGACAGTAGCGCAGGTTTATATTAATGCGCTCGTTCTAATGTTATCGTTTCTACAGTAACGGCTCTCATTCACAGAGACGTGTACGGCAGACGCTCCACATAACAAATTAAAAATATTGTTGATATGTCCATCAAATTCATCAATGTAGAAAAAAAAAAACCTATCGCACCCATTCATCATCTGTCGAGGCCTTCTCATGCTACTCAATGTAGTTAGTGCTATAGCTATCTATGTGCATTGTTAATAATTGGATAATCCACCAGACTGCAGTGTGGAAGTTGAGGATGAGCGTCCCTGGACCTACCTCAGTAAAATGTTTCAGTATGCTGAAGTAAACAAAAACTCATAAAAAATGGCACCTCCTTTGCCTCCTTAGAAGACATGAACTCTAATCTAATTTGAAAAAGCATGTTGGGGTAAGTTTAACTGGATGTATTTTAACTGCATTTATCCTTTTTCTTTGCTAATGCCAATCAAATTCTAGCTAATGGAAAATATTGGTTATTGTATTTCTGATTAATTCATTAGGGAACTATTTATCCATCTGTGTGTTTGTTTTTTCTTTACTTTTTAATACTTGAGTACATTGTTGTTGTTGTTGTTGTTTTAATGGAGTAAGATTTTGTTACATTATCTATATGTCCACTTAAGTAGAATTTCTCAGTTCTTATCACACCATGTACATGATATTTCTCCTTTTATTCAATTAAAGTGTATTTTCTGAGTATATTCTGAGCTTTACTGAAATGCTACCATATTACTGTAACCATTTTTGTTGGCCTTTAAACATTTACTTTATTGAATGAAATGCAGCCTGAAAAAAAAAAAGAGACACAAACAAAGAAAATAAAACCAGTGAGAAAAAAAATGTATAATGCAGCTGCCATGGTATAGTGAGATCCATAAATGTCATGTATTTTCAATAACTTCGCTTTTCAAGGTCTTAGTAAAGACCTTCGTCAAACAACAGAACGCAACACAAAGCTCAAATTCAGCAACGTACAGAGGGATGAGATCTCCTATTGCAGTGGTTTAATTAAGAATGACAGACAGGATCTCACACACGCACACGCACACACACACACACACGCACTGCAGTAAACACCACATATTATGTAATTAAAAGTTTAATCCAAACATCACTCAGAATCAAAAATAAATAACAAATGAGATGAGAAGTTTAGCACTCAGAAAATTAAATGCAGTTATATAATGAATAAAATAACTGTGGTCTGGATAAAAACTGATAGTTTGATATTATCCCTGGGTTTTGTAATTCTGTTTAATATTTCTGGCCCTAAATAAATTCCACAGCTTAAACTGATGAAATCAAAATGGATTAAAATGCACCTCTCAACCAGGCAATTACTGGCTACACTCCGTCAGAATTTATTCAACCCAAAGATAACAAAATAAGCATCAGCCCTCACACTGTGCACCAGGAGAGCACAATTTCAGCTGGAATGATGTAGATCTCTAGGGCCAGAGACATTTGAAGTAAAATTCAAAATGGACAAATTGGCAGATTATTGTAATTGGAGGGAAGATTCAATTTAATCACATTCTGTGTATCAGAGGTCTTTAATTTACTATTTCGAAGCGGAGGAAGACAGTCGGCATTTTTTGGTGTTATTTAACAAAAATGTGTGTAATTATTGATATGGTGAAATTTTCTAATGATGTTTCTTAAACATTTATGGAAGGAGTCTCCAGTGTCACAGATTTCTAACAGCTGTACCTTTGTTTTCTGACATCTTTAGGACAGAGGAGTTTATGCTTTGTAGTTTTTTTTTTAGTAATAAAACCATTAAATTTAAAAGCTGCATGTTTTATTTGTCTTATTAATTTCAAGAGCGTGAAAAAAGTGAGGCTTCTAAGGGAATGGCTGTTTATAGCTGCTATAATGTAAGTGAGAACAGGAACTTCCAAATCCTCGGTGCTTGGAAGGAGTCTCCATTCAACTTTAAGTTTTCAGACATCTTCAGGACCAGGATAAATGAATTGTAAATATATTACAATTATAAATCAATAAAAACAGACGATAAACGTTTGCATCTGTAAGGGATGCAGGACTTCCTGTTTATGTTGGCGTTTTGTTTATGATTTATGCTACTCTATGATTTTGACCTATCTTAACTATACATGATGAAACTGAACTGTGCTAGTTTTAAACTAGCTCCAATCAAAATGTGGTTAGAACAATAGAATCTTACCCACTGAACCACTGCAGGGAAGAGCTTCTGCATTTCACTTTCCTCCACCTCCGTCTACTCAAACAAGCTGAAGTTTTTTGAGGCAATCAAAACATCGAACTTGTTGCTGAAAGTCTTGAAATCTGGCAGAAGAATATTCCATCTCTGGTTCTCAACTGTAGCCACTCTTCAGGGTTGACAGGCTGATGTGATGACAGCTCGCTCGAGTGTATAAAGTAAAGAAAGCTTCCAGGTTGACATTGTGAGAGAGAACCTGAACTTCCATGCATTTGGAAGAGGATTTAAAGCTGAACACACTGACATGGCCATGACTTTGACCAAAAACATGCCTTTTTTTCTCATTCTAGAACTCAAGATAGTTCAAGTCCATCTCTGGCAAAAAAGGTTCAGATCCCATCAGTACTCGATATACTGCTCTAAAACCTTCAGGGTAGTCGAGAGGTAAATCCTTGAAAGCACTGTCCTTCTCCCCCAGTGGAGATTTGAAGTGCTGGTGAATCAATACCCTCTGAATCCATCCCAGAGGTCAGATAGGACTGTGAGATTATACTCACAATTTTTTTTTCCAGTAAAAAAAAAACAGAATGTCACTTCATGATAGAATGGATAATCTTATTTATAGTTATCCACAAAGTCCTTCTACTTTTGGAGAAGTTTCTATGCCAGATGCAGTAGCAATTACAACTGCTTTTAATATGACATAACGACAATGTGCCCCACCGAAGAGCAAAACCTTCACTGCGTTGCTCTTTGCTTTTCAGTGAAAAATAATGAGCAACAATCAGGTTTTTTTTTTTTTTTTTTAGGATTTAAATTGTACGGCATTTTGAGCTACCAATAATAATAATAATAATAATAATAATAATAATAATAATAATAAAAAGTATTAAAAGATGTAAAAATTTAACAATGTGCAGCAGGACCTAGGTGTTATTGCTGTACATGGCACAGAAACTTCTCCTTAAACTTCTAACCAATTATCCATGTTTCTTCGGTTAACACGCCTGCTCTCAGCAGTACAACTCTGTCAGTATTTTCATGCATCCGTCTGAGGCAGGAGATATCTTCTTGTATCTCAATACTTTCACTGTAACTTGGAACAAATTCAAGAAGTGGCATATCATTAACATTCATGTGTTCATCAATAGACATGCTGTTCCTGCTATTTTAGTGAATATGATGGTACCGATATGCTGATGACCTGACCTTACGCACTCACATACAGTATGTTAATGACTTGCGCTTGCATGTCTATGGATGTAAGAATTGATTTGTTATCGACGGGACTCCGGATCAGATGTTTATTACTGACCTTGTTCACTAACGATACACTTTATTGTAGGCAAGGGTTCTATCCACTTCCAATCAGCATTAAACCTAGTCCGGAACCCTGCCAAAGATATCCTGTTCTGTAGGCACAGCTCTGAAATGTTAAGAGAGCCTTTATTAGTCCGAGAATTGCCCATTCACTTTGAGATGTAAAGGTCAGTGGTGTCAGGTGTTGGGCGCCAAGAGGAAGACGGATTTTTGAGTGCTGTAATTAGAAGATTGTATTTGCACAGGAGCTCATTCTTTACCTTTCAGATTATTTCTACAAGAGTGCATGAGGGCTTCCTTTCCAAGGGACCAATTAGTTATAGGGAGAGATATGAGACAGAAAAGTCCGCCAACTCGTGCTTAAGTCTCCTCTTCAATAATCCAGGCAGAAATTAATGCTCTGTCTTGCTGGCTGATGCTGATCTTCTCTGCACAGACAAAGAGAAATGGAGATCCAGGTGATTTCTGTGCACAGGATATTATGACCAGCTCTGTCTCACAAAGGCACAATGTCAAAAACCTTGACAACTACCATTTTGAGGGAAGTGAATCATTCAGAGAAAAAGAAAGAAAGAGGGAGACATTTCTGGACCCTCGCTGTACTCTAAATGAGCCTATTGTGGTGGGCTATAATGAATTGACCATCTCCACATGAAGTCTCCTTTCTGTTCTGCCTCTGAGATAAAGCTTCATTGTGTAAGGGCCAAAAGTGGAGTATTACTGCTGCGGTTTCACAGACAGGTCTGAGACCCCTCAGAGACAGATGAGGTGAGGCAGAGCATGATAAAAGACGTGAAATGAAATGAGAAAAGCCAGAACAGCAACATAAGGAGAACCACAATTGCGATGGACCCGATTGGTGTGATGTGAAGAATGCTGAATGACCTGCCCATAAGCACAGACATAATAACAATTCCACCCCCAAGAGATTAGATTTACACCAAGCACACTCAACACCAATGGTTGTATCGTAGGAATAAAACACTGTGTCTTCCTGATATAGTAAACTAATGATTGAAGAACAACGTGCTCTACTTTTTATCTGTTTAGAATTACACTTAATGTTGTGGAGTGTCCACAAAAACATGTTAGTTCCCTCACCAGCCTCTTTTTTTGTCAGTTTTTCTTGAAAAATAAATTATATCCTATAAAGTGAAGGGAAAGACATTAAATCACGAACACCTGAGATTGAGATTTCATTAGAATTTTCAAACCACTAAAATTATTTTTTTTTTAAAAAGGTCACCTGTCTCTGATTGTAACCAGCACAAATACTGTATTAATGTCCAAATACTTCACACAGTCATAAAAGTGTAATTATTATACACTGGATGGGAAAACTGTTCTTAGTTTTTTTTTATTATTATTATTTTTTTTTTAATTGAATGAATGAATGACAATTTTTGTAAATTAACACCAAATGTTGTAAAATAAATTCCGTACACTTTTCTTTTTTTCTTGACTTGGAAAATATAGATAATGGAAACAGGGGGTGAGAGAGAACGAGAATGTGGAAGGATATAAACTGTGATTAAATGATGGGTGCTTTATATAGCTGAACAGAGAGAGCAGCATTCAGATAACCTTCCTTCCACCACAAACTCTGACCGCCGGACATATCGGGCACTTAATGACCTCCATAAATAACTCCACCTTATTACTGACCCGGGTGTCCCTGTGTGCAACTTAAAAACTGGACCTGGACAATAAAACAAGCTCTAATGGCACAAATAAAAATGAGTAGAATAACTCAGAACAGGATGACTATAAAACACCTCAATCAATCTCCCCCAAGAGGCCATTAATTAAATCACAGCACAACATTTATAGACTGGTGATTTTTCCCAAAATGCTGTTCTCTAAATTACACAAAGCAGAACATCAGACATCAATTTAAGCCTCATAAAAAAAACCCAGATATTTAAAAAGTCTTGCTGTTCAACTAAGAAACATATGAATCTTTATGTATGAACTTTATTTAAAATTTATATTAGGAGACTGTAGTGTCCGTGCTTTGAAACAGTCAGAGGTAAAGCTGTAAACCTTTCTGACATCTTCACTACCTTTCACAGCATTAATAAACTATAAATGAAAAAAAAAATATCTACAAACTTTAATTTTTTAAATAATTAAAACAATTGTAATTGCTTTGGTGTAAGGTGAATAAAACACTTTTGGACATGCTGTATCTGAAAATAATCAACTTGTTAAAAGCTGGTAAGAGCCCACTTCATCAAATGACTCAAACAGTGATTGTTTTCCTACAACAGTGTGCCAGAAGAGTATTTTATTCCTTACACATTGCATTCATGCTTGCGTACATGATGTGAAGTGCTTCTTCTCTGCCTCTGCATGTTCTGAACAAGTTACTACAATGCTCTAATGAAGCCATTAATTAATGAAGGATTCCATGTGGAGTGTTGAGTCAAGATGGAGGTTACACTGACTTCCTCTGACAGATGATCTTCTTTATGTAGTGAGACGGCATGCAAACGAAGGCTCATAAATATGTGATACGTGCATATTAGCAAGACGTTGCAGCACTGCCACTAGGGAGGAATTGAATTTACACTGATTTATTTTAGTGCTGAAAATACAGTATGTTGAGCTATTGGATGCAGGTCATCTTTAATCTTGGTTGTAAAAACTGTCCTTACCTAATGATTGTTTAGTACAGGGTGTTTAAAACTAAGTGTGTGTATCTATTCTGTGCTAACCCTGTGTGTTTATATTCATTATTTGTTACATCAGGGCGCATAACGCTTTAACATACAGCATACTTGAAGATTTGAGAGGATGAAGCAAACATTGTTATTATTATTATTATTATTATTATTATTATAATTATTATTATTAGGGACCAGGCACCAAAGGTGTTTAGATATTGTTACTATTGTTACTCTACCTTTTCTTCTTCTTCTTCTTCTGGCTAGGGTGTTTATGGAAGCCCATAAAAGTTCTTGTGAAATTTGGAACACTGATTGGGGAGGGTCTAAGGAACATTCTGACTCAAATTTGGGGCAAGTGCTACAAATACTCAAGCGCCACCATATAGTCAATATATATATGAGATATAGTTGTTTTATCACATCACTGCACACTGATTATTTCCCTATAACAGCATGAAGCATGGTAGTTTATTCCTTGGCTATTTTAAAGAACATTAAATCAACATTAAGTGCATAATCATGTATATGTGTGGGAGGTTTATGTTTACTCGTCTTCAACCCATATATCTTCAGGCCTGCCCTTGCCTATATTTGTCTCGGAATTGCTTGAAATCTCTCCAAAAATATATTTTTAACAAAATTATTTTCTTCGATTTTGTACTGGGCTGGCCAAAAAAAAGTGCCCTAAAACTGTCAAATTATATCACGAAACACAGAGAGAGGTAATAAGACTATCATGAACTTTTTTCTCACTCGCAGTTCTAACTGCCTCAGCTCCCTGTTGGCTCTCCAAGGTCACCCCAGTCTCTTAAAATGATTTCAGGGGTCAGCGAGTTCACTTTGCTTCACCATGGCTCCAGAGAGAAGAAGTGGAGGGGGAAAAAGTGTCTGAGTGAAACACTAAATCAAGATTACAAGATTGTTCAAGATTTCATTAGATGGGTTTTTTCAAGTGTGTCAGTCATGGCAGGGTGTCGGTGACTTCCTGACCTCCTTCAGTTTTTGTTAACATCTGCAGGTCCCAGGGCAAGTCCATAAAAACAAGTACAGAACACCTTAGAGATGAGGGATGTGTCAATGAGGTGATATTAAACCGAATAAGTCATGATGATTTTGCTGGATACAAATTAGCCCCTAACTCATCATAACGTTTAAAAACAGATGTCCATCAGCCTTGCCCCAATTCACAGTAAACCTTTACAAAATGTATGACTGCAAGCCTAGCCCTTAAGCTATTGCCCTTAACCCATCATAACCTTTAAAACCCCTTCACCTTTAATCTAATCCATTTTAAACTTGAAAACGTACGTCCAACTAGCCATGCCTTTAACCCACCGACCTCTTTATAACTTAAGAATATCATAATAATTAACTTGACTTACTTCCCTTGATAATTAATCAATTCACACCTGAGGGATACTCGACACTTTTGTCAGGCCCTAGTGGAAAGAAATAGTTTTATTGCTTATTTAAACAACTTGGATTAGTTGCACTTAAACATAACCCTTGCCATTTACCTGTCAGCCCTCTGCAGGCAGCAAAGTCATTTGATTTAGCTTAACTATCCAAAGATCACTGTCTCTCTCTTTTCAGTAGCACTGCTCCATTCAGGACATCAAACACAATGGCATGCATGTGGGGGAAAAAAAAAAAAAAAGTTTGGGCTTTTGTAAATGCTGTATCTTTGATGTGTTTGGAGATCAGACCTGGCATTGATGTGATTTGATGCAGCCTCTCAAAGGACAGCATAATTGGACAGAGAGAGGGACTACATACTGGAGGTCAGTGCAAACAAGCAAAGGTAAGATCAACACACAGATCTATCAGCTTGATACCGGATAGTGCCTTATTTGTGAAAGTGTAGGTTTAAAAAGAAGTGTTTAATGCATTTTGGAAAAGCACTGTGCAACCAAAAATCGGGTTGTATCATCAAATCTAGCTCGCACCTGGGAATTGAAAAGGGCTGTGATTTCTCTGAGGTGCAGCCGGTATCAGAGGGCAAGCTATAGGCCAAGACAAGCAATTGCTCAGGGCTCCACGTCACATGGGGCCTCCAGGCAGCGTGCACCAAACTGAGATTAACTGCAGATGTTCAGTCACCGTGGGTGTATTTATTAATAGTGGCAGCATCGTCAATGTTATTGTGGGATGTATGAACAAATAATATTTACAGTTGCCTTCTTCCAATTTAGTGGTAATTAAAAGCTATTTTTCCTTAAGAAATCAACACCATCTTAGATTAAGCATCACCTGGGAGCCTTCCCTAACATTCACATTCAGAACTCACCAGAAATCCAAGAATTCCCATCCTCCAGCTCCGTATCCTCCATTTTACTGAGCAAAAAGTTCTTCATGGTAATTTGCCAATTCACACCCACTTGCTAGCGCTCATCATCACCAATACTTGATCCCTCTGAACAAATGCCTTTTTCAATTTAGTCCAGAGGACCCACCATACCCTTTCAGAAATAACAGTACCTAAGTGAACTTTCTTTGTCACTGCAGGGGTACCATCATGTATACACCTTCTGAACCTTTACTATGTATTTATTACCTGGGACGGTGCATGTGGTGTAGCTTTAATTAGTTTTCAACTTATGTACCTTTTTATATAAAGCTGAAAGATGTATACTTAAGATGTACTGCTGATGGTAGCACTCCAGTGATGAGAAAAGACTGTTTGGTAGCTTTTTATTTTTTAAGAGAACATACTGTATGAAAAATGTTTTCAGCTAGCTTCCAATTAGTTCTTTGGTTTGACCTTAAAAGTTATATATATGACTCCAAAGCAGATGTTTTTACCCTTCATAAAAGTTTCCTTTAAAATTCTCGAACTGTCTGCTCTCCAAAGAGCCCTTGAGGACTTTTTTTTTTCTTTTTTTTTTCTCCCATGTACTGCAATAAAAAGCCAAATTAGCAAAAAAGGGTTACCTTTCAATTATTTATGGCCCATGCATGGCAATGTTTCAAGTCACGTGGCTGAGGATGAACCCGTGTGCATCAGGTTATGAACAGAATGAAACATGTTTGATGTCACGTCATAGAGACGCTTGCACTCTTCTTAATTCCCTGCTAATCATGGACTCTTATTGATTTTTCCACTTTCATCACTTGCTTTTATTGATCTTTTCTAATTTCTTGTAAGTGTTCCTTTTTTTTAATACTCAGCACTTTCAATAACTTTGAACCTACACAAAATACCTCATGGTTCCCTCAGGAGCGTAAATACACAACACAATTTTCCATAATGGTAAGCATGCAAACCGTGGCTTGAGTCCAACTCCGAAGAATGAAACACTACCCCTAGGCACTTGCACTTAGCCCAGTAAATACACGCTTATTTTTCAAGGGAAGTTTTCAAAGTTTCAAAGAAAATGTTCTTTCTTCCAGATAATGCGTTTTTGAATTTTAGTTGTTTGCTCACAATTTGACGAGTTAAGCATCATTAACGTTAAAAGATGAGGAGAAGTTCTCTCTTCGCTGTGTTGGTTCAAATCAACAGAGTCTTATTTTATTTTTGATCAGAATTGATTCGTTTTACTTTCAATTGAAGTTACTGAGGATATGATTGCAAACTCTGAGCTTTTACAAGATCCCCTTGCTTTTTACTAGTGCCTTAGCATGACCAGCACCCAGTAATAATTAGTGTCATTTTATACCACTAAAAATAATCAATGAAACATTTTGAACTTCTTCTAAAAAAATTACTTAGAGTTCTCATGACGATGCAAACAGGAAACACCACCATTATTATTTTTGATTTAATAACTCTTTTTACTCTGATCATATACTATATGAACTGTATGTGTTGTATGATGTGTAAGAATTGAATGACATTCACATTTAAGTAGGAAAGAAAATAATTAGAAGCACCAAAAAAGTGGCAAATTATAGTTTTAGATTTTTCATGCTGCAGTTGTCCAACTCGTAAATTATTTCTTTTTGTAATCATCTATAATTATTTCCAGCCATGTAACATTGCATGTTCGATGCTCGCAGACGACCCACGCTTCTGTCAAATAAAGCACTTATTTCATCCATTAACGGTCCTGTATTAATTATGTACTTTGTGCAGCTGTGTTTTATTTTCAACAAATTTATCTCTGTGTGTTTTGAGCGAGTTCAGCGAGGGTCTGAGAGCTGGCTAAGTGCTCTTCCGTCCATCTGTGTGAAAGCTACTGCACTGATTGAATGTTACTCATCCTACTTCATGTATCGATCAAGCAGATGATCTCGTCTAGCTCTTAACCAGCCTGTGTGACTCAGAAGCACCGAAAATCAACCGGTAAAATACTCAAAGTTACATTTAAAGTGAGATAAAAGCAGCATACAGTATACACTTACTGAACACTGTATTAGGAACACCTGTGCACCTGCAATTCCCTAATCAGCCAATCGTGTGACAGCAGCACAATGCATCAAATCATGCAGATACAGGCCAGTGGCTTCAGGTAATGACTCTTATAATCTTATCATAATAATGCTTAATAATGCCTTGTCGATGAGAGATCTATAGAGAATGGCCAGACTGGTTCAAGCTGAGAGAAAGGTTACAGTTACTCGCGTAACCACGCTATACAATTGTGCTGAGCAGAAAATGATCTCAGCAAGTCAAACCTTGAGTTGGATGAGCTACAACAGCAGAAGATCATGTCACGTTCCACTTCTGTCAGCCAAGAACAGAAAGCTGAGGCTTTTAGGCTCAACAAAACAGGACAGTTGAAAATTAGAAAAACGTAGCCTTATTTCTGCTGAAGCACACAGATGATAGGTTCATAATTTGGTGCCAACAGCATGAATCCATGGACTCAACTTGCATTGTCAACAGTCCTGGCTTGTGGCGGTGATGTAATGATGTGGGGAATGTTTTTTTGGCACACTTTTGCCAAATTAATGAATACCAATCAATCACCCCTTGAGTGCCACAGACTATATGAGTATTGTTGCTGACCATGTGCATCCCTTCATGGCCACAATTTATCATCTTCAAATGGTTACTTCCAGCACGATAATGCACCAAGTCACAAAGCAAAAGTCATCTCAAGCTGGATTTTAGGAAGATGACGATGAGTTCTGTGTTCTTCAGTGGCCTTCGCAGTTCCCAGATCTGAATCCAATAGAACACCTTTGGGATGTAGTAGAACGAGATACTCGCAACATCTACAGGAAAAATCTACAGGAATACAACATGGACCAGAATCTCAAAGGAATGCATCCAACATCTTGTGGAATCTATGCCATGAAGATTTGAGGTTGTTTTTGAGAGTAATAAAGCACTACCCAGGATAATCATCGTGTTCTGAATAAATTGCTCAGTGAGGGTATATACAGTTTGTTAGCATGGCCTACACTTGAGTATCCTTTTATCGAATTCTGGATTCCAACTGGTCAGAAGTCGTTAGTTAGTTTAATATCGTCTCTATAGTAACAGCTCGTTCACAGGGGTTTGTACTGTATAATGACGCCCTACGTACAGTAAACGGATTTTTAAAATTGTGTGATTGTCGATCGTTGAAGAGAACATGTATTTAACATTTATGGAAGGAGTCTCCAGTGTCACCACTTTGAAATCTTCAGGACAGAGGAGTTTGTGCTTTCGGAGTTCCTTGGCAACTTCATATTTGTTAACTTTGTTATTTATTTATTTTTTCATCTTAATTTCAAGAGACAGAGAAGACAAGAGAAGGCTGATGAGATTGTTTATAGCTGCTATAATGTAAGTGAGAACAGGAACTAACTTGCATCACAGACATTAAACGTAACTATAAATGGATAAAAAGTATGACGTGTGGTTCTTTTAATAAATAAAAATGTTAGTGGTTGATATAAGAGGAATAAAACATTTTAGGAACTTCAGGCTGCTAATAGTGGTTGATTACTTTCCTTACCAATTCTTTTAAATGTAAATGTCCTGATTATATCCAGCAACTGTTTTAATATCAAAGGACATCTTATAGTGTACGTCTGCAATTCATTTCCACTCGTGTCAATTTCTCCCCCCAGCTCCAATAAGTTTTTCATGAGTTTCATGACAGGTTGATTATTAAACTTGCAAATCAAAAGGGGTATTTGATGTCAGTCTACCCAGTTTTCTTTTAAATATACATAGTTTTGGGGGAACGAAAAGTACCAGTGAAATATAGTTTACAACTATAATTAACAGATGGCTGTACATGCATCATGTCCTATGTACTGCACCATATGCCTGCCACCACATTACATAATTAACAACCTACTGAATTTGGAGGGATGTGATGAGGCCCAGGGTGTGTGTGTGTGTGTGAGAGTGATAAAAACCTTCTGGATGTAATTGTATAATTTGAGCTGGTTCAGCTTATTTGAGGCCAATAATATGTTAAAAATATATAAGTATGTTATAAATTTCCTGATATTTAGAAGGGTTTACGGAGCCGTACTTAACAGTGATCTGGTCACGAATCAATTCTCTACAGAAGAGAAACGGAGGGGGGGGAGCGAACCTCTGCCATAAAACGATCCTCACGCTGTAACTCGCGTAGTTGTGTAAGACTTTCTCTGTGTTAGATGTGAGAGAAGAAAAAGCTTTTGTGTGAATCAGGGTTGAAAGAGGCCTCGGATGGCTGCGGGTCAGTGTCAGAGTGAAATACTCGCACTTTAAACTTCCTTGAATGCTGATCTGTTGGCCTTTTCTCCAAGCTCTACTCATTAACTCCGGAGAAAGAGATGCTGAAGAGAAGAGAATGGGATCACGTATAACCCTGAGTTCTTCGTTCAATAAAAGTGCACGTATTGTTCCCTGGGAGAAAGGATGCGTCTTTCAAGCGCCGTCGCAGGTATTGAGATGGAGCTCGTATAAAAACAGCCTGTTCTAAACATTTTTTTTTTTTGCTGTAAAGGTCATCTCCAAATTGTGTAGGTGCCTGAACTTAAAAATACGATGGTAGTGTTTGAGTCAGGTTTGAAAACTGATTACGTACAAGTCTGAGATCTCTACAGCGTTAAGTTAATACGGACCGATATGCAAATTATTCAAGAATAAACCAGTTGGACCGTTCCTCTTAACCTGAACGCAGCATTAACTTCAGACCGTATGATATTCGTACTGTAAGCAGAAATAAATCATGATAATGTAATGCGATGAAGCAGAGTCACTGTTACTACTGCGAAGTTGATTCTTGTTCTACAATAGCACATCCTGAAGTGTTTTATTCCTCTTATAGCGCAGCAGTTTATCACGGAGTTTCATTCATTAAAGAACGACACATTATACATTCAATCCGTTTTATTCTTCCATTTCATTCTGTAGAACATCTTCAAAACAAGTTAGTCCCTGTCCTCCCTTACGTTATAGCAGCTGTGAATGTTGTATAAAATCTGTAGATCCTCTCCGAGTGTAAACTCGTCAGTCCTGAAGATGATGGGAAACTTCAAGTTTTACTTCTGACTGACAGGAGAGTTGTGAGGCACAGACTCTGAGCTGCCTTTCAAATCGAGCTGCTTTATATTTTCTCAAAAAAAAACAACAACAAATAAAATAAATAAGAATCCCTGCTGCGTACAGAAGCAATTGTCTCTGAAATCCGATTATTCCGACTTCTACGTACTACAACGTCCATCTCACGGCGCAGTGTCCCGAGTTCTTGCAGTTGCCATGGTAACTAATGAGTTCCACATGCACCTCGTTTAGTACAGTCTACTTAAACACCACTCACATGTTCCTGCTGGATTCTTCAGTCGGTTCTCTGAGGTTTTTTGTATTTACGAAGTTGCTTTTGATCAATAAATCCTTCGTATTTTTGAGTACACTTGTCACACTCAGTGGTAATTTTCTACTGGAATGACTCCTGAAGCATATTTATCCTCCTAATAATAGCAGGTCTATTTTTATATTTACTTAAATACCCAGAAGCACATGTATTAGAGAACAAATTCCACAAATTTTCACCAACTATAGCTCGTTAAACACTCACGCGTGTCTAAAGTCACTATCGGGAAACGTACGTTTTATTTAATCGTACTGTATCGTGTCGATTGTATCGAACGTGTCATATTGTTCTGAAAATATCGTATCATATCGTACCAGAATATATCAAACATAACATAATGTATTGTATATTTACAGACGAAAATCACAGGCCAGAGACATTCATGCACTGATTTAAAAATTACTCACCAAATAAAAAAGTAAAAAAAGAAAAAAACTGCACAGATGGAATCGGTATTCAGAAGCTTTGCACAGGATCACGTGTAAAATTTGCCCAGGTGCTCGGATTTGCGCTTTTAATGAGCTAAAACAGATGATGCTGATGCAGTAATACAACATTAAACACGTAAAACACATCACATTAGCGAACATAACTATAAATCAGCACTAACGTTCGCTGAAATGAATGATGCAGCGCCACAGAGTGGTTTGTTTATTTAGTATCGTATCATATAGTGTAAAACTGGGCGGAGCCGAGCAAATATGTCTCTCTCTTTGCGATGTCACAACGCAACAAGGATTGCATGGATTTTGATGGAGATTTCTTAAACGCTGCAACAATCAAGACATCAAAAATATAAATTCTTATGTGTTTTTTTTCGCTGTGAGATTATTTTTCAGGGAGATATGACATAGTTTCACAATTAGTGGAATTATTAAGCAACGTTTATTAAGACCACAGGCTGAAGCGTAGAAGCAAAAGAGATCCCGATCCTCTCCGGAAATGAAACCGGAGTCCTGAGAAATGCTCCGTTTCACGTTCTGGTGGATGAAGAAAGGTGGGGCGGTCTGATTAAAAGCCTGACCTCAGAAACCTCGGCTATGAGCGAATCATCTGCTGCACATGCATTTCCCCGGTCTCAGTCACACACTCAGCCGAATCTCAGGTTCCTGTCAGTGCTAATCAACACCTAATCAATGAAGCAGCTCAAGTGCACTCATCACCTCAAAACAGCGATGAGAAGCATGACTGAAATGAAACTACATACAGATTCAGCATTTCTCCACATCAATATGTCTGCAAAATACATTTCTATGCATCTCCAAAACATCACGTAACTGAAGCATGACTTTGCTGAATTCTTGATCCTGATGCTCAGAAAGCATTGATCCATGTTCGAAAGCCGCAGTTCTGACAGTAGTGCAGCTGCAAATGCACTCGTTTCTTTAATATTTATGGAAGCAGTTTCCAATGTCAGAGGCTAAGCTGTAACTTTAAGTTTTCCAACATCACACTTTGCTGGGTTAGGTTTAGCGTTAGCTTTCGCTCCTAGCCCTAGCTTTCGCTCCCCACGCACATCAATGAGCCTTGGGCGTCCATGACCCTGTCGCAGGTTCACTGGTTGTCCTTCCTTGGAGCACTTTTGGTAAATAGTAACCACTGCATACTGGGAACACCCCATAAGACCTGCTATTTTGGAGAAGCTCTGACCCAGTCGTCTCGCCATCACAATTTAGCTCTTGTTAAAGTCACTCGGGTCCTTACGCTTGCCCATTTCTCCTGCTTCCAACACGTCAACTTCAAGAACTGACTGTTCACATGCTGCCTAATAAATAAATCCCACTCCTCGGCAGGTACCGCTGTAACGAGATCACTATTCACTTCACCTGTCAGTGGTTTAATTGTTATGGTTGATATATATATATGAGAGAGAGAGGGAGAGAGAGAGAGAGAGAACAGTTTAAAGGTATTTGATCAGACTTTGCCTGAAGCACTTTTGTGTCAAGCTCGATCTACAGTGCTACCGCAAGAGATTTGATTTTGTGAATGTTTATTTAAAAGCTAATTTTGCCCGGTGTTGATGTCAGATAAATGCACAATTGATTTTTGTACACATCAGCATGACAGAGTGCTTTATTCCTTAGTGCATATATAAGCCTGTGATTTTGCAGCTGCGCTACTGTCAGAGCTGCTGTTATAGAAAATGAATCAACACCTTCTGACCAATCAGAATCCAGAATGCACTCTATGTTATAGAGCTGTCAGGGAAAGACACGGTGAACACAGCATGCAAATAACTAGCTAGAGATCATTCTTTCTCGACGTTTTTGTGTGTTTTCCGTGCTGATTAAATGGTGTGAAGTGTTAGGGGCGGTGCTGTGCTGATTGCTGAGAGGATTCGGAGCAGAAATCAAGGCGCCGGAGACTTCAGCAGCTTCAGCACCACTTCATTTATTTCCCTGGGAGCAGCTGAATCAGTCCAGTTTGCAGACACGGCCATTAGAGAGTCACTGAGGAAGTCAAACACACACACACACACACACACACACACACTCACTCACTCACTCACTCGCTCGCCTTTTAAACACCATACACGTTTAATTCACTAGAGTTTGGAGAAAATGTCTCACCTTCAGGGCACCGTGATGTTTTATCACCATGTTCATTCCTTGTACACCAGAACCTACCACAGCGATGATGGTAAAAGCAACTGTATCATCATTACTGTGCATAACACACAGGATCGTGCATTCCACATTATTCCACATTTTACAACCTTGAACTCTAATCAGTTTCTTGGGATTTCATTTCATGAATAATGTAAAGAGACTCTGAAAAAATGGTTCTCTTGACTGATGAGACCAGAACTGAACTCAAATTTGCCAAGTTTGGCAGAAACTGAACACCGTGAGAACACCATTCGCACTGTAAAGCATGGTGGTGGTAGCATCACGTTTAGAGTCACCTTTTTCCTTTTACCCAGCACTGACTTTTGGAGTTTTGGTCACATTTTGTGTCATATTCTTTCCATTAAAAAAAAATTAAATCGTTTTTAACGGCCCTCCACAGAAGATTTGGGATATTTCATAACCAACCCCCCTTTTCTAGAACTAGAAACCTCTAGATCACCGGGGTCAGCCATGATACGGCACCCCTGGAGCAGAGAGGGTTAAGGGCCTTGCTCAAGGGCCCAACAAGATCAAATACTTTTACCTACATTGTTATTTAACAAAGAGAATGAGTTTCAATAGACGGAATGACTGTTAGTGGATATTCACAAATATCCAGTAAAATAAAAACTCGAATCAGAACTCGTAGCCGAAACGTTAAATTTCTAGCCCATTAAAACACAGGACTGGGCAACACTCTGATGCTTTTGCTTGTGAATAGCTAATACATTTAGGATTCGTCCAACTGTGTAGTAACATTTTCCCAGATTTATGCATCAAACCAAACCATAAAGTAACAAATCACAAAGCCTTCTTTATCCTCTGGAAATGAATCCAAAATCCCAGGCGCTGGGTAAACTGAAAAGTAGGACATGATTGGCGAGTGACTATTTGCAGTTAGTCATTTGGCTGACGTGAAAATCTATCTGGAGTAAGAGTTGCCTCTCCCGAGCGCTCGGAATTGACCAGCGATCGATGCCGAGGGAAATTGGCCATCTGAGTTAGCGAAGCTGGAGAGAGACGGAGAGGGACAGTTTGTTTGGTAAGGGTTTAGCCATGGATTATTTATGGACAGACGTATATATCCTGCCACAAGCTTCCTCAGCTAACACTTCTTTTTCCTTTTTTTTTTTTTTTCCCAAAATGAATCTTGCTCTCTAATTGGTGTAGAAAGAGCGGAGATTTGTTGTAAATTATTGTGATGTTACCCAAGAGGATGTGTGTTTGTTTTTTTCCTGATTCATTTTATGTCGGGTAGCGAGACAGAAGCGAGAGATGTGGCACGTGTTCGTCTATAAATCTCAGGGAAAGGACCGAGATGGAGGAAGTGGGCGTGGCTGTAGAAGGAAGAACGAACGATACAGAGTTTCATTCCGAGATTAAAACGCAAAAATCAAAATCAAATATTGTTTTTTTTTTTTTGTTCTTAAACTGTTCTTAAAATTACATTTTTGTATCGTTTGTAAATATACGGATGGGCGGGGGATGGGTGGCTTTGTGTACATGGGCAGGATGTGACATTTGAACTCATTTGAAGAGTTCTATAAAAACCCATAAGAAACTAAAACATGAATCAGATATCATGATTAAACATGACACTCTGGGAGTTGGATGCAGCAGGGTGTGTGTGTGTGTGTGTGTGTGTGTGTGTGTGTGTGTGAGAGAGAGAGAGATAAATTAATTTTCCAGGTGAATGCTGTACGCACTTTATTCCGCAGCTTGTTGACACCGGGGAGGCACGAACCTCCAGCGAGTTAACGGCACGGGCTGAGCTGCGGGTGTTAAATCACACCTGACCACGTGATTTCTTACATTTTAATCACACTTTTCTAAATGTATTTACACTTCAATATGTCCAGTAAGTCCAGAATCGAGTACTGTTGTGTATATGTTCAACAGTTGGTCCTCCTTAGACACGTTGAGCTAGCTGTATACAACATTTCCACATTATTGAGCCTCGTAGTGATGAACTGGATAACAGAGCCAGATAAAGAAATAAATAAACATTGACTAAATAATATTATTACTAATGAATTAAATAGATAAAAATGTAAGTATAGTAATTTAGAGAATCATTTCTAGCAGTGATTGCAACTTCTGGGTCAGCTGTGGGAAGTTAGTTTGTTTTTAGAGCATACAAGGACTTATGAAGGTAAATTAACTAAATAATGTACTAAATTAATTCAATTAAAAATGAACGAAAGTAACTACTAAACTAGTAAGTACTAATTTTTAATGAAATTGTATGAAAAATACAAAAGGAGTTGTAATTCATAATAAATTAGATAATGAAATAATTGTTTTACAAAGTAATAAGCCATAATACTGAATAAAACACTGTCATGCTATTGTAGTAGAATAATCAATGATGCAGTTACTGAGTTACTGGGCCCACCCAGAAGTTGAATATTTTCCTAGAACAACACATCTCAGTGTTCCCTACAGCAGCACATCTCAATTTGCCTACGATTACATCCATCCATCCATCCATCCATCCATCTTCTATAGCGCTTATCCTTTTCAGGGTCACGGGGAACCTGGAGTCTATCCCAGGGAGCATGGGGCACAAGGCGGGGTACACCCTGGACAGGGTGCCAATCCATCACAGGCACAATCACATAAACACTCACACACCCATTCATACACTACGGACACTTTAGACACGCCGATCAGCCTACCATGCATGTGTTTGGACTGGGGGAGGAAACCGGAGTACCCGGAGGAAACCCCCACAACATGCAAACTCCGCACACACAGGGCCACGGTGGGAATCGGACCCCCGACCCTGGAGGTGTGAGGCGAACGCCTACGATTACACACTTTAATTATTAAAGAGTGACACGTCGTACTTTTTTTTTTTATCCATTTCTAGTTACATTTAAGGTTTGCAAAACACGTTAGTTTCTGTTCTCGTTTACGTTATAGCAGCTATAAACAGTCACTGCACAACCCGGTGGGATTTTTGTGAATGTTTTAATGTGTGCTGGAGAGCTTCCTGTCCCTCATCCCCTCAGTATTGATGCTAACGTCCTGATACGAATGGCCTCGATGCCTCTTCTAATCTGACGGGTTCATTTGGTGAGGATTGTACAGCTGATGGCTCGCATCTCGCTCTATACGCAACCACACTGCTATGTAAATAGCCTTCAAACACCACTTAATGAATTACCCAGTAAATAAAACGAGGGTCGCTCATACATCATGGAACCTCCATCGATCACGGTGTCAGGGCCGTGACACGGAGCGGCATGACCGAGCCCGCCAGAGCACGACTGAAAGAGCGATTATGTTCGGAATCCTAAATTGTTTAATCCGACCTTAATGTCTCATTCAGTTCTGATTATGTTAATTTCTCTCAGCTCATTTCCGCAGCTTCTAGACTTCCATTAGAGAGATTTTATGCAACACTTCTTTTAGCACTTTAAAATGTTTGCGATCTAAGTTGCAGAAACAGCAACTATAAAAATGTATAAGTAAACAACAGTGTGTGTGTGTGTGTGTGTGTGTGTGTGTGTGTGTGTGTGTGTGTGTATATATATATATATATATATATATATATATATATATATATATATATATATATATATATATATATATATATATATATATATATATATAAAATTGCCAATAAATTATTTAACAGAACAGTGTTTGTTTTTTTAATTGCCTTTTAAAATAAATTTTATATAAAAGTATTAAAAAAAACAAAAAAATTATGAAGCCCAGCATGTGCAGTGGTTCTTTTTTTCTTAATAAATGAGGGAGAGAGAGAATCACGCGTCACACAGGAAGAAAAAGGACTGAGACGGTGGCCTTCAGCTGGAAAACATAACGAGTCACTGCCTTGACACCAGAGCATACAATTTTCCTGAGTCAGCCACTTTACTTTACTTCCTGCTGAACCATGAGGAGGTTCTGCTCTTTTCCCAGAATCAGTCTATCATTAAGAGCAAACAAAAAAATGACTTCAGCAAAGGGATTTTTATTAAAGTCCATGCAATTAGATGATGAGAAAAGCTACGACTGATAACCCCAGCCCTCACCCTCCACCCCGACCGTTTCTAATTATTCCAGCGAGCCGTCTTCCATATTAGCAGGAGACAGAGAATTCACTGTAACTCGCTCCGGATTAAACACTTTGTTGACATTTCTGCTTTTGCACTGCCGATATTTTGATTTGATATTTAAAAATATATATATTTTAAAAACAGCTCACTGTGGGGGGGCGGACCTTCAACCATGATTAGACCTGTCAGTTTTGAGCAAGCGGATGACTTCAATTTAAATCTAATATACACATTTTATTAAAAATATATATAAATGTAGCTGCAAGGAGCGATCTCGGGGTCCAAGCACTTTTTGCAAATTGTCTCTCCCCCATCAAGTGGCCAGTTTTTACAACATACACAGAACACCGTGCACTTACAAGAGACCACCGATGAACATAGTGTTGACGTTTTGTGATGGTGGTGCAATACCAACCCCGTGACATGATTTAACAACTACACAAATACTAATTTCACAGCTCTTAGCTTTTCTAGTTTCTGTTCTATAAACAATTGATCATTCATGTGTTTAACATTGATTAGAAAAATAAAAACTAAATGAATTAAATACTGAATGAGAATTTAGAATCTGTTTATTGGTTAATTATTTGTTCCCCATGAAGCAAATGAGGTGCAATTTTTTTCAGTTAAGTCGACATATGAGAAAGATTTTAAAAAAAGACATAGATTCAGTTATTGCCCTTTTAGCCAATCAGCACTCAGGAAATGATTGGACGTCACGTAGTGAATTGATTCGCTATACTTCAGATGTGTCCTGTGTTTTCTGTTGCCAATGTACATAAAAACAGTGTATTAAAACAATTCGTAAATCCATAAACATAATGCAAATACACGTTTACACGATGATGCAGCCCGGCTTCAAAGCCTGGCTCAATAACAATGGCATTATGAACGATTATTAAATCGTCCACGAGGCCTTTCGACATGTTTATTCATGGACATATCAAAGTGAGGGCTGCTGCACGGTCTCCTTCACTTCATGCAAATATATGCAATTCTTTTAAAATGTATTATTTATTTATGCCACTCTTTTTTTGGCCTGAACATTTTGTGGTAAGAGACCAATAGAAGCTTTGAGAAAGCCCAGTCTGCTTTCAGTCAGTCTATCACTAATGCAATTTCCTGTAGAGGTCTGGAGCAGATCTATACTCTGTATGAAACATGAGACGTGAACGCTTTGACCTTATTTCAGAAATCCTCTGCATTCAGCGTAATCCAGACTGATTAGAACTGGATTCAAAAAAACAAGAAGCCTGAAGTGCAGAAATACATTTTCCTTCCTTTTTGTTTTCTTTCGCCAAAATTTGACTTCATGCACTTAAGCGCAATGTCTTTGAGGCTTTTCACATTGTCTGAATGTTTTCAGAGAATTGCAGTTTCGGGAACGTTTAAATTCAAGAACATTTCATTTAAATGTCCTCTCAATGTTCTAAGAAACTTAGAAACTTAACCCTAAGCCTAAGTGTTAGCGCTCCCCTACTAAACATCTGTAGGAATGTTGTAAGAATGTTTAACATTTAACATATTTATAATGTCATTGAGCAACTTTTTTGTTTTAAAGAAATTATTAATCATCAAGGAACATGCAGTTCACTTTTTTTTTTTTTTAATGCGTCTATTTTTTCCTATACATCAAATTAAAATATGTAAATTAATTTAGCATTAGGGTTCTCTTTATCATTCACAGATTCAGGTTTTCCCTGTTTTATTAATAACATTAATTAAACCTTTATTGTAAAGTTTTTAAAGACGATATGTAAATAACAATACAGTCCTTTGAACCTATTGGAACACAAGGCCAGTTCCTGTGCGTGTGCTCTACACCACAGACATTTGGGTTTGAGCTCAAAAGATGGAGATGAGACGAGAGTTTAGGATTTCAGCTTTTCTATCAGACCACCCAATTGTTAGGTGTACAAAAGTATTGGAACAAATAAGTCTTGAAGTAAATTAAAGTAAACAACACGTGGTATTTGGTTGTATATCCCTTGCGTGCAATAACTGCCAAGTCACCAAAGTCCTGTGTTGACGTAGAAGTGTGTTCTGGATCGTTGTCTTGCTGCATGATGAAGTTCCTCCTGATTCATTCGGATGCATTTCTCTGTATATTGTCAGACAAAATGTTCCTATAAACTCCTGAACTCATACTTCTGCTTCCATCATGAGTTCCATCATCAATAAAGATTAGTGAGAATGTTCCAGAAGCGGTCGTGCAAGCCCAAGCCATGACACTACCTCCACCGTGTTCCACAGATGAGCTCGTATGTTCTGGATCACGAGCAGATCCTTTCTTTCTCCACGCTTTGGCCTTTCCATCACTTTGGTAGAGGTTCATCTTGGTTCCAAAACTTTTGTGGCTCATCTCTTTATTTCTTAATGAATTCCAATCTGGCTTTCTCATCCTTACTGCTGATGAGTGCTTTACATACTGTGGTATGGCCTCTCGAAGTCTTTTTCGAACGTTGGATTGTGATACCTTCACCCTGCCCTGTGGAGGTTTTGCTGATGTCACTGACTGTTGTTTTGGGGTTTTTTCTTCTTTCTTGGCTGACCCATAAATCAGCTTTTATTTTTATTTCAACACTTAAAGTAAACACATTTTGGTATACAGGAAGTAAAAAAAAAAAAAAAACACTGTATGCCATATTTTCTCTTATGCTAGCACAGGGAATAGCATGTCGTATAGAGTATAGATCGCTACAGTGTGTGCTGTAGAACATGGTGTAGTGAATTGGACATAATTGGACATGTGCTTGACAATCTGGATAAAATGTTCTGAAATCCTAAACAGCAGAGTGAGCTGTAGTCTCCAGCGTGAGGAGACAGATGGGCTCGAATCATCACTCACCACTTTATTTATTCATTTATTTATTTTCATACTCTCTCCTCTTTTCCCCAAACTCGTCAATCAATGATTTAATTTCAACGACGAGAACGTCCGAGAGCGAGCCGTCTGTCTCATTATGATTTACCGTTCCTTTTCATTCTCTAGTCTGTTTCCTTAAGGAAGTCAGTGACACTTTTATACAAACCGAATGCAGAGAGCAATGCCGCTTGGATCTGAAGCCTTCATGCTGCGCTCAGATGTAACATTTACACCTAGTTTATGCTAACTTTCTCAAAGCACAACAAATATAACGAGCTCTCGTATGTGAGCTAGCAAAGACATGACTCGCTAGTTACAGTCCAGGAGCTGATATTAGCAGCGATGCTAAATGTCTAAAGGATTACCAAAGCCAGAATTGTTTTTATTATTTAATTAATATGATCCGTACAGTGCTCCAGTGAATAATGCCGATCGTCTCTACATATCTTATCATTCTGTATAAAGCAGTGTTCGGATGGGATATGTTTTTCAGGATGATGACCGTTTGAAACTATTTGCACATCTTTATAGGAAAAAAGTTTTTTCTTTTGGGGGGGGTGGGACTCTTTCAAAACATCTTTCAGGAAAGTGCAGGGTTGAGTTTATTAAAGACAGACACAGTAAACAAAACAAAAGGGCAAAGCAGATATCAAAACTAGAAAAAAGGTCAGTGTAGAACCCCAGTGTGGGAGAGTGTGGCGGAAGACTCGAGAGACAAGCGGAATCTTAACTGCGCCCCGGGCTCAGGTTTAATCAAACCGTACTTTCGGAACACAACAGTAAACAACAAAAACTTGTGGCTTTCTGTCAGCAGGTTCAAGTTCACACTCCGTGGCATGTGTACATGTGTGTGTCTGTGTATGTCTTGCAAGGTATCCCAAGCGGAATTGCACTCCATCTCCCACTCTAGCTCTTCGGTTATGGGAGGCTCTGGAAGCACAAAAAGTGACACATTTCAAAAACTGAAATATTTGGGCTAATAAAACACAGGTGAGAATCATCACATGTTACCTGCAGGTTTGACCCCCTCCTCTCCATGCACAGCAGATGCACAACCACACCCCTGCCACCACATTCCCCCACTGCCCGCATCGGGCTGGGGAGCCGTCTGGTATCCAGCGGGAGAGGTAATCCGCCACCACCAACTGTGCCCCTGGTCTGTGGACCACCTCAAATTTGAATGGCTGAAGTGCCAGATACTAATGAGTGAACCATACACTGGCATCCTATATTCGGTGGAGCCATTGGAGCAGGGTGTGATCGGAACACAGGGTAAAAGGGCACCCCAGTAGGTAGTACCAGAGGATGAGGACCGCCCACTTAATGACCAAAAATCTTGATGGCCAAAAATGCTCCTTTCGATCTATCACCTGGACAAAACAGCCCCCAGCCCCAGAACTGAAGCAAGAGAGAAGTCAGGTGAATGTAAAAGCGAGCCCCCGCACAAAACCCGCTTTCACAGCTCCGGCCACTGGACCGGATCGAGTGCGCCCTTTTTAGTCAGATCATTCAGCAAGCGGGTGTCATCCAAAAAATTAGGTACAACCCTTTTGATAATATCCAGCCAGACCCAGGAACTCCCATGCCCCATTTTTGGTCTGTTTTGAGCTACTTAGTTGTCTTCGGTTGTTAGCTGAGCAACGAGCAGAAAGTTGACGCAATTTCTGGGGTTTATCGGTGTAGAACAGATCGTTTCCTCATCAGAAAGGGCTTCAGAGAAGAATTCGTTTAGAAGCTAGGAACCCTTTATTACCCACTGAGTCATTATTCATTTATTAATTATTCCAATTAGATCCAATTAATAATAAGAATCTGTTAAGAACCATCCAAGATTAGTGTGATATCGCAAGAGTGTTTCTAGGATTTACATGGAGTTATCATCATCATGAACAGCAGATGAACTGATTACGGTTTGGAATTATCCAAACAGGGTCAAGGTCACAGCAAGGTCAAATATCTGAAATAGCTTCATTCTCATACACCAGTCTAGCGTAATCCATTCACCTACTGTGCCTTGGATAAGTATTTACCCCCTTGACCTATTCCACATTTTGTAGTGATACTCTACCGGGATGTTTTCGAGATGAATCCAGAATGATCTTCACTCAAATGCTAATCCAAGCTGAGGATTGAACCCGGGACCCTATAGCTGTGGGGCTACAAATCCTGGTGCGTTGTCGATAGCAGCAGGCGGGAAGTAACATGAATGCCCTCGCACTTTCTGTACAGTGATCACAAGCATCACAAGCACAGTGTTTCTGATGAAATGTATGTTGTGCATCTGAGTGATAGATGGAAACCCAAGGGACTTTTTTGGCCTGCAGGTTTTACCCATCTGTTTCCTCCACTGAGACATGATTGAGCTTCGATGGTAAAATAAAAAATAAAAAAAAAACGCACAGGCGCTGTTCTGTATGGCACGGTATATATTCCGGCAGATTCTGATTAAATCAGCTAGCCGGGGGAAATCCCAGCAGAGTGCCGGTGAGCTCCGTAATCCCTCACTATAGAGAAGCACACAGACAATCTTTTGCTTTTCCCGTGTTCTGTGTGTGTTATACGGATCGTCTTCTGAACTGCGCATGACGCACGTGTTCACTTTATCGAGGTATAAAAGCATACTTATGGGACTAAACCAATAACACATCCGACGCCAATCAAAAGTTAGCAGAAGACGAGTTATTCTAGTGTTTTTAATTCACAATTAGAGCAACAGACAAAAGAAAACAGTTCAGCAGCGTAAACTGTTCCAATGGTCAATAACATGTAAAGAAAAACTATTTTCTGTCATATACCATGATTTCTCGCCTTCGGCTGAGGAAACGTTTATTTCAACCTCCAAGAAGAAACTACAAGTCCGAGTTCTGCAACCAAACCAGGGCGTGGTCTGTATTTATATTTCATGATGTTCATTATATCTCTAAAAGCCGATTAGTAAGGAATAAAACATTCCGTGTGGTGCTGTGATAGGAAAATAATCAACGACAGACTTACTGTTACAGTACTATTCATTTTCTCCTATATAACTGCACCACACGGGGTGTTTTATTCCTCTTATATCACAGCATATCCTCTTAAATCCTTTTATATTACAACCACGATGGCACGGTGTATGTTTTTTTTTTTTTTTTTTTTTTTTTTTAATCTGTTTAGAGTTAATGTTGTGGAACGTCTACAAAGCCAAAGAGACATTTAATATTTAATATTTGTGGAAGGAGTCTCCAGTGTCAGCGCTTTTATAACGGTCAGCTGGTAAAGCTGTAATTTTAAGTTTTCCAACATCTTCAGGACAGAGGAGTTTTACACTTTAACGGGATGTTTCACAACATGACGTACCTAGAAATGGATAAAAATCCAACGCTGTTCTTCAATAAATTAAAACGTTATAAATCGTTGGCAAGTTGTAGTGGTAGAAGAGGAATAAAACAACACAGAATGTGCTGTTACAGGGACATAGTCGACTCTGGGATAGATTCTACTATAACGGCACAATACAGAGCGTATTATTCCTTATAAACAGTCAGCCCACTCATCAGGGTCCTGGTGTATTTCCTCTGTGGTCACCTGTGATGGGTTTTGACATGGCCTTTTCCTGTACTATCCTCCATCAGTGCTTTTATCAGATCTGTTTCATCTTTTCACTCTTTCATATTTAAATGACTCGGAAAGAAGCTTAGCAAAACAAAACACTTCATTAAAACCATCTCGCGTTCTTACGCGAATCATCTCCGAGTGCATGCAGTCCATTTTATCCTACGAGGCTTAACGCATCTGAATTCAGAGCATTATCATTGCAGCACTCTGCGCTCTTGTTCCATCATGCCTCATAGTCGAAGCAAAAAAGCGATACGCATTCAGAGAAAAACCACGGTCGGAAAAGACCCGAGCTATTCTAGCATTCGAGAGTCCAAGTAAATAAATAAATGAATAAATGAATAAATAAATAAATAAATGAATGAATCCCCACTCGGAGTGCTGCTGAGCTCGCATTGTTTAGCAGCGGTGAGAAAAGCTGAAGCCGTGCAGGTGAATTATTCAGCGTGGGGACCTGCAGCTCCACATCTTACGCTGGAGTTCAGCTGCCTGAGAGAAGAGCTCCACCGACTGTGTTATTTTACAGCTTTTCATAGACACAGAGATGGTTGGGGGTTTTTTTGTGTGGTTTTTTTTTTTGCCGTTGTTGAAAGAGGAAACAAAGTGCTGGGCCGCTCACCTGGAGTTGAAAATATAATGAAGTATAAAGTATAATAAAGTGTAGTTCTCACCTTGAGCAAAAGGTCAGGTGTGCCTTTGAAATGCCAGCACACGGCGCTGGCTAAGTGCGGACTGTATTCTTCTCCAGAAAATAGACAATTCTGAGAGCGTTGGTTCGTTTAAGGTGGCGTTAAGTGCGCTTACTGAAAACAATTTTTACATACAGTCGAGGTCATAAGTTTACACACACCTTGCAGAATACGCGAAATGTTAGGAAAGAAAGAAAGAAAGAAAGAAAATTAGAAGGATGATTAAAAGTAACATTTAGTTCACATAACGGATGTTTACATCTAGTCCACATGACACAATAATAACTAAACTTACACAAATGAACCGGTTCAAAAGTTTACACACCCTTCTTTATTAATACCGTGTGTCGTTACCTGGACGATCGCCGACTATGCTTTGGGAGAGTTCTCCACGAGGCCCTTGTTTGTCCTGAGCAGTTAAACCGCCCGCTGTTCTTCACAAACACCCTCCAGGTCCTGCACGTTCTTTACTTTTCCAGCACTTTCTGCATATTTGAGCCCTTTTCCAGCAGCGGCTATATGATGTTCAGATCCGTCTTTTCACACCGAGGACATCTGAGGGACTCGTACACGACTATTACAAAAGGTGCAAACATTCACTGATGCTCGAGAAGGCAACGCCATACATTTAAGAGCCGGTAGAGGGGTGGGGGGTGTAAACTTTTGAACAGGACAATCGGTGTAAATTGTTATCATTCTGTCTTCTGGGAAACATGTAAATATCTTATGTAACTTATGAAAAAAATAAGATCTTTAAACAAAATAATAACAATTTACACCCATCATCCTGTTGAAAAGTTTACACCCCCCCATCTCTTAATGTATCATGTCAAAAGACATGTCTGTATATATAAATCACGTTATTATTCGTTATTATAATTAATTGTACATTAATTTATACATAATACAGAAGTTCATGGGCATCACTGCGTTGCATTGCGCCTTTAAATCGTTTTTTTTAAATTAAAAAAAAAATCCTAGCCTGCATTTTTTCCACACAGAATCAAATTTGTTGTTTATTGCTCGCACACTGTTGATCTCATAAGCTAAAAACTTCGTGCTTTAGACAACACGGTCGTTTATCTTTAGCTGTCACTGGATAACAGATCTAATCATTTTGGCAGCGCTGCTCGAGTCTCGAAGCTCTATATTCAGATTTCTAATGAAATTTTATTCTCATAACCACGTCTGAGTGTTTACAGAGTCTGAACATCTAACACGTGCTCTCAAACCTTTCGGAATCCGTCTCATAACCATGTTTCAGGTAAAAACATCCCAGAAGTGAGAGAGTGTGCTCAGGATCACTCAGAAACACTGTGTACTGTGCTGTTTTAATCAAATATTCAACAACAGCGTTAGTTACAACACCGCGCACATCCCCCGAGTGTTTCATTCCTCTTACACCACAGCGAACAGAACGCAATGTACAGAAGATTAGCATTCTCAAAGATATATAATCCTTTACAGCTATAGTAAACACACACACACACACACACACACACACACACACACACACACACACACACAACCTTGAAAACAGTGATAGTGGGGCAGATGGCAGGAATGTTAACAAGCAGGAACAAAGATTCGAGTCATTAACATGTACACACACACACACACACACACACACACACACACACACACACACACACACACACACACACACACACAGACACGTCATGTCGGTGGCCCAGCTGTGAGGTCACTATGTGAATGTTAGACCAGAGTGGACAATCATGTTTCCAGCATGTGATTATTCAGGCACTGAAAGGGCAAGCATACTGTTCTTATTCATGCTGTTTAAAAACAACAGATCAAAGCTCACATGTGGAAAGGAACACAAAGCAACAGCAACATCCACAACAACGGCAACAATAGCAACAGCAAAAACAGCAACAAGGACAAAAATGGCACCAGTAATAATGACAGCACAAAAAAAAAAAAACAGCAACAAGAACTACAATAACAATGACGATAAAAATAGCAACAACAGTGACAATAACAATAATAATAAAAATAACAATAGCAGCAAAAACATCAGCAACAAGAACAACAAAAACGCAACTTCGGTGCTTGGCCCTCTAAAAATTGCAGTAACAAAAAATAGCAAATAACAATAACAACAACATAAACAACATTTTTCAACAGCAAAAAGAACATCAACAACAACAGCAGCAATGACGACTAAAATATCAACAACAATAACAGCAGCAGAAACATCAATAAGAACAACAATAACAACAAAAAAGCAACAGAGCTAACAACCGCAACAACCAGAAAAAACAGTAACAATGACAATGACAACAACAACAAGAAAAATAGTAGCAGCAGCAACAAAACAACAAAAATATATTAAAAAAACAACAACATAATCCAGAACAACCGCTACAACAAAAATAACAGCAAAAACATCAGCAAGAACAAAAGTGCCTTGACGAGTCAGAGCTGTTCTGGAGACACAAGGAGAGAACGACCGACACAAAATTAGGCAGGTGGTTTTGATGTTCTGGCGGATCGGTGTATCTGACCCCCCACAGCTCCACTTTTTTCAGCGCACTAGTGTAGAACAATCGTTCCTGAGTGCTGGTTCCCCTCGATGCGATTACGAAAGCACAAGGCTTGGCTTGAAGGTATTCAATCTAGGCTAAGCGTTCCAATTAACCTGACATGGAGCAGGCTTGTCCAACAGCATACAGTACGTCGCCATGGTAACTCGGTGGATCTTACGATTAGCTTAGTTTGTGGAACTGAAATGGACGACAGTAACGACAACAACGTCCTCATGCCACGGCGTCCGAATCCTTCGCCAATGTTCACCGATCGTTAACGTAGAACTTGCGTTTGTTTCCTTCCTTTTCCCTTCTTTCCGTTCTGGCCTTTTAACTCACTCATTTTTGTTTCATTCTTTCTGTTCTGATTTTGCTTTCTCTATTCTTCGCCAATCCTCGTGGTAACCTTTAACGTGAGTGCCATGGCATCAGGTTTGCCATCAGGTTCATCAAGTCCTAACGCACCCCACTCTGCGTCTGAAGCAGATATTGATTCTCTGGATCCTCAGGTGTGAATTAAATTGCCACACCAGGGTCATGTGATTAGCTCTGGATTATTCCGGACTGCGGCGTATTGTGGACCAGGACACGTTTAAGGTCACGCAGGATGGACACGCCCCTCACTTCAGTTTACAGCTATACAAGGCTATTAGGTGGGGCTGTGGGCGGAGCTAAGACTTATCTTTCTTGCCTGTTCTTTTTTTTGCTTTGCTTTTCATCCCATTCCTTTAGTTTCGTTCTATTCATTTTCTTCCAATTCTTTTTATTCAATTCTTTCCATTCAGCTGCAGTTTTATTTTTTCATTCCGTGCTTTAAATTCCGTTTCCTTCAGCTCCATTTATTCCCGTCTGTACTTTTTGTACCGTTCCTTCTCTCTGGTCACTTCTTTTCATTCTGTTCCATTCTGGTTTTTTTTTCAGTCTCATTTATTCATTTTTTTTTATTTCATTCGTTCTGTTCTTCATCTTTCTATTGCCACACAATTCACTTTTTTGTTTGTTTGTTTGTTTGTATCCGCTTACTACGTCATGTTCCCTGTGCTCGTACAAAAGCTGTGGCCTCCGTTTTCTCTGCATTCTGAAGGACTAGCGAGCTGTAGCTCTGGATATTTGCAGACGTTTGTGCAGGATTGGAGGAGGAACGCAGATTTACTCATGAGTTACTCGTCTCGGGTGGATTCTTACAAAACCTCACAAAATAGCCACTAGATTTCGCATCGTCTCTCTTTAGCGTCCATTTTCACAGTTTAAGCCCTTTAAGCTTTACCTGCACTAGTCTAACAGTCTAACCTAGCGGCTTAAAGCCTTCAATAAAGTGCTATTAAATTGCCCCACGTGCTTTCTTGCACTTACAGTACATTCGCGCTCGCACACTCTCAATCCCTTTGGATTAGTTGAAGCACAAAAAAAAAAGCTTCCTATACTCCTTCACTAAATTATTCCATATGTCGTCCCCTGATGTTCTCCGCCATGTTGCTTTGTTATATTGTTTTATTTCTACTCCTAAAATGGCTCCACTCACCTAGCAGAACGTTCCGAATAAGCGTATCCCGCATTCCCACCTATTTGCATAATTGTTAATACACCTCAAGGCGCGGCATTAAAATTTATGGCTCCCAAAGCAAACAGAAAGAGTGGTTAGCGAAACCGCTCGCTCTCACATCTGAACCCCGTCGGCAGATACGCAAAAGTGAGAGAGATGTAGAGAAAGAGGACTATTTGCATAGCAATATGGCATCGGGAAGAAGGGAAAAAAAGCCATTCTACTGCTAAATGACCCACAACTTCCTAACGCCAGTGCCGCTGGCCCTCGCGCACCATTTTATCCCAGCTCAGGAAGCTATAAACCACCCGAGCCGAGTTATTTCCTCTCATCAGAACAAACGGCAATAGATTGCAATGATGCTCGGGTAGTTCCCCAAAGGCCTCGCTCTGCTTTAACTCCCAGAGCCGCATTAGCAACGTTATGATGTTCACTAGCACCGGTTAACGCCGATTCCAACCCATTATGCATGCCTCGCCAGTTCCTTTTGTGCAGCACCCAGGGCCTCAAAGACTATTCGTTCCCATTAAAGCTAGCACCACCATGGCAGACACTCAGCACCGCACCTCAAAAAGCACTTTAATTTCCCTCGCCCTACCAGATTAAAAAGAAACTAAATGAAATGCAGCAAAAAAAAAGGGTAATAATGACAGAATGGCTTGAGGGACTAAAGAGAACATTGGTGCACTTGTTAAGCAATAGATAAAGATTTAATTTTTCAAAATAGTTTTTTTTTTTTACTAAAACTATATTGAAAGTTTGAAGTCCAGTCGTCCTTACAGCTTATTCTACTGAAGACTTGTGGAGATCATTGAAATAATTCTTTGTTTCATTTTTTTTTTCTTCCTTTCATTATTGTAACCCTACAAGGAAACAAGGGAAAGGGTTGTGCACTTGTGCACAGTGAAAAGGGTTCTGCGAGGGTTCCCCTCCATGTTCCTTCCCAGACGCACTTTGCTTTTCACTTGAGTGCAGTTGGAGAGTGGAGGAACCTGAGAAGAATGAAAGAGCGAGAAATGTATAATTAAACATTCACCGATCGTGGAAGTCGTCCATAAAGGTTGGCAGCAGATTCCCAAATCCTATGAATTTTAAATCACCGAGCACGGGAATGCCGTTCCTGTTCGAGTTCTCTTTGTGGAAAGCCTGAAGAGCCTTGCTGATGAACACCGTACTGCTTCATTCAGGATTCGAATGTAAATAAAAAAACGCAAAACGGTGATCTCTGCTTTCTCAGAGCTCTCTGAATGGTTTGGTGAGAGGTGTTTAAGTGGTTGTTGAGAGTGAAAAACCAACATTATAATGAAAGATGATCGGGCTTAACGAACAGGGTGAGAGGTGAGTCTGTTATTTGCTCGGTTTTGAGGAGATGTGTTTGGAGTGTGTTAATTAGATAACTGTCAGAGGCGGAAGATGTTCTTTTCTTTTTCTAGCAGATAGCTAATGCAGTGTAAGGTTGCATGATCTGAGCTGGAAATGAGCTAAACGGTTTAAAGCTCCATTCTCTATGGCTTAGTTACAGACTTTGGGTTTAACCCTATTTGGCTGGGATTAGTTTTACTTGAACAAGTGGAGTAATGTAATTATTAGCAGTGTGTCTCTCTCAGATATTTTGTCCTGAACAATTCTGTCATGTCAGTCATTTTTACAGACCGTGCACTCCCATACTGTAGAACATGTAGAAGGAGCTCCAGTCCAATAGTCTCCAACTCTCCATCCCTCCATTCTATCTATCTGTGATTCTATCTATCTATCTATCTATCAACCCATCCATCATCCCGTCTGTCTGTCTCTTGAGATCCACTGAGATGTGTGATTTGTAGACAGCTTTTCATCCATCCACCCTTCCATCTTATCATCATTATTCCATCTGTCTATCCGACATTCACCCATCCATTCATTCATTCGTGGAGGAGAGATGTTTATTAGGACTACTGGTCTCCACTGTTCCATCCATCCACCCATCCATCCTATCTGTCTTTCTGCCTATCTATCCAGTGAGATCCAATGAGAAGTCTGCTGGGTATACTGCTTTTCACCCATCCAAACCTTCATCTTATGGATCTTAGCTGTCTTAGACCTTAGCTGTCTGTCCATCCATCCATTCATCCATCCTTCCTTCCATTGTATGTCTTTCTGTCTGTGTATATCCATTAGATGTTTTTATTATATTTTATTTTTTATTCTACTGTCTGACCATTTATTCCTCCATACATATATGGATAAATATATGGGAAGATAAATCTAGAAAAATATTTTCCATGGGTCCAATTCTCTCCAAATATCTATCTATCCATCCATCCATCCATACAACCATCAGTTCATCCAATGCCTCAGTATTTCTGTGTATCTACCATCCATCCATCCATTATGTCTGTTTACCTATCTTTCTACCTATTCACCATTCACCAATCCCTCCATCCATGTAGGAGTGAGATTTTCTGGGTCTACTGCTCACCATACATTCATCTATCCATCCATCATATCTCCTTTTTCAGCCTGTCTGTCTATCAATCACCATGATCTACTGAGATCTGCTGTGAATACTGCTTTTCATCCATCCACCCTTCCTTCTTATCTGTCTGTCCTTCATACATCCATATTATCCGTCCATCCATCCATCCATCCATCTGCCTTTCTCTCTGCCAATCTCTCCAGCATCCATTCATCTATCAACCCATCCATCCACCTTTCTGTCTTTATACACCATTCTTCCATCTATGTAGGAACAATGATTTATGGGGTCTACTGTTCCCCAACCATCAATTTCTACATCCAGATATCTTGTAGAGGTGCTAGTATCTTCATCTATCCATCTATCCATCTATCCATCTATCTATCTATCTATCTATCTATCCATCCACCGATCCTCAGGTGCCCTGTAGATGGATTATTTCCCACCCAGAGGAACCCAGATGGAGCGTTCTGTGCATATTCATTCTTCTCTCCACGTTGCTCGATGCTTCCAGCTGTTTTTTTGCAAAGCGTCTTCATTAAAGCAGGCCGTCGTCTCTCTGATTTATTTAACTGGCCTTGATATGGCAGAAAAGAACGCATAAAACCCGGTGATTGCTGAGCACCAGATCAGCTCCGGCTGTTTGTAACGTTTCAATGCTGTTTCCGATGCACGCTCTGTTTGGCAGCTCCATTCACTCTCCTGCGCCTCGCCTGTGAAAAGACGTAGTTATAATATTTCTGAGTTTTAATTTATTTTTCCATTTTTTTCTATAAATTATGGTAAGTAAAGAAGCAATTAATGTATCAAAACTATGAAAGGCCCAGTTTTTGAACTATTTAATATGAAAGGCATGTTAAGAAATTTAAAACAGTTTGAGTTCAGGGCTAAATCTCAAACAGCAGACGGTGAGGTAATTTCTTCAAGGTTAATTCCATTTAGAGACCGGGTTCTAGTTCTTGATGAACATTAATATGCTTATTGGTATTCAGAAACGAGGGGAGGAAGTTGTAGAGCACCACTGATGTGGGGGGAAAAAGTGTGACATCTTTTAATGTCATTAAAGTGAGCAGACCAGCGCTGAGGCTCTCCGCTATTCTCATGAGGCATTGCAGCTCATAATTAAAGCCAGAGTCAGGTACAGAAGCTCAGCTCACAGCTCACACTGAGCAAATTACTACAAAATACGATTCGACCTAGAAAAAAACCCTTCACCAACTCGAGCATTATTCACAGTGTGAAAGTGCAGAGAAAAAGCAATGCATGCAAATAATGAAATGTCTTTATCCTTTTATCCATCATGGAGAGATGTTCTGTGTCCACTGCTCTTCATCTTCAAAACATATTTGGAAAAGGAAACATCTGTAACACATGTTTTCTAAGCCTCCTGATGATCCAACCTTCCAACTATCCATCCAAGCCGCCATCCATCCATCCATCCATCCCTCAAACTATCCATACAACCCTCCAACTATCTAACTATCCATTTAACCATCCATCCATCTATCCATCCATCCAACCCGCCAACTATGCACCTGTCCAATCAACCATCCATTCATCCATCCATTCATCCATCCCTCCAACTATCCATCGAACCTTCCACCCAGCCATCCCTCAAACTATCAAACTATCCATCCAACCCTCCATCCATCCAATCCTCCGACTATTCATTAAACCCTCTAACTTTCCACTCAACCCTACATCCATCCATCCCTCCAACTATCCATCTATCTATCAATCCATCCATCCATTCCTAACATCCATATATCTGGAAGAGATGTGTACTGATCTTGTTGTATTTATTGGTCTTCCTATCTATATGTCTATACACAGTACGTTCATCTAGAAGATATGTTTTCTGGGTTTACTATACATCCTTTAATCTATGCATCCATTCATTTCTGTGTATCCATTCACCTTCTGTCCGTCCATGAATGATCAATCCTAGGTCTCTTTCCTTCCATCTGATCCATCCACACATCCATCTGTCCAACCATCTAGAAGAGATGTTCCCTCTGTCCTCCAGTATCTATTCATCCATCAATTCTCACCCATATATCCATCTATCTATCCATCCATGTAAGATTGGTGTTTTATATTTCCACTCTACTCCCAACCTCCATCCATTCATCTATCCATCCATTCAATCAGTCTGGCTCGATGTCTATCTATCTAGCTATACATCTATCCTATCTGTCTTTCTTTCCATCTGACTATATGTCCACTATCCATCTGCCGAGATATCTGGGTGGTTTGTTTTCACTGCTCATCATCCATCCATCCAACCATCCATCCATTTAGGAAAGCGTTTCTCTGTGTTTACTGAGTCTCACTACATGTCTGTTAGTCACAATATATTTTTCTACACCTTCATCATGCATTCTGTCGCTAAACCCATCTGTGTTCCTCTCAGATCTTACTCACAATCTCCTTGTGCATAACGTCCAACTAAACACCCCAGCACCAATTAAGACAAAGTGATCTTCAGTAAACCCTTTCATTAATCTTTTAATATTAACATTTAAGTGTCTTACAATGAAGATTAAAATAATTCTATAACTGCATCATGGAAATAAAGGCTGCTGAAGCAGTTTAAAGACTTGACATCCTTTTTCTTAATAACATTACAGCTATTTTCCTGCGACTACAAGCAGCTTTAAACATGGATTTAAACTCTTCGGAGAAAACAATGCCTCGTCGTGCCAGAATAACAACGCCGACTCCCACACACACTCATATGTGACTTTATACTGCGCTAATGATTATGTGTTGGGAATAATATTCTACAGATGCTATTAAATGCAGTTAATAATAGCAGAATGGAAAATGTTCCACTTTGCAGAGTAAATAGGACAGTGTGAGGAGAATAATGCTGTATAAGACACAAGGAGGCATATCTAAAGATTATTAATGTGTTCAGTGCATCATTTATGTCTCTAATGCATGCTCATGCTTAGTTTTTCGGCCGACGGCACTGATAATGCAGTGTAGTATCACTTTGGAGAGATAGTTTGCAAGATGTTTCATAAACTTCACACAAAGCTAAAGGATTAAATATGAATATTTTATTGCCGATTATGTTAACTCACTCAGGCACTTTGGCTTGTCTGAAACACGTTGTATTTTTATAAAGGCACAAGCTCAGTGCTACAACACCACAGCATTGCTAATCATTCATCCATCCATCCAGTCTATTTCTCTTTCTGTCTGACTATTCACTCATCTATCCATCATTCCTCCATCCAATCTATACATCTCCCTGTCGGACCATCCATCCATCCATCCATCCAGTTTGGCTGTCTCTAAATCCATCCATCCATCCATCCATCCATCCATCCATCCATCCATCCATCCATCCATCCATCTGTTTCTGTCTGTCCATCCATCCATCCATCCATCCATCCATCCATCTGTTTCTGTCTGTAGATCCATCCATCCATCTGTTTCTGTCTGTCCATCCATCCATTTGTCTGTCTGTCCATCCATCCATCCATTTTGACTGTCTCTAAATCCATCCATCCATCCATCCATCCATCTATCTGTTTCTGTCTGTCCATCCATCCATCTGTCTGTCTGTCTGTCCATCCATCCATCCAGTTTGGCTATCTCTAAATCCATCCATCCATCCATCCATCAGTAAATCCATCCATCCATCTATCTATCCATTTATCCATGCATCTATGCATCCATCCAATCTATATAGTCTGTCTATACAGTTTGTCTGTCTCTCTATCTATCCATCCATCTAGGAGAGTTTTCTGGGTTTCCTACTCAACACCTATTCCTTCATCTATCTATCTACCCTCTCAATTAGTCTTTCTTTCTGTTTGACTATTTTGTCTATCCATCTGTCCATCTATCCCTCAGTAACCAATAGTGTGAAAGGTAACATCATGCGTAGAATCATCGTCTTCTTTTAGAAAAAGTGTTCTTGCAGGTTCTTCAACAGGTCCCTGAATAATTAAGAGCTTTGTGGGGAGGAAGAGAGCACACTTTCAGAGTGTGTAATTATGTAAATGAGGATATATTTATTAAAAGACCTGTGATTTCTGGATTCTCTCGCTAACGATGTAAATCTTCTCAAAGTAACAGGACACTTTAACTTCAGTCACTGCTTCATCGGAAATCTGGTGTGTTGGAGAGCCGTTCATTTTTAAGTCGCTCAGCAAAACATGATGTGATTGGCAGAAATGCTAATGAGGAGTTCATTTGTCAAGTAAAGCAAAGTCACGTGAGACTTGAGCAGTTTATGAGCTCAGATTTGAGAAGGATTTGCCATATCAATATGAACAATAGAAAAGAGAAATGAAAAAATAAAATAAAATAAAAATAAAAAAATACATGAATGAAAACCTCTGGAGGAAACGGTTACGCCAAAGCCTGACTTGCAGAACTATAATTCCCATCAGCCACTGCGCCATACCAATCAGGTCACATGACTGTTGCACCAGTTTCGCATTTCGGGTTTAACGAGCACTGGTATAATAGTCAAGCCTGGCACAGCATTGTCTAGCTTATGTGTTTCACTGTTGCGTTGTGCCTTCTTGTCTGTGTGTCTTTTACCTCGAATCCATAGTTCAGTTTCATCTGCTGCAAAACAACAAAAAAAATAGAAGGATATTTTACATTAAAAAATAAAAATTGAAGGGAGATAAAAAGCACTATGAATAAATCATAAACAAAACAAGAACGAAGACATGGGGGGAATAAAGACAAAATATTACAAGAGAAAGCCACAACAATCAGTTAGAAAATCCTACAGATGGTGAAGGATATCGTTTTTTATTGAATGTTGTAAATATATAAATAAATGAGGGGGAGAAAACTAAAATTGGGGAATTAAAATCGAGAGTCTGAGTTTTTACATTTTAACATAATTTTTTATTATAATTCCATTTGAATGGTTTTGAGAAGTAGGATAATTGTAGGACATTATGACACTTTTATTTTTATTTTAATTGCTTTTAAAAGGATGACCCCCAAATGTAATGTTTTTTTGTTGTTGTTGTTGTTTTTTTTTTGTTTTGTTTTTTTTGACTGAAGTCATACTCACATTTCAAATTTTCAACAAACTCTGAAAATTCAAAGCAGTTAACGTTTCGGAGACTACCCGAGGCCGTTCTGTGAGTCCCCGTGACATTTTGGGAGCCCTGTTGGTCGACATGGACGAGGAGAAGCTCTGTTTGTTTTAACCTCTGCTGTGTGCTGCTTTTAAATAGGTCAAAATCATCCATTTTTCATGGGGACCCTGGAAGGATGAGCGGCTGAGCAAACTCGCGGCGCGCTCTCCGGCGCGCTCGTCAAGCAGGCGTTTGAGAAGTTTAAATTAGTAATGGTGTTTTATCGTGCATTAATTTTAATTCTGTTTTCGTCGGCAATTTATGCACATCTTAATGAATTGAATCTTTTTCATCTTCGTCTCATCGGGAGCCGAGGAGACATTTACAGAGAGAGACGGAACGGTGCGAGATCCCGAGGCCTTGCGGCTGTGTCGCTGTAAAACCGTTCACGTGACCGAACATGCTGCTGTCTCCAAACACGCACGTCCGTTTATGTTAATGTGCGCCTTTTTATTTCCGTCCTTTAATGTCCATGTGTTTATTTTTCTTTACTTATTTCATTTGAGATATTGACGTGTGTTCCTCTCTTTCATAAACCTAAAGGAACTGATAAGGATTTGTTGAGGTTTTTCTATCTATCTGCTTATTTATTGCTTTTAAAACTTTAAAACACATTTTGATGTTCCACACCATTACACAACTCCCCCCCTCCCCAACCCTTCAGCCCCCCCACGTTAAAATGGCAGGTTTTTGTGATGTAAAAAAAAATGAAATCAAGATGAATAACGTCAGAAGGTTTTCCACCCTCGATGTGAAATTACAACGTATTCAAATTAAGTGAAAAACAATCACAAAGATTTTAAGGGGAACAATAAGGGGGCTTGCACCTGGTTGCATAATTATACACACCCCTAAACTAACACTCAGTTGAAGCAGCTTTTGATGTTATTACACCACTCAGTCTTCTTGGGTAAGAGTCTATCAGCGTCACACATCTTCACTTGGCAATAATTTCCCACTCTTTCTTGCAAAAACATTCTAGATCCATCAGATTGTGAGGGTATCTCCTGTGCACAGCTGCTTCAGGTCACCCTACAGATTTGCAGTTGGATTCAGGTCTGGGCTCTGGCTAGGTTATTCAAAAACACTGATTTCTTTTGCTGAAGCCGTTCCTTTGTTGATTTGGACGTGTGCTTTGGGTCGTTGTCATGCTGAAAGGTGAAATTCCTTTTCACTTTCATCTTACTAGCAGACACCTGAAGGGTTTTCACTAGAATCGAATGGTATTTGTAGTTATTCATTCCCTTCACCTTGATAAAAGCCTCAGCGCTGGCTGAAGAAAAGCAGTCCTAAAGCATAACTTTTGGAATTGCTCTCATTAGACACTAACACATTTTGCCACCTGGTTTGGGATGATTTATTAATTGGGTTTGGATGTTTTTTTGTTGTTTTAGGTCTAACCACTCCACCCCATAGCCAAGACCTTTGTAGAATATGAGAGATTGTTGTCACATGCAGAGAGAAATCAGTGTTTATCAGATATTCCTGCCGCTCCTTTAATGTTGCCATAGGTCTCTTGGCAGCCTCCCTGGTACGTTTTTGTCTTGTCCTTTATATACATTTTGAGGGACATCCTGTTCTTGGTGACATCACAGTGGTGCTCCATTTTCTCCACTAGTTGATGATGGCCTTCATGGTGTTCCGTGGTACATCTAATGTTTTTGATCTCTTATATCCCTCGCCTGATCAATACCTTTCAACACGCGAGACCCTGTACAGACTTTGTAAGCTCTGTGTGGACCATGGCTTCAGCAGTCAGATGAAACCATCCAGGAAGAAAATCCTACAGAAACAAGCTGGTCTTTATTTGGGGTGGCCTTTGTAATATATCTCTCCATCAAACCTCTCTCGCGCTCTCTCTCTCTCTCGTCCTACTTCGGATCGAACTCTAACTCAGGAGGCCAGATCACAGATGAAATTTACAGTCCCAGTGTCCTCGTTTGAGATTTGTTACCTCGGAGCTGCTATCAAAACACGTCATCATGAATCATGCTGCACTGCTGGGCCATTTTTCCTTCCTCCAATCTCAACCCTTCTCCCCTGGGGACATCCTTCAAAATCGCTCGTGTCCCAAGTCCCAGGGTCCAGTTTCCCCTCGGAGCGAGCTGTACGTCCTGGAGGATGGCTAAGTACAAGCAGTGCCTTTATTAGCAAGAGGTTTCACTGCTTAAGTGCTGAGCTGGTGCCGAGGGAAGGATTTAACTGGCTCTCTTTTTCACTTCTTGTTTGAATTTTTTCTTAACCTTGTATTCTAGTTAGAGATGTAGTAACTAATAAGTGTTTGTGTGCATTCATAGTGTGGAGATCTGTAAGTCCTGTATTCCAGTACACGCCTGATTGACAGCAAGGAAAAACAAAAAAGGGATTTGTTTTATTGTATGTGTATGCTGTCAGAAGATTGATTGATTGATTGATTGATTGATTGATTGATTGATTGAAGCTGCATTATGCTGGTCAACAGGAAGTAAGTGCCAACAGGAACTTGCTTCACTGATGTACTCCGTCATTACAAGCGTTTTAAAAAAAGGATGTTGTATCATTCTTAAAAAAAAAAGAAAAGTTATGGAAAGGCACAGAAAGTTAATGTACAGCTGATTAACCTGACGCTAATCAAACTCAGAGTTACCAAGGACACACTCTGACATTACAGTATGGTGATAAATCGGAGGTGTGTGTGTGTGTGTGTGTTAGCAGTAGAGATTGATCGCACTGAGGCGGTGCTGTCGAGGCGGTTTGGTTCTGTCAGCAGTCTTCCTCAAGGTTCAGGTAATGAACAGATAGAAGCTCCTATCATTGATGTGTTAAAACCCCGACAGCTGCTTTTCATCAACATGACGCACTATTAAAGCTCTCAGAATAACACCAGCGCTATAAACAACTAACTGGGCAAAGTTCTGAGAGGAAAAAAAAAAAAAAGAAGAGAGAATAAACAATAATGTGCAGCATTCACAACATTTAAACTGGCGAGAGCTGAAAGAAAACGAGCGGAGAACGTGAAGGAAGTGGGAGTCTCTCCTCTCCGTGCTGTGTGATCGAGCTCTCGGCTGGGAACTCGGCCTCTTTATGCCGTGACCTTTACGAGATGAGGTTGTAACATAACCCCTGTGCAGCCAGTGAGGACTTCATAACGACTGACCTCGGAGTTAGAATACATTACATCATCTGTCAGTTTATGAATCTGGAATGATTGACAGCTGAGGAGGTGTTTTTCAGCTCCGGGGTGTTAACGGACTCCCGGGAAGTTCCGCCTCCTTCCCGCCGTCTCGTTCGCGATCTCGACTTGATTTTCTGGCTTTTAAATGGAGAATATTTTGGAGCTCGTTATGATAAATACACACTGCAGCGAACGAGAACCAAAGTAAGTTAAATACAAGTCTAATGTTTAATAGATCATTTTAATGTTAAAGATTACTAATTCACACATGTATCTTGGACAGTTGTGGAGCTCATTGTTGAGTGATGATTGAGAGGAACATCGGAGGAACTGATGATCCCCCGAGAAGAAATGAATGAAGCAGAAACATGACTCTCGCTGCCTTTGCCTCCTGCAGTTCATCAGCACGTCCTGCTCACGTAACGAACTCTTCCTTCCCTCTGCAAGTGCTCATTCTTCTGTAACAACCGCATCTGGTTAAAAATAAAGCCCCGTTTCGAGCGAACAGAGAACCTCGTCGCTTCTCCACCTTACATCCTGTCCGATGATTCAGTCGTGTCATTTCTACGGATCGGACGGGAAGCACTATATAAAAATAGTCTAGTGTGTAGTTCATGGTCCTTCTTCCTCTCTCGGTTCTCCCTGTCTCTCTCCTGGGGACGCTGAGCTCCGAGCGAACAGTGTGTACATTCTCCCTGTGCGGATCCGGGCCGTCGTCCTCTAGTGAAGGACGCCTGTGATTGATTGGATGGAGGCGAATTTCTGTCACGTTCCCGTTCTTAAGAAGATAACGCTGCTAATAAATTTCCCCCTGTGGCCTATGACAGATCAGCCGGCGTGTTCTGATGAAGCACAGAGCTCTGGGCATTTTGACACACACACACACACACACACAATCAGACGCACATACCTAGATGATGTGTGTCCCAGGTTGCCCAAATTACCTTCACTCTCCTACCAGATCATCTATCGGGTGACGAATCACTCGTCTCGCTTATAATTTGTTGCTTGTGGGTGTGGCCTGTTGTTATTAGTAACTATATATATCTATATATAAACGTAAATGAAATAACACTCTAACCAGTGTTTGATTTACATGATATGTTCATGTTTTTGTACTCTCCGATTCGATTAGGAAAACTGCTCTAGATACTTACGTACGCTCTTCTACTTCCTCCCAAGCTTTATTTAATGAGAGGGTGTACTGTATACGACGGGATGAGATGAAATCGCGGCTCTTCCATTTTTTTTCTGCATTAGACAGAGAGTAACTGCATGTAAGGACTAAAGGTGTAATTAGGGAACCGAAGAAACGTCGGACCACACGCTCCACTGGTCCGGACCGGTCCGAGGAATCGTCCGAGACGATCGTTCGGACGTGTCACTTTACCCCATCGTACCTCGAGCTCTCGTTCTTCTAAATTACTCAAGAACTCTCATTACTTGAACCTGATTTGGGGGTTTAATAATTAAGGCTCGGGTTACTGATCAGAATGTCGGGGGTTCGAGCCCCAGCACTGCCAAGCTGCCACCGTTGAGCCCTTGAGTAAGGCCCTTAACTCTCTCTGCTCCAGGGGGCGCCGTATCATGGCTGACCCTGTGCTCTGACCCCAACTTCCTGACATGCTGGGATATGTGAAGAAAAGAACTTCACTGCGTTGTAATGTATACGTGATCAATACATACTCTATCATTATCTCATGAGAATTTGACGGAGGGAACGAACCTCAGTGACGTATTTTGTGAAAATGTATGAACGTTAATGCACGTCCATGTGGGTGTCGTCTGGGTTCTTAGGTTTCCTCCGACCGCCCAAAAACAAGCCGTCGGCGGATTAGCGACTTTAAGTTACCCCCTAGGTCTGAATGAGTGTGTGTGTGTGTGTGTGGTGCCCTGAGATGGACCGGTGTCCCATCCAGGGTGTACTCCCGGCCGGGATAGTCTCCAGATTCAGTACGACCCTGAAGAGGATAAAGTGTTTAGAGAAGATGAATGAATGTACTCATTTTTAATAGAGAAAAATAGCTTTTTATCCTGAAGATTAACTAGCGATATTATCACAAATTGATTTTCCTTATATAAATCGATTCCGTATCCGCCAAATGACTTCGGTGTCCCTGGTTTACGAACAAACGGTAATATAGCATGCTTTTGTTAATGTTGCTCTCATTAGGCTTTTGGCAACACTGTAATGCAGCCGGATAAATAAAACGACCTTCGATTGAATTATTGAACAGGCGGCGGAGAAAGAAGGAGAGATTACGAACCATTCAACCTTGCTCTTTTACACACGCACACACACACACACACACACACACACACACACGCCTCCATCACAGTGTTCGGGGGAAAGCAAGCAGAAACGGAAGAATTACGCTATTGGCAAAGTGTCGTGATAAATTGATTTCCTCAATTAAAGCAGGGACAATGGACACGACACATCGGGTCGACCGTTTCTCCGCCTAAGTAGGGCCATTTTCTTTCTTCTTTTCTTTTTTTTCTTTTTCTTCTTTCCCCCTTCACAGATCAGCAGTGAGGACTCATTAGCAGAAGCAGAGGAAGGGAAAGACAAAGACGAAGAAAGAAAAAAGTGTGGGATTAATGAAGGCGTCGATACACTGCACTGTCACTGCTTTCTCAGTGTATTAAAAACTCCCCAATAACTAACACACACACACACACACACACACACACACACACACACACACACACACACACACACACACGATCCATCGAGCGAGCACTCACCCGTTTTAACATCTACCGCGTAAAGTTTGTCATTCGAGCACTTAGGATTCTCCGAGTCGAATTGGCCTGAACACAACATCCATCTCATCCCGCTCTCAATCCCGCGCCGCTCCTTTCAGAAAGTGGCAAAGGTTTCATGTAAATGATGAACATTAGATTAACGCATCAATTTTCCTCTGACTAATTAGAAATAAATTAGCAGCAACGCATTCGTTTATTTCTCCTCGGCACCGTTAGCGGTTTAACACACGCTTGAACAAGACATGAGCAAGAAATGTGTTTATAATGCATCACCTGTCGAACCCACGCGCAGAGATAATAATAATAATAATAATAATAATAATAATAATAATTACTTAGTTCCTGTTCTCACTTACGTTATAGCAGCTATAAACAGTCGTTCCCTCACCAGCCCTCTCTTTTTCCCCCTCTCTCTTGAAGTTAATGCAATAAAAAATGCAGCTTGCCATGTCACAGAGAAACCGCATAGAAGCGTAAACTCCTCTGGAAATCTTAAAGTCACAGCTTTATGCCTGACTGTTACAAAGCGCTGGCACTGGAGACTCCTTACTTACCGTAAATGTGAAATAAACATCTCCTTGCCTTCAGAAACCTCCACCGTATCAATGATTGATTTGTTTTTCTTTTAAATCTCTGAATGCGGAGCGTCCGCTGCACGCGTCCCTGTGAACGAGCCGTTGCTATAGAAACGGCAACGTGTTAGAGCGAGCGCGTTAATATAAAGCCGCGATTTGCCGCCGCGCTACTGTCAGAGCCGCCGTTGCAGGAACTTTATCAACACCTTCTGACCAATCGGAATGGAGAATTCAGCAGCGCTGTGGTGTAAAGTAATCAAATAAAGCAAAAGCACTTTCAAAGCAAATGCGTGCTGGAGTAGAAGTGGAATGAAACACTTTGAGATGTGACTTTAAGAAAATAATCAACAGTAACACTCTGGTGTTGATTATTTTACTATAACACACACACACACACACACACACACACACACACACACACACACACACACACACACACACATACATATATATATATATATATATATATATATATATAAGCAAAGGATGTGCAGGACCTGGAGGATTTTTGTGAAAAACAGTAGGCGGTTTAACTGCTTAGGACAAACAACACACAGGATTAAGAATCAAGGGTGTGTAAACTTTTGAGCGGGGCCATTTTTATAAATTCAGCTATAATCTTGTCTTGTGGACTATATATAAATATCTGCTATGTGAAACAGCTTATTCAGGACAGAACTAAATAAACAACAACACGTGATTTTTATGATCCATCTTATTTTGTTAACAGTATTAAGATTCTGTAAGGGGTATGCAAACTTTTCAGCACAACTATATATATATATATATATAAAATATATATAAATTCACTTTCACCTCTATATTTTTCCATGTGTATTTGTAATCATGCATTCCGGACAGCTGAAGCTGAACTTCAGCGCACATGTGAGTGCAGGCCGAACAGGCAAGAGCATTTCAGGTAAAAAGACTGAAAGAGAGAGAGAGAGAGAGAAAGAGAGAGGGAGGAATTTCCATTAGCTTGTCATTTTGGCTTTGGCTCGGCGATGTCCTGCCAGTCCCTTCAGACAGACAGCCTTTGACAGAAATGAATGGAGGCATCTGCTTCGCTTGAAATCTCGACCAAGAAATCTCTGAGCCCTTCAATAAAGCTGACGAATTACCGCACGCCATCAGAATTCCAATTCCCGAGCTCTGAGGAGGAGAAAACACACGTGACGTGTTGAGTCATTGTGTCTGTGTGAGCGCAGGTTGACTGGGAAGACGTGCACTTTTCCTAAACGCTGGTGCCGCTTTGTCGATGTCTGTAGATACTTCATGCGAGCGTTTGTACTCGTTGATCTTTTATTAAGCCTCCTGTGAATCCAGGACGTCTCCTGATGAGGAGGACACGCTGCTGGGTTTCACGGTGACTCAGGCGAACGGAAGCCAAACATGACCCGAGTGGAAGGCAAACAGATTGATATTTCTCTGGGAAATGCAGACGCTTAAACTGAACTCTGCATCAGGGATCATTTGTCATTTGAAAAACTGGACTTGGCTGGTTGTATTTCTGGATGTGATGTTATTTGCTGTATATTGAAATGGACAGCAGGGCTTATATAAACACAAACATAAACATAAACATAAGCCGTTTCACTGTAGCATGGTCTTCGTGTCGTATTTAGGTTGTACGTACACTATATGGCTAGAAGTAAGCGGACACCTGACCCTCACACCCACGTGTGCTTGTTGAACATCACATTCCAAAACCAGGGCTTGTTTCTTGTTTGCTGTTATAATGCACTCTACTCTTCTGGGAAGGATTTCCGCTAGATTTTGGGGCGTGGCTGTGGGGATTTGTGTTCATTCAGCTACAAGAGCATTAGTGAGGTTGAGTTCAGGCACTGATGTTGGGATGTCGAGGAGGCTCCAGTTCCAGTTAGGGTTAACCCTATCACATCCCAAAGGTGTTCAGTAGGGTTGAGATCAGCGCTCTGTGCAGGACACTCGAGTTCTTCTACCTTCTTCCAACCTTCACACACTGTGTCTTTATGGAGCTTGCTTTGTGCACGGGGCATCGTCATGCTGGAACAGGTTCGGTCCTCTCAGTTCCAGTGAAGGGAAATCGTAACGCTACAGCACACACAGACTCTTCACAGTTGTGTGGTTCAAACTTTGCAGGAAGAGTTTGGGGAAGAGCCACATATGGGTGTGATGGTCAGGTGTCCATGTACTTTGTCCTTATAGTGTAGCTCTTTTCACAGCACTGTTGAGTAAAATAAAGTCGTGCAATTGTAAGGAACTGGAGCGACTTTGTTTCCGTGTCGGAAATTTGTTCAGTATGTAGTTGAATGTCAGATGCCATGAATGTCTTACACAATATACCCCAATTTAAGTGGACACCTGATCATCACTCGCCAAACTTTAGACCTTCTCCACACTGTCACCATGAAGTTGGAAGCACACAATTACATCGTATGCGACAAATATTAGTCATCATAACAATTCAAATTTCATTAAAATACTAATGACCTCTTTTGAGCGAGAAACGGTTGAGAAATATTGGTATTTGACCGATTATAAGCTAATGTTTCTAGACGCAGTCACTGGGGAGAGGTGCTCACTGCCCCATGTAGCTCCAAACAGCATTTAGAGCTAATAGAGGCCGAGTGGGGCAGGAATCACGCTGCTCCGTGCTCAAAGGAAGGAGCAGTGGATAGAAGAGTTTATCACAGGGTTGTCACATTGGCTGGTTTAAAAATACAATGTCCACCAAGATCTTGTTTTATAGCAAACCATCAGAATGATATCTAATGCATTTCCCCAAAAAGGCTAAGTGTAGAGAGTGTGGCAATGATGCACAGAACCATTTCTTTTTTCGCAAAGATTGTTCAATGAATGCCCGACACAAAGATATTGTAAATATTATCCTTTTCTTTTTGTTGCCCAAAGGTTTGGGGCTAGTTTCAGGTATTTTGTGAGGTGCAATTAGGCTGGAAATGTTGCTGAATCCTGTCCATGTCATGCCCACTAGGGACAGTTCCTCCCCAGACCAACAGAGGGCACTCACTCACCTTTTTAAAATTCTTCTTTTACCATTTGCTCCATTTCCTCTTTGTGATTGTGCACACCTGTTTTGTATTTTCCAATCTGTTACCTTATTTAAGTTCTGTGTCTTTCCCTTCTTTGCTTGTTAAAGCATTAAGCTTATGTTCGTGTTTATGTGTGAGAGCTGATTTCAGTTACAGTATAGTTTTTTTTTTTTTCCTTCTCATGTTTATGCTTTCCTAGCCTTCCTAGCTCGTTGTTCTCCCAGTTTTTAGTTCGTTTTCCTGGGATTTGGTCTGTTTTAGTTGTTTTTGTCCCTGTTAAAGAAGTTCTGCACTTTGCATCCATCCCCCTAGACTTCTCCTTGACAGTCAACCCTGGTTAATGATATTACCTTGAACACAGTTAAACAAATGTATGTTGAACCCTCAACTGCATGTTACAGGGTTACTCTAAAATACAATCACTAGATAGTAGCACGAGTCAAGTGTGAAAGCCTCTGGACTTCACGTTGTTTGAGGTCGTTATTGAGGTCATCCTGCAGCGAGAAGGTCTACAGTCATGAGCCACTGCTGGTATTCCCATAATGATCTCAATGTACGTGAGGATCACTGATGGCCTCGAATTAAAAAAGTAATCCAGTTGTAGTGAACTGTACGATTACCAAAACCTCACCTGGGACGTCTTCTCTCGGAAAAGGACAAAACCGGTGTCGGACGAGGACAGCCGAGTCGAGTTGAGTCGAGCCGTGGGGCTTCATGTAGCCTGAATAAACTTCTAAAAATGACACGGACCCCGTGATGTGTAAGTGCTCAACTGGGACGGAGCTGTCAGGAAGATGAATTCGTGGTGTGGTGGAGGGCTTTCATTAACGTAGCGCAGCACTGCTCTCCGCTGTTTAAAGATGACACCGAGCGTGGAGCAGACAGCACGTCCTGTTGGCTCATTCCTACCGAGCGAGGAGGTCTTCGTCGCGGTTTTCCGAACAGCCTCGGGAAATTTCCAGCCCACGATGCCACACTGATGGAGTTTGTTTATCCTTTCCGTCTGAGAAAAATGTCTAAATAAACGCTCCGACTTCCTTTCGGTCGTTTGGTTTCATGAAGTGTTTCTGTGAAGAAAACATTATTTTATTTCCCCAGGTGGGCGCTGGACATTTTTCCATTATACGTTTCTAAACCTTCACGTCATGGTGTCCGTTTCCTCCTGAAGTTCTGCTGCTTTAGGGTTGAGAATGACTTCCTGTCCTGATCTCATTTAGAAAGAAAAAAGTGACACAAATGAGCTTTTAGACACTTTGCAGGTTAGGTTTGTTTAATTTTATTACGGTTCATTTTATTTTTTCATTTATTTTCATGTGATTTTTTTTTTCTACACAATGCACTTCTTTCAGGTGATGTTTTTCCCATTTCGTTTATTTCCGCATGACTTTTCTTCCCCCGCATGAAGAATTTCCTTTTACGAGTTATTTTCCTCATGTGATTCGTTTATTTTCATTGGTAACATGCATCTGCAATGGCTACCACACCTGATCCACGTGATCAAGACCTAAATCCTGCGGAATGGACGATTTTCAGGAATCTCGGACGTCTCGGCTCGAGGCTCGAGACTCTGTCTCTTATGACACTCCATTATTATTTTTTTTCCCCTTCACCTGAGCACACGGACCATTAACGCTGCCTACAGGCTTACGAACCAAAGCTTTAATCCAAACTTTCGAACAGAACTTGGTGGAAATTCTTTCAAGCTGCACAGCAGACACATGATTCTAAATGAAGTCCTGCTCTTCTGCTCTCCATCACCGGGTTAGAGGTGATACCTCAAAGGCAAACCCAGATTGAGGTGCTAGATCATTTCAGCTTGCTAGCCAGTGTTGCTAATCGCCTCAGGTTTCTGGTGTTTGAAGTGAAAAGTAGAGTACAGCACAACTGTAACATCATAAATTATCTTGAAGTACCCACTGGGCATTTTTGTGTGTGTGTGTGTGTGTGTGGTGTCTTTTTATGATCATATGTTATTTTGAATAGTGACCACTTTAGGGTTCAGTGACTTGACTTTAGGATGGTGTTCATAGAGCTACGTGACCCCTACGTGACATCTCGCATCATGACGACTACAACCTACACGCATTAATAAATCCTTATTCCAGTAGGTGTCACATGTCATGTCAAGGTGACGTCATACCGGAGTCAAATGACGTAGCAATGACCTACTTTAGAATGTAATAACAACTGAGTTTGTAGCTCCAAGGTCAGAACCGCGAGCTTTCTATTTATGAGTAGCTATGGTACCAGAACCTTTTATGGTACCAAATTGAACTATAGGAGATGGTTATGAACATTTATGGCAATGCTATGAGACAGTTATGTATTTTCCCTGACCTACGTGAAGACAAATCCATTCAAATAAAACAAAATCGAGGAACGCATTCTTTATAATGTTTGACACGTTTTCCATAGAATTATTCTGTTTTATGTAGGAATGAAGGCTTGTGTAGGTTCTACGCAGCCTATTGTATAATATCATCAGTACTTTCGTCAACCTTTCTTCGTTTGTTTGAAATGAATGCCTGATGCGTATTTTTACACAGTTATTAGAATTTATTTTAATCGACGAACACGTTTCTGCCTTCACGTTTTTCTTGTCGGTCCTAAAATGATACTTCAGGCTTGAGTTGACTAACGGCATGGTAGGAGGTCTTATTTTTATTTTAATCAAGCGCTCTGCCAGCCACGTGAAGGTTTGAATAATCACGCACCTTGAAAGCAAACGCTTTTTGAAGTGACCGACGAGGCTGACGAGGACGGCTAACGGAGCCGAAATGCGGTGTTAAAAACATTTCAATGTCAGAAGTCATCAAAGAAACGCAGAGAGCCTGAGACTGTTACTGATCTTTTTTTTCCCCCCATGGCAGGTTGTGCATGGCTAAATATAAATAAATGGAATATTGATTTTTTTTTTCAAACAAATACATATAAATATCAATGCACACGCTCTAACATATGCACACACATACTCACATACATATACACATACATATGCATACATATACTCACACGTGCATATATATATCAATCCATCCATCTTCTATACTGCTTATCCTTTCTTCAGGGTCACGATGAAACCTGGAGCCTATCCCAGGAAGCCTCGGGCACAAGGCGGGGTACACCAATCCATGCCAATCCATCACAGGGCACACTCACATACACATTCACACACCCATTCATACCACTCGCATATATATATATATATATATATATATATATATATATATATATATATATATATATATATATATATATATATATATATATATATATATATATATATAAATCCCCCAGGCGGGTGTAATGCAGCGATTTCTGGCTTGTGAATGCACCTATATGCATGACACAGGCTAAATCCATCATGTCAGGTCAGATAGCTCCTCACTACCAGGCGTGTGTTCATCCATCACGCCTGAATGGATCCGGTTGGTTGTGAGCGCTGAATGCTAACGGCTGCCGATCAATCTCCGTTCCAACCCTCTGCTAGAGATATCATCTATTATGGATGAGTCTTAATTTCATAAACAGCTCTTTTCCCCTGGATGATCAATATTAACAGCTAAGAGTTAACGGCCAAGAATGTGTACCGAGGAGACAACTCCAACTCCAACTGGCCTCCCATGTGCATCTGTTCGCTTTTAAACAAACATTCGCGGTTCTCTCCCTGCAGCACTGTAGACTGAGAAACACAAGCAATCTGGTCAAATTTCTCAAACCAACTCAAGTACAGATATGAAGTGCTAGCGTTAGCTACGTATGTACTGTATGCTCGAGGAATTAAAACGCCAGGGTGGTGTAATGACGCGGAGTTACTGTTGAACATGTCCCTAAGTCCCGACTGATAAAATCAGTAGAAACCATTACAGAAGATCTAATGGTTTCCACTACAAATACGACTATATACATTAAAAATGTAGCATGTTTTTTTTTTCCATTTTCTATTTGAATTTAATGGTTTCTATTGGTTTCCAGTAGACATAAACATCTCACCAATAGAACCCAACACATTACCAGTAAAGACCCAGAAAGACCATTTTAGTTTCTGTTACAAACAATACAATTTCCATTATAACCATTAAAACTTAGAATTTCTGTAATGGTTTCTATTGTTTTAATTTGTTTTGCGATTTTTTTTTATTCCTCTTATACAACAGCAATTTGCTAACACTGACGTTTTTATTTATTAAAGAATGTCGTACTTTTTTTTTTATCCATTTATAGTTACATTAATGTCCATGAAACAAGTCGTTCCCTGTCATGTGACTGAATAAAGTTTTCAATAAAGCTTTCAAAACGTAACTCAAAACTCCTTAATCCAGAAAATTACATCTTTTACCTCTGACTGTTACAAAGCACTGACAATGGAGACACCTTCCGTACAGAAAACTTAATAATAACTCTGACAGCTAAAACAATTTTGATATTCATTAAAAAAAAAAAACAATTATAAAATCGTGGCCTGCTTTGGGATGAGTGGAGTAATAAATAGTACTCAGCGTCGTTAAGAAATCGGAACAATTAGCATAAATGGACTTGCGTCAGTTTAAAATCATGTCGTTTTTAGTCATGAGTATCATCTGGGTACAATTGTGTCTGTAATTAATGAGGAAATTAAACTTTACTAATGGATTCCTAATGGATTCCTACGTTTGCTCTGCAATCTAATGTAAAATCATCAACGTAATTAACGTCTGAGGAGCCTGATAATTACCCGATGTCATGGAAAAAAAATAAAATAAAATGAAATAAAACAAGTCCTTAATGCATCAGTCAAATCGAAGGCAATTATCAACATTCCTTCACTCAGTCAAATGGCTCCCAAGGCCTCTTCCGTAATGAATTCGAGTCCTGCTGATGGTCCACCTCGGGCCGTAGAGGACTGAAAACGTCCTCCTGAATCAGACTTATGGGTCTGTCATATCCACGGGACTCTTTGGAGATTTCCAGAGGCAGGGGTATCGGTGGACGGATGCACATAACTGTCCTTTTGAAGGACGTGTGAGATTGGAAAGCTTTTGGGATGGATGACATTGTCAAGAAAATACAGAGGTGCCCCGAGCCCACGGATCTACAGTGAATGATAAATGTGGCGTGTCATAGCACACGGGGACTAAAGGCTGTAGGGGTGAGAGAGAGACTGACACGAGGGCAGCGGTGTCTCTAAACAACGCCTGTAATAAAAAATATCTGCCACTGCCTCTTTAACTAGACGGCTACTATCTGGTCCTACACCAGGCGTATATAAGGCTGTTCCGAACATGGCGGATACGGACCATGTGCTCGGGATCGTTTCACATTAATACCATTACTTATACTCTATGCTTAGGCTTTATTCAGTTTCCTCTTGCTGATGATGCAGAATTGCTTAATAGTGGGAAAGTCAGAGTAGGTGGCTGATCTGATTGTAAATGACCCTGATAGTGTCACGGATAAAGAAACGTACTTGGACCTTCTCGGTGCTACACACTTAATACGTTTTGTATTTTCAGGGTCATGCTCAGAGTGGAGTTAAGTCCATGTAGTGAGGATTTAATTTGGGTAAATTAGTATTCAAACCTCGCAGACTGAAGTGCTACTCGGGCGGGTGTGTGGGAAATAACGTGAGTTGGGATAAAACTGAGGCATTTCTCAGTTACGTGTGAAGTCGAATATGTGAACGTTCCACATTTTGAATTCAACTATTGGAAAAAACTAACTTTTGCACGATATTCTATTTTTTTTTTTTTAAATGCACCTGTGTACGTGTATATGTGCATCTCTGTCTCTCTCTCTCTCTCTCTCTCTCTCTCTCTCTCTCTCTCTCTAAGGACCATTAAATATCTCTTTTTTTTCTTTCCTCTCTGTCTCCTTCCGTACAGAGAGGGATGTGTGAATTGCAGTCTGTTAATTAACCTCAGGCTCATTCTTATTTGAATACTCGCCACTCAGCTGACCTTACAGGGATTTATTGCTCCATAAAACTGACGAGGTTATGAACATGCAGCCTGACTGAGGACAGAAAGGTCACGCTGTCTTTTTTTACACCGCTTTGACGCATGCTGCGAGTGCAAAACAGATCCAACGTTGAGGCATAAAATGAAGAAATTTGTTCTTCTTTCTTTCTTTCTTTTCTTTTTTTTTTTTAACTGCAAACGACCAGACGTTCAGCCAATCACGGCGGCCCCCGTGTCTGCAACCTGTTGCTCGTATTTATTTACTAACCATAATATTTATTCGAATCATTTTGTGGAAAGATGAAATGAAATGAAGGCCAGTGTCCATGACACATCCACGAGAGCTGAAATCTCAGAACATTCATGCATGCCTATTCCAGCAGACATCACCTGTGATCAACACCTTATGATGCTTCATAGGCTGACTGACATAAGAACATCATAGCAGCATACTTCAGGAATATCCATGTCCCAGTCTGGCTCTTAATTAGAGCCTCTGAAATCCTATGAAACTCTGTTGATGGATTAATGTACACCCCCCCCCCCCCTTCCCCCCCTCTCTCTACCCAAGTCCCGGGATGCATATCTGCACTGCCTGTCTCTATAGTTGCCATAGGCCATTAAACTAATAGTATTAGATCTTTTATTTATATCAAACCATGCCTTATCTGATTTTATAGCCAAACACAAGCGTTTTATCCTCTTCTTCTTCTTCTTTCAGTTCAATAGCCACTGTATTTTATCATTATTCTTAGATGGTTAATTTGATGAGATAAAAGGACAATAGACGGGCTGCTCAATAGACACAAATTTGCTGCATAACAATCCCTAGAGTGAGCGTTTACCCAGGAATACATGCACCATCCTCGACTTGAATTTGAAACGCTGTACAATAACAAATAGCAGTTTATTTGGCTGTAAATGATTCGCGTGCGGATCGTCATCGCAATTAATAACACAGATTATAACAGAGTAAAGAAGGAAAGAAAGAAAGAAAGAAAGAAACACCGGCACTTTTTCATTTATAATGTAATTACATTTGTTTGACTGCAATATTTTATTTTAGTATTAGTTTAAAATCTAAAATAAGATTTCTTTTTCTTTTCTTTTTTTTTTAAATGCATGCAATCAATTATAGTGTAATTCACTGTTTAACTAAAAACTATTAGCAAGGATTTCGGTCTATGAATGTGTATTTGTTTGTTTTCAATCAGAAGTGAAAATGGGAAAACAAGGAAATGCGGAAATTAATGCATTTCTCGTTAAAAAAAATAATGTTTTAATGAAATATTGACTCTTTTAATCGTTTCTACTTCATTTCACGTCTAGAAATCAGGTATTTATACATCATAACTATGAAAATACATGATTTGTTTTCTCTTATATTGTTTAACAGAAACAAACGAGCACTGTTGTTGTCGTTGTTGTTGTCGTTGTTGTTGTTGTTGTTGTTAGTTTATATCTCTTGTTTAACAGAATACGGTATGATCGGTTTGTTTAAGTAAACCCACTTTTTTTTGTCTTCTCTTCGAGACCCAGTGTATCGCAGAACTGATGCACATGAACAGTATTATCAGGAAAATACAATAATCGTGCAGCTAAACAGAGACCTACAAGGTCCGTTGGCTCCTTTTATCTATTTATTTATTTATTTATTTTTGGATGCAGAAATCTGTACATTTCGTGCGCTGTAAACATTACAAACTGCATCTTTAAAAGACGTTGCTTTTACCCCTACGATATCTCACCCTAACACCGCCTGCTCTGTGACGATCGTTGTCTTCTTGAACTTTTATTATTTCCTTTCCCACAATCCACACTGCGCAGTTCACGCCAGTCGCTGACAGGAAGGCTTTTTAGAAGTCGACTCGGTCAACAAATGGCTGATGAGGAGAGCGTTGACTGGTGGTGAAATCTATTGCTGGTGAATCCTTTTATTTATTTATTTATTTATTTACTTTCCCGTTTGATCTCATTTCACCACCGGTTTACTGTCATCCTGAAAAACTCCTACTGTACATCAGGAGATGAATAAAACATCGCAAACTCTCCTGCTGCATACGAGCCTCGAAAATATTCAAAAGTTCAACGTTATGCAATATGCAATACGATATATCTTTGTCTATATCGAATCTCGTCAGTTTTATGACTTCACTGGAACTGCGACGTCATGGAACAGTGAGTTATGTTATAAAATACTGGAATCAAAAAATCCAAGTCGTTGTCGTGTTCTGCACTTCTCCACTTCCGTTCTGTACATCGCTAATCCATGCATGTGAACCTTTTCCCATTGTTTTTGTGAGCTTCAGATGTTGATTAATTTCCTATAACGGCAGCTTTGACAGAGGTTCAGGTTTCTGTTTCAATGCGCTCGTTCTAATACGTCTCTCTCTCATCCTTTCTCTCGTCTACGTCTGCAAATCTTTTTCATAATACAAAGTCACCACTCTAATACATGGAAAACAGTGCCACTGCATTGATTCAGTCCTCAGAATCATGAATATTGATCTCTCCTCCAAGACCAATGCTGAATACAGAAATCTAATTTTTTCCATTCTGGCGCTGCAGGGAGCGAAAGTGCCACCGAAATAAGAAATAGCTTTTCCTTTGAAAGTCCCTCTGTGATAGCTGGTCTAGCATGACAGTCGCTGATCTGTAAAGGCTTTTGCCTTGAGGTGGGGGAAAAAAAAAAATCAAGTCTATCAATTCCTGTCTAGTTAGACTTTTAACAAAAGAATGGCCTTCCTCTCCGTTCCAGCGTGGAATGTGTAATACATTTTAGATTTACAGTACTGTAGCCAAGACGCTGATTTATATGGACATGCAAATGAACGTTTCTGATAATCGATTACGTCTGTAGCAGTGATGCTCAGTCATAGAGTCAGGCTGCTTACTGAGTTTAATCAGCTATGAGATCTGAATTAAGTGACTCTGTGTGTATGCATTAGATGCAGGAGACATTTGGAAATGTCCTCAAGTTTATCCATGATGGTTTAAGCAACTCAGTAAATGTGATCGTCATTAGTTACTGAAGAACATGTGTACTATCGGGAAGGCATTAGCGTTCCGGACATAAGCCTGTTGGTAATTATGATCGATTCATACAGAATAAATCGCAGCGATAGGCGTGTCATCGTGGTGTCCACATGATCGTCACGACAAGAAGTACACGCGTACAACATGCACCGCATTTTTCATTGTCTTGTCCTTTATTATGTCCTTCATACGTGGCCACTCGTGATGAGTCATGATAATCTGCAAATAAACATAATTATATATTAAAAGAAATTGGCTTTTGATTTCAAAGTGTCGCGACAGTACGTTTATCGCCAAATACGGGGGTTTTGATATGCTTTTGATTTCACCTGTGTGGCATGCACCAGTGGAAGTACTTGTTAAAAATCAACGTGACTGTCCGATACATTTCGGAGGCCTTTTCATCTCTACCGCAGGACATAAAATTTCCCAGCCCATGTCCACAGGGCTCCATCAATAGTCTAGCGATGAACTGTACCGTCGTAGCCTTTTGCAATTACTTCCACCTGTAAATCTGAGCACCGTGCGAAGGATTTCCACCAAGACATTTCCCATATAAAAGCTACGGTGTGGCATCATTTTGTAACCGCGCAGACTTACAAGGACAATAACGACACCCGACGGGAGTTAAAACCGAATAAATGATGACAAACCCTCTCGAATGAACAATACGTCTGAGATTGTGAACACATATTCACCGAAGTTAGAGCTGCTGCAGCAGAAAAGTTTCAGGGTGGCTGACAGGGGGCTGAGATTAATGGCCTTAGCCCCCAGGAGTGGAGTCCTCAGCCCACGCTTACGGCACTCTACTCTCAGCAGAAGTAAACAGAATGTGCTGAGAGAGCGCTCGGCTACAGCAGTAGGGACTGATGGAGTCAGTTAATTGCCACACTGTGTGGACTTCTTCAAAAAGGTGTTTAAGGAAATAGTGAAGATTTCACATGGAACAATTTGCAAAAATCAATACAATGCCTTTTCTGACTTGTAATGAATCTACACAATAATAGTGCGTAATATCGAAGTGCAGGAAATATCAATTCAGTTGGGATTTGTGTAAATGTTCACCCATGTTGCTGTGGAAACGCTCAATTATTTCGAGTGTAACATCGGAAGTCAAATACAGATGTAATAAAATGATTCGATCCCCAGTGCAAATCAGGTTCATTGACAGACTTTCAGCTGTTTGCGATGAGCAAATCAAACAAAAGCAATCGAAATAGTTCAACAGGACAAATGCGTCTCACGGATTCCCCAAATTCAACTGGAAATGCAACTCATAATGATAAAGTCTCAAAACGATTCACCCCCTTCATCCCAAGCGTCTTTAGCACTTAGTAGAGCACGCTTCTGCTGCAGACGAGACGCAGAGCTTCTGCAGCGTTCCTGAGGAATCTTCTCCCGTCCCTCATGAGCGATGGCCTCCAGTTCAGTAATATTCTTGGGTTTGCGTGCTGCGACCGCCTTCTTCAAATCCCACCAGAGATTTTGTATGGAACACAGTTCTGGAAAAGTATCAATCAGGGTTTGATTATAAAATGTATAACCCAAACTTTAAATATTTCATGGAATTTCATTAAATTCATTATTTAAAAAATGGAAAGAAAATTGCATGACCACGGATCAGCCTAGAGGAGGCCGTCCACCGAAACTCAGCGAACAGGCAAAGAGGGGATTAATCAACCAAAAGGCTAAGGGTAAATGTGAAGAAGCTAGAGGAATCCACAGCTCTTTAATATTTTTTGGCAAGTAGTGGAAAAAAAAATCCTAAAGATGAAGGATTTACATAGTAAAAGTAATTCCGGTTTATTTGTTAGAATTCTCCATACGTTTGCATGAAAAGACAGGAAAAGCTTAACTGCATAATTATGAATATATATGAATATACCATTGTACAGCAGCCTGACATTATGTCCCATATCTTTTCTTTTCTCTATTAGTATATTGCATGAATTTTTGACTGCTAGCATCACCTTCATTTCATCTTTTCATCAGCAAGGTTAAACGAGTCAAGAGCATGCAAGCCAATTAATACCAATGCCACGACAGCCATGAAGGCCAGTGTGAGGTGTGAAAAGGGACGGAGAAAGAAGGAAACATCTTGAGACAGAGATGAGAGGCTCACCTGTAACTACACTTTCAGCACAGTGTTTTGCAGCACGCCTCCTGATTGCCACTTTCACCTTTTTTCATGTCAGAACCTTTTGAGGCGCTAACGTGCTAAGTTCAATCACGTTCTGAGTTTGATTAACTCTGCCATTCTTCAACGCATTGCTCATCTTCCACCTCTGCCTGTGGCCCCAAGGCTAATTCGTTCTGCCCACACTAGCAACTAAAATCCCTGAAGCCCCTGCAGATATGACTGCCTAGTGGGCCGCCTCGTGCTTTCTATCTCCTCCTGCCACCCCTGGCCAATTCATTCCCTCTGCAGCACTGCCGATATGCCGCTTAATTGCCATCTTGTGTCATCTAGCGGGGGAACAACTGACCTGCGCTAGAAGTGTCTTGGGCAAAACAAAAGAAGTGTAACAAATTAAAACCACCACGGTTCAGTGGATATAGAAATAATGGAACAGGCTGAAGTGTGTGTGGGAGGAATGAGAACTTATTAATGAACAACTCAACAGGTCCTGTTCTGAGAAACAGTGCGCGTCAGCGTGATCAGGGGCAACCATCAACAATTCAGTGATCACATAGTTCATTCTGGTCACATCGTTGATCTCCAGACACAGCGTTGAAAAAATGTCCAGTCAGCAAATCGGCTGATTTTAGTGAAATTAGAGAACAAAAATGAAGCCTCTGGATCAGTTTTATATATATATATATATATATATATATATATATATATATATATATATATATATATATATATATATATATACGATAAAACAGCTTACATTCTGTAGTCCATTGATTGATTGATCTCAATTTGTGGTATTCCCAATTAGCCAATCAGCCTACAACGCATGTCTTAAGACACAAGGCAAGGGACACGCTGGACGGAGTGCCAACCCATCTCAGGGCACAATCACACACATACCCACACACCCGTTCACACACTACGGACACTTTGGAAATGCCAGTTAGCCTACAGCGCATGTCTTTGGGCTGGGGGAGGAAACCAGAGTACCTGGAGAACTCCACACACAGGAGTTCAGGATTTGAAGCCCCAACCCTGGGTGTGCAAGGCAAATGTGGAAAATGTAAAAATATAGCCAAGTAAACCTCCAAGATTTGCTCTGTTTGGTAAAATAAAATCTAGCAATATTTCTATTAACATCGACCATGACAGTCTTTGGATATTTTCTGATATGGGAAAGTCTCCAGGACATAGGATTGTTGGTGTTCTTCACAATTCATCAATAACACGACAAGCTGCATTTTCCGTCCTTTCAACGGGAAATAAAAGCTGTTAACAGTAACTCCATTTCATCACACCAAGCCGTCAATCAGTATTTTCTCATAATAGCACAATATTACACAAAATTCCTCACATAATCCTTTGTCATTTTTTATAAACCGTAAGGCACAGGATCCAATTACTGTACGCTAACCAATACACACGATGATCAAAGTGTAGAAGTGTGGAAAAGTCCCTGATTGATTGGAGTTTACAAAGTAAAACTTTTTAATGGTTCCGTACGAGTGGATCTCACGCGTGCGGCGTCATTTTAGCGAATTTACAACGACGAGAGCGTATTGAGCAAAAGGTAAATGTCGAGCTCTATTAGATCTGTTAAACGTAAACATTTTCTAAATGTCACAAATGTCATGAACATGGTCGAGGTATAGATAGAGACAGAGAAAGCTTTGTTGAAGCTAATGCATTCTCTTTGTTCTCGCCGAGACAATGTGCTGCAGTGAACTGGAGTGCAAGGAACATCATCAGAGCCGTGGAAATACGAAGGCAATACGGATGGAAAGAACCTGATCTGAATACAAAATCCAGAAAAAGAAAAGGCTGTTCTGAGTCAAAACAAAAACGTACAAATGCTACCCTCAGCTCTGACCCTCGTAACCTTTCAGACAAACCAAGTCTTGTGAAAGTTTTGAACTGTGAACTTTAAAAAGGGGGTCACATTTCAATCGCGCTTGCATTTCAAAGGGTTCGGGACCTCTTTATCATTTCCAAAGATCCCATTTCTCCCGTTGGCGGCAATAAATAACTCAATCAAGATGAGCAACAGGGCATAAAATATATTGTTTATTTCTTTCTGCGCATATAAATGTGTGCGTCATTTTGCATTCGTTTCAGCAGGGGCACAATGCCTGACATTTCAGAGTCCATTCAGAGACTAATTTGGCCATCGATGAATCATGAATAGCCATGCCATCAGATGCTTTATGGCGAACAATGAGCATGAAATTAATTCAGTCAGTCTGAATCATGACAATAGCTTCAAGCAGAGCGAAATGCATTAGATGGAAAACAGGCATCTTGGGGGCTGCCTGTCTAATTTTACACAATGGAAACGGTCAGCCCTACGGAGATAAACACTGAAACGGTCCGTCCCGTGATTATATTGTCTCTCTCGACATTTTAGCTATTTTATATATAGTACAAATTATTCACGCTTACGACAAACCCAACGTTGCTAAAATTGTTGCTCATTCGCTTTGAGACCGTTCAGCAGTGGCATGGTATTTTCCTACGAAATGTCAGGAGAGAGGCATTCGGTGATTAAAATGTCAAACTTATGCAAAATGCCCCAAAGGTAAAATACAAATAAAAGTTGCTTTTTCAACACTATAGACATAAACCAGGACCGATAATACTTACAGTACTATAAGTTGTACAAAATGATTATTTACTAAGGCGATATTCTCACTAGCGAGTGACAAGCAATGGTTCAAGTGAGATTTTCTCAGTTCTATACACATCAGTTATGATTAGAGGTTGACCGATGGTGTATTTTTCCGATAACGATAACAGGCAGTACCTGCTGATAACCGATTAATCAACCGATACTTTTTTTTAAAAAATTGGTACTGAATGAAAAAATAACACGGTAAAATGTTGTAAAATAAAAGTCAAATATTGTCAAATATTGCTGAACTGTCATATTTATTCATAGTTAATATGTCTTAAAATTGACGTTTTCATGGTACAGTCAGTACTGTTTATTTTTGTAATAAACGAAATTATATATATATATATATATAATATATTTATATCCAAACTGAACCAAAAAGTAACACTCCGAATAACAAATAAAAATAGAGACATCCAAAATGAATTTAAAAAAAGAAACACTTCAAATAACACAACAAAATGTCAGTGAGGGTTTTTATTTCACCTCTAGAGGCCGCTCTCGTGCTGTATAATGACAGCGGACCCTTCCCGGGAAAGACTCTTTTTGGACTTTTTCCGATGACCGGTAGTTCCAGCGTAATCAGTTATCGGTGCCGATTAATCTGCAAACCCGATCAATCAGCCGACCTCTAGTTATGATGCATCCAAACAACTGACTAAATGATTCCTGTGGCACATGTGCTGCAACGTTGCTTTAGTTCCACACTCACAACTGTAGTTCCTACCTGCAATTAGTTCCTGTTTCCAGTTTGATCTTATCCTGCCATACAGTATAAGACCGCTCATTAAATGTGTACAGAGACATTACGAAGAAAAATAAAGCTGGGACGGAAGTAGCAGAGATCAGTGGTGTGTCTGAGTGTATGTAGCTAGTATCGTAATACGTGCACTGTCCGTCGTTACCCAGATGAGGACGGGTTCCCTTCTGAGTCCGGTTCCTCTCGAGGTTTCTTCCTCATATCGTCTCAGGGAGTTTTTCCTCACCACCGTCACGCCTGGCTCGCTCGTTATGGATAAATTCATGCATTTGAAATCTATATCCTGAATGTATATATTTCTGTAACGCTGCTTTGGGCCATTGTCCACTGTTAAAAGCGCTACACAGATAAAACTGAACTGAATTGAATAGTAGTGAGCTTTTTTTTTGCTAATCTAATCTAAGAATGAAGCTCGCACTAAACATGAACCACTTTTCACACTAATTAGTGCGTTAATTAATTTGTGTTTTATTTCTTTATCTAAAAAGTAGTTTGTCCTCGTTGGATGCTCAGACACTCTGACACTTTTTCTGTTGGTCTATTTCGAATAAACACTATTTGTTCCTCTGCAGGTGACACGAGCTGAAGTGGCCACTTCTCACCATTATTTTGTCTCAAAGGGAATATTTAACATGCAGGAGGAATGATTTCTGACCATATTTATTTTCAACACTGTCATTTTTCCTTTACTGCAGGAGACAAGCTGAAATAAAAAAAAATAAATAAAAAAGACTGGCAGATATTTATTTTTCATTGTAAGTTTGACAGCTAGATGAGACGTTGACAGAAATATTACAGTGATGATAAAAACATGCTAGCATACAGGTACAGCAAAAGATATTCCGTGGAGACACGTGTACCACCTCCTGCTCAGTCAGGCCATGTGTTTATTATTATTATTATTATTATTATTATTATTATTATTATTATTATTATTATTTAGCTACATTTTAGTTTATTGTACCGACATTTAGTTTGGCTAACACATGATAACGTCCTGACCACTAGGGTTAGGGTCAGGGTTAGTTTATTATAAATATTGGTATTTTTGTTTCGTTGTTTTTGTTGTTGTTGTTGTTTTAGTAATGAAAGTATATTTTAATAATGCAAGACATTACTAAATATGAATGCTTATATGCTGTTTATAATTTTATATTGTATAATCGCAAAGGATCCCTTAAAATGATGAAAAAATGACAAAATTCCCAAGTTTTTATAGGCATAAGGTAAAAATGTTGGTTAAAAAAAAAAAAAAAAATCTGTTTTCAATAATTTGATAGCCACCTTTTTTAAAAATAAATAAATAAATAAATAAATAAATAAATAAATACCTTCATGTTATCATGTGGTAAGAGAAAACATTTTATAATGTTAAATATTTTAGTAGCTAAATGTATTTTTCAAATGTATTTTTTTTTTTACAAGTTGATAAGGGTTTTTTTTTTTTTATGAAATAGTTAGTATGAGCCTACATTCTTTATTAGTTATTTGTCAGTAACTAATGACTAATTAGTAATAAGTAATAATTTGTAATTAATTTACAAACTTTATTAGTTAGTAAATAAAAAATGTATATATATAAAAAAACAAACACAGCTACTTGTTTCTTTATAGATAAATAATTATATACAACTATATAAAATATTGTGGAAACGGGTTGTAAGTAGGCTTACGAATGCTTATTATTGTGGCCGTTATTGAAAATGATGCAGAAAAGCTTCTGTATATCTGAGGGTGAAGCTCTCAGTCTGTATCTATATTACAATACACGTTTTGATTTTCAACATTACTTCTATTTATACAGTACGTGCTGCACGTACAGGAAAAACCAGGAGGAAAAAAACACTCCACCTGCACCGCAGATCCTGCGAAATGTGCCGTTTCCCCGCCTCGTGTGTGTTTCATTCTACAGCTAGCTCTATTAGATCAGTAATGAAGAAGGTAGAGATGAAATCATCCTGCAGGAATAATGGTATATTTTATGCAGACAGTGATACAGAAGCAAAAGAGCAGAATAATGTGACAAATAGCTTTCTCTAAAATGTTTCCAACAATTCTGGAGAAAAAAGAGAGAGAGAGAGAGAGAGAGAGAGCGGGAGAAAGAAAACTGGGGTAATGAAAGCGACGCAAACGCAAGCTTGCATCACTGAGCGCTCCTGCCGAACACACCTCATTAAAAATGCATTGAATAAATAATGAAAGTTTAAGAGAATGCCTGATTGTTATGCGAGAGTTTGGTGAGCATTACTTACACATTTTTAATAAGGCCTGACAACAGAAGAAGAAAAAAAATACATACATACTGTGTAGAGACGAGCCCTGAAATGTAATTATATATATAGGAGCTGTAACTCAGAGCATAACACAACTTCATGCACATTCTGTACGAAGACGATCTCACGCAGAATAAGGCTGGGGGGAAAAAAATTACGATCGCTAGCTCCTCCCCTGATACAAACGCTAGCCTCTCGTAGCTTTGCGTGCAAATGAAGTTATAGAGGTACAAGCGTAAAGATGTTTTCATTCAAATTTATCCGAAAACACACTGGAGTTGCTGGTTTGTTATAGGCGTGTGTACGAGTGAGTCATTTGGTAGGCTGGAGTTGAAGCATGGCCACCCCTCTGTCCACCCCAGTGAGAAATCATTATTATTATTAGTATTATTATTATTGAATAATAACTGAACACCCACTACAACGACACCTCTGATAAATCTGAAATATGAAAGTTGATAGGCGAGGATCGTCAACAAGTGTAATGTCAATCAAGAGCAGGCGTTCCTAGCTAGCTAACACAGACATGAGCTATTATGTGTCCCAGCTAACTTGTCCCAAATATTTTGCCGGCATTCTTAGGTCCGTTATTAGCTACTGTTAGCTAATGATATCCAATTTGTAACGCTGGTGTACTTCATAAGATCCCGCATAATGTTTTGTTAACGATGACGTTGTTTTGCTGGGAAATAATAATCACGTCGCTTAGTCGTGCGTCTTTTAGGGTCCTATTCGCTGAGCACATACGCAGGTATGGAGCGCTATATTATGTCATTTTTCTATAGACGGGGATTAGTATTTTGCCCTGCCCTTGACTGCCACCCCTGGGTCTAACCTGCCCACCCCTGATCCTGAAGTGTTCGAAGTGCAAATACCTCTCTGGACTGATGTTTGACAAACAGATAACTGCCGTCTTCAAGTCTTGTTTTTTTTTTTTTTCCATCTTCGCCTCGTTTCTAAAGCGAAGGCCTATTTATCCACGAGTAACTATGAAACCGTAATCCACGCCTTTGTAACATCTCGACTAGATTGCTATAACTCTTTTACTATAACCGTATTCCAGTGTCTCTCAATCCTCCATTTCTCTCCTGCGGTTAGAGCGAAATACACCTGCCAGGCTTCTCAAAAGGAAGTGCAAATTTGTCCATATTACACCCATTCCGGTCTCCGTGCACAGGCTCCCTGTTACATACAGGATTGACTTTAAAATCTTATTATTTCTTCACAAAGCCCTCAATAATCTGACACCTCAATATTTAACTGACTAATCGCTCCCGTACACTCCTTCTCCAACCGTAAGACCGCGTGCCCATCATCTACTCGCCGTCCCCAGAGCCAGACTAAAAAACCGAGGCTGTTTTTCTAGAGGGAAATGAGGACTTCTCGTCAAACGTGATGCATGCGTCCGTAAAAGACAACATAAACATTTTTATTGTTTGTTTACAAGTCTAGTCCAGTCCATACAGGATTTCACTCCGTATTTTTGGGATTGTTGCGGCCAAAACCGCTTGATCTTTGTGCAGCTGATCTTCATCTTCAAAACTTGCGGAAAACTACTTGCGACTGCACTGAGTAGTTTTGCACGGTCTTTCACAGAGACGTTTGTTGGTAAACGAGACCTTTTTAGCCGGACTCATGTTCGACACACGTGAATCGAACACGGCTCTGGCTGAACGTACGTTGCGATGATGTCACGCGATGCGTCTCGACACAAATCCGCAGAAAATCTGCGGTAAATCTGAATGATTGTAAACTCGTCAGAATATTGCGGTGTTACAGACGTACTCGACGTACTCACCAGCCTCATGCTTATTCTCTCTGTGAATTAAACAGCGAAACTGCGAAGTGTACACCTACCTGTCCTGAAGATACTGAACTACAGCTTTCCCTCTGGCTGGCACTGGAGACTCCTTCACTAAATGGCTTAAAAAAAACTTCACCATGCAAAGGATTAAGCACGTTTATAAATAGAATAGAAATGGTTTGAGCTTCAACTTCAAGCTCGAGTTAGCTGATCAGTACGAGACGCATTGTGGTACATGGTGCTTTAAGGAAGGAAAGCATGAATGCTTAGCTTTTAGCATCCCACACGTGTCGGAGCGGTTCTGCGGTTCGGTTCCCCGAGTCTCACCACGGCTCGGACCTGCGGGACAAGCGGGAGTGACCTGGTAGCGTTTGAACCCTGGGGAAATCAGTAGGCAGTGTCCGTCTCTGCATTACAGCAACGGCCATGACATGCACACCGCTGCCTCTCTCATCGCTCTTTCGTCTGCCTCAAGTAGGATTTCAGATGAAAAAACAAAACAGAAGAGGAAAACTCCAGCGTGTGTTATGCATGACTGATTTTCTGAGGCTTCAATTCAACAATGAACTTCGGCTTGAACTTCTTGTCTTGGTAGCGCTGCAGTTAGTGAGACTGCGTTAAATGTTTTCATAAGTGGTGCATTTTTTAAATGACATCAAAGAGACCGGAGCGCTTGTTATACATACTAATTTCTCTCGAAGCACCTTTTATACTCTCAGCGCTGTGCTTTTCATTTTATTCGATTTTTTTTTTTTTCAGGTGTCATGTCACTGTGCTCACGCTGTCTGGACATTTTTACACTGTTTACTCAGAGATTTACGAGCTACAGTGCTACGAAAAAGTATTCGTCCCCCATCTTCGGGTTTTTTTTTTTTTTTTTTTCAAACTAAATTGTTTAAAAACAATTTAGATAAAAACAAAGGCGACCTGAGTAAACACAAACCACAGTTTTTTTTTTGTTTGTTTTTTTTTTTTAAATGATCATGTTATTTATTAAACAAATACCCGCCGGGTCTGGGTGAAAATGTATCTGCACGTGTTGGTGCGTTTCAATAAGAACCTGATGTGCAGATCTCGGAGGCCGCCATCTTGTTTCAGGTCTGTAATTTCCTCTTATTAAATGCACCTCACATTCACGGTGCACTAAGAGATTGGAAAATAATCAAAACTAGATTAGGGGAAGTCGCGAAACGAGAATGTCTGTCTGGTTTTGATCCTAATGGCACATGGCACCGAGAGCATTAACCAGATTCACGACGGAATTTATTCTGTTCATTTCGTTAACCTTATTGAAGACGGGAATTGAAGAAGCCGCTGTGTGATTCGTCGGACCGCCGCAGCTGCGACAAATCACCGGCGCTCTGCTTATTAAAAGCGATGCTTTAAATCTCGAACGGGCGTGTTCACCTCGTTACATCGCCCTTTTAATAAATCTGTCATGTTCTGCCTTTTTTTTTTTATCCCTTTGCACCAAACATTTACACCCTCTAGTGTATTAAACAGGTCACTGGAGTTAATCAGTTGACTGCTGCATTGCTGTGTGTGTGTGTGTGTGTGTGTGTGTGTGTGTGTGTGTTTCTCAGGGACCAGAAATCAATTTGGTCAGGACCTCCTGTTGCATATGGTTATGTCTCACAAATTCAAATAACAATTTAGACAGACGTGTTCTTGCCAGAAGCCACGGCGTCCGCTTTAATGTACTGTTCGTCTGCGCACGTCTGCGCTTCAATCAATCAGACGCCACGGGTGTGACGGCGAGAGCGCACCGACGGGCGAAACGTCACGGGATATCAGAGAGAGAAATGATTATGGAGTTCACCCTCGCTCTGGTCACGGGTAGAGAGAAGCGAGTCCATAAAGGTCAAGGTCATTTCACTATGCAGGAAAGTGACACGAGCTTCACACGTTTTCCACATCTAGCGCGCATGCTTTTATTGCCATCGAATTCTTTTCACGATTCATTTATGTATTTATTTATTTTACATTTTTTATATAGTCATTATTAGTGTTATTTAAGAAAAGCTGTTACAGCGTACATCCGTATTTGCAATGCATGTATTAGTTGTACTTATAGCACGCATAATCAGCAAGTCCAAGAAAGTTCAGGCCCACTTTTTTAGCACATGAAGTTTAGTCGTATTTTTCTGGTGTCTGGGTGACATGAATAGTGCGATTATAAATCCTTACTAAAAGCTGTCCAGCTGGGACCACGCTCTGCAGCAGCGAGTGATTTCTCAGGTGAGGACGCTCCAAGCAGAAGTAGAGCATCAGGATGGATCAGGCAGGTACGGAGGGCATAAGGAGTCAGGATTAGTGGTATCTCAGGGGTAACGTGTCGCTTAACAGAGAGACAGAGAGAGAATACAGATCATCAGGTCTGCTCTTGTCTTGTAATGGTTTAATTGTGTGCAGATTGCATGTGAGGACTCCGGCGAGACTAGCTATGATAGACAGCATGGCTAACAGAGAGAGAGAGAAGGTAATACACGCCTGAGAGAACACATGAGAGAGGAGGGTAACAGCATCCCATCCATACATCCAAGATTACCAAAGCACTCTATGCCTACAATATGAACTCTCCAGATCTGCAGCTTCGCTGAAGGAAAAATAAAATATTCAATAAAGGTTTGACTAAACAAAAACGTTTTCAGCCTGGACTTAAACTCTGAGATTGTGTCTGAGTCCCAGAAACTAATTGGAAGGCTGTTTTATAAGGCTGTGGGGCTTCATTATTCAAGGTACCAACAAAGGTCCTGCATCCTGTAGTAGCCTCCTGTCTGTCCTGGGCTGTGTCCCAATCGTACTCACCATCACTCATCACGCATGGCCTTATAGTGTGTAGTGTAACGACAGTAATTTGGGACACAGCCGCACACTACAGAGTCGGAGTAACAGTATATTCGCTTTAGTCATTATTATTGTGTGTGTGCGCAGTAAGGAGCAGGCTGAGATGGATCAGGCCGATATGGAAGATGTCGAGGAAGTGGAAGAGGAGGAGACTGGAGAGGACAGCAAAGGTACACACACACACACACACACACACACACACACACACACACACACACACACACACAGACACACACACTCTGTCAGTGTACAACCCCTGGTAGAGATTATTGAATCACTGCACGTAGAGGATGCTCACTCGGCTTTCTTACTTCATAGCACATAAACACATCACATTTATGGATGTATATACGTATATATGCATATAGATATTTTGTATATTTACTGCTTTTTCTATCGTTTGAATGGTTTTTATGTCTTTTCTCCCCACTAGACATAATTATATTTTGCCTGTTACTGTTTGTCTCTGTTGTGTCTCGTTTCAGCTTTGTGTTTTTGTCTTTTTGTAATTGAAAACCAATAAAATGTTATTGGCAAAAAAAAAAAAAAAAAATTATAATAATAATAATATTCCATCTTGGAGGTAAGGAATGCATGAACTAATTTTTCTCATTTTATCTTAGCAATACTTCCTCGTTCGGGATGAGACGTTACACCGAGGTCCTGACTCTATGTGGTCATGAAAGATCCCAGGACAGTTCTCGTAAAAATAAAAAAAAGAGTAGGGGTATAACCCCGGTGACCTGGCGAAATTCCCCCACTGGCCCTTCTCTATCACGGCCCTCTAATAATCCCCATCTCTGTACTGGCTACATGACTCTCTCCTCTCCACTGATTGCCGGTGTGTGGTGGGGGTTCTCGAGCATTATGGCTGCCGTCGCATCATCCAGGTGGATGCTGTACACCAGTCGTGCTTGAAGAGCCCCCCCCACCCCCCCCACCCCCCCCCCCCCCCACCCCCCTCCCCGCAATATATACATATACACAATATATAAATGTAACTGTAATATTTCTGAGATTAAAGAAGGCTATCTGAGTAATAATATCTACATGAGCTTCAAATGAGAGACTGGAGTCAATAATCACGCCAATGTCTTTTACCCTGAAATCTCCCCTCTACCTGCCTGTGGTCTTTAAGTACTTTAAGTACTTCTGTCTTGTCGGAATTAAGTAGGAGTAAATTTATCAGCATCTGTTGTCTAATGTATGTTACACATTCTTTTCCAACGTCGTTAAGCTAGTGTCTGTCGTCTGGCTTTGCAGAAACATACAACTCTGTGTCATCAGCATAGCGGTGGAAGCTAATGTAACTTTTATTAATGCAACTCTTATATTAAGGCACTGAACTACATTCACTTTGTTTACGTGGACCATCTACTGCTGCGTACACATTCCATGCAGCTATTTCTATAGAAAGGAGGACGTATTAGAAGGAATGTGTTAATATATAATTAATACTCGGCACGACTGTCAGAGCTGCTGTTACGTGACATTAATCAGCACCTTCTGACCAATCAGAGTCCAGAACTCAACAATGCTGAGGGATAATTAACAATTATCTTGTGGATATGAACTACTAAAGCACTGAGCGTGAACAGACCTGCTTTTCTTCTGCATCAGTAGCCGTTCAGTACGAAGCTATATCTGTTTAATTATGAAGCGGCGCTCATTTATCATTTTGGCAGCCGCTGATTACTGCAGTATAACCGTTATTTCTGTCTTTTTTTCTTTTGAAAAGTCATCCATGTTTCATGCTTTTCATGTCGCTTTTCTTACGTCCTTCTTTAACTACTGTATTACTGTTAGCTTTCGGTCAATATGGACACGTTTACCTCCTACCTCCTCATCCGAACGCACAGAGATGATTGTTTTCCAAAAAATACAAAATAAAAACAGCATTATGAAGTTATATTAAACACCTCAGGCAGCATCATAATGGTTGCTTGGGTACCCCCCATCCCCTATATTATTGACCAAGTGAACATTTTCATTTTCAAGCCTGTTCTCTTCAGGTTACTCATTTTGTCCTGCAATTATTTTCCTTGTGAATATCTCAGGCATCTACCTGGCTCGGTGGCATGCCGTAGTGCTTTTCTTCTCTACGCTTTGAACAGCTTCATCTTGTTGTTTAGAAATCAGTGTGAGCCGCTTAAAATATGCTAAAAAAGTTCAATGGATGATGCTACAGGTCCGGAGTCAACGACCCAAGCCCTGAAACCACTCGTACAGTAAAAGCAATAAAAGTGTGGTTCTTTAGCCAGGTGACAACACAATGGACCGAAACAAGCAGTTCGAGAGCTATTGGGTTTGTTTTCACACACACACACACACACACACACACACACACACACACACACACACACACACACAAACCCCACATTGTCTAAGAGGTCCTCATAAAACTTTTTTTTTATTATTATTGTTTTGAAAAATAAACTATGACATAAATACCGTAACAGTAATAATGTATGTTGAAATATTTCAATAATAACTAAATAACAAATATTATTAATTCAATATAACAATATAAAACACTGATATGAGATAACAGCTTGAAATGATGAAACGTGAACTTGTATGAATCAAAAAAAAAAAAAAAACATCTCACAGGAAGTGACACAGGAAGTGAAAGTGCGATGGTGTGTGGAGTTGACGATGAGTTTGACCTTCAGCAGCGGTGGATGTCTCCTCCTCTCAGTACAAGAGTACTTTAATATCAGTAATTAAAGCGCAGCGCAGATCAAAAAAATAAAGAAAGAAATGAAAAAAAAAAAAGAAAAAGATTTGCTAATAGCTTGGTTGTAATGATAATGCGACACTTTACGCCGCTTCTATTAGAGCCAACTGCTTCACGGCATTTAATCAGAGCCGGAGTATCTTCATAAAGCGTCTGAGAGCATATTTCCCAAAGTCTGTCACATCATGTTTAGCCGTAATGCAGATTAATTGCTCGTTTCCTGAACAGACTGGATATAAACTTGCCAAAAAAATAAAAAAAATAACAAATTAAAAAAATTACGACACCCCATCACGGACGCCCCAAAATTAGAAAAATCCTGCCGCCGTATTGCGAGCGGTAAATAAGACGGGACGGTGATGACCTTGAGAGCGGGAGGTATGTTAATGAAGGCGTTATTGTGATGTTGCGTCGAGAAAACAGATGGATGGAAACGAGTGGAGCGCTGGAGGAGTCGTGCCAAGACCAGGAGAATGGAAATGAATCAAGGGCAGAGAGGGAGAAATAAATGTCATGCAAAAACACCGACTCTCCTCTCGCAGTTTAAGAGGAAGTGTTACAGCCTCGTGACTCAGCATCTTTTTTTTTATTATTTTATTTTACTTTATTATATATATATTTTTTAATCCGTAACCCTGAAAGCCTTGGTGCACTGAATCAAATCCTCCGCACTGTGCAAGTCTTTAGGGTTGTATATTTCTGATTAAATGCACAAGAGAGGAAGTTCATGTATTTTATTTTATTTTATTTTACACAATCTGGAGCACTGATTTCCCAAAATCCCAGAAGAAATAATTCACTTGTTCGGGGCCTCTGGTTTTGCTGATGTGTTCGGTGCGAAGCAAATATTCATAAATCTTTATAACTGATTCATTTTTTTTTTAAGACTTTCTACGAAGGTCACGTAAACAATCATGCTATAATCTATTCCGCGGGCATTGTGCACGTTGTTTATAATTATTTATGAACGGTTAACACCATGCGTTATTATAAGTAGTGTTCGTAACACATTATAACACCACTATCTAAAAAAAAAAAAAAAAAAAAAAAAAAATGTCTTAATTATTTTGGTAACACTTTCAATGAAGGACATACGTACAGTCGGGTCCATAAGTATCCGGACAGTCTACGCCGCCACAGTGGATTCGAAGTAAAGCGATCAAGATGTGATTGAAGTGTCGACTTTCAGCTTTAATTCAAGGGGTTTAACAAAAATATTGCTTTAACCGTTTCCAATTCCTAATATATTAGGATTTACGTCATTTTTTTTTAAGTCCCTCCATTTTCACAGGCTCAAAAGTCATTGGACAAACGAACATAATTAATTAATTTGACAGCAAAAGATTTGCATCCAAGTATTCAATGACCGCCTGAAGTCCAGAACGCATGGACATCACCGAATGCTGAGTTTCCTCCCTTGAGATGCTTCGCCAGGTCTTTACTGCAGACTCCTGCGGCTGTTGCTTGTTTGTGGGTGTTTCTGCCTTCAGTTTTGTCTTCAGTAAGTGAAAATCATGCTCAATTGGGTTGAGGTCAGGTGACATTTAATTACGTTTAATTTCTTTGCCTGAAGAAGCTCTTGGGTCGTTTTCGCGGTACGTTTTTGTGTCGTTATCCACCAGTGACCCAGTTCCATTGGCAGCCATACATGCCCATGCCATAACACTTCCTCCACCATGTCTTACAGAAGATGTGGTATGCTTTGGATGATTCCATGAGCCCTTCCTTTCTTTCTCCATGCTTTTCTCTTCCCATCATTCTGGTACAAGTTCATCCTGCATCAGTACTGCTCAGGATTTTGTTTGTTTTTTTCTAGCAAAGTCTAATCTGGCCTTTCTGTACTTGAGTGCTACCAGTGTTATGGACATTACTTATATAATGGTCATAATTCATAATGCATCATGAAGATAAAGTGTAATGAATTTTCGTAAATAATTATAACGACGTGCATAATTCCGTATGAATGCATTATAACATGTTACGAATGAATATGTAGGTTATTATACACTACATTTTCGCCTCCATAGAAAGTGTTAGCTTTTTTTAAAAAATGTTTTCTTTTAAATCGTCATTCTTATAATACGTTGGTATTTATTCCTAAGCATATTTTTGCTTCTTTACAATAAAAATCCATTATTACTCGACTGAGTATCCGAGGCGCAGTGACGGGAAGAAGCTGATCAGATTTCCCCTGACTGCGCAATAATCAAAAAACTGATACACGAACTCTCAATCCCAGAAAGAGGAAGGAAAACAGTGCCCCTGCTCTTCTCTCTAAACTCCACCGCTCCAGCTACACGTCCTAATCCATTTTCTCATTAATTAATCGCAATAAAACCTCCTCGTTCCAGGATTAAAACTTCATTAGTCGGATACTCCCAAGGTGCTGAAACAAGACGGAAAATTTCTCACTTTTTTTTTTTTTTTTTTTTTTTGCCTGGCTAATTCATATCTTATATGCGTTTCAGAATAATTACGTCTGCAGCAGGAGATAGAATTACAATGGAATTAAAACCTTTATGCAAATGCCAGAGTGCGTACCAATGAATATTCATTTCCTTCCTTTCTGGAGATAATGAGGAAAAAAAAAGTAGTCTCTGTAACTCAAAGAATGAAAATGTCATTGTCTGGAAAAAAGAAAAGAAAAGAAGGAAAATCACAGCTACAGTGCATGATGAAAGTATTCAAAGTTATTTTATGTTTTTTTATTTTTTTCCCATGCTGAAGCTTGCTAGATTCATTAAAGAGAAATTAAGTACATTTTCATCCAATTGTATTAGAAATTTAAAGTTAACTTGCGCAACTCGTCATCTCTGAACCCTGTTTGTGTTGCAGTATCATTTACTATGTACATAAGGTGTTATAAATTATTTATAAATACAGATACTTCGTGAGAAACTATATATATATATATATATATATATATATATATATATATATATATATATATATATATATATATATATATATATATTTATATATATATAAAGCTAGTTACAAATGGATGTAAAAAAAACAAACAAACCATAAATAAATAAATAAATTCAGGGTATAAATTGTGGTATAAGAAGTGTCTCCAGTGGGACTTTCTAAGCGTCGTCGTTAGCGTAATTTGCTTATTAGTGAACCCAGTTTCTCATGTCTGAGATCTCACAGAGGTAAATATTACATGTACGGTAGTCGCTAGATTTGTCGCTAGGCGCTAAAGTCGCTAAAGGGGTCTGAAAAGTCACTAAGTTGGCAACACTGGTCTGCACTGACAGCTAGATAAAGGGCAACTTTTATTCCCCAGCAAAAAGAAAATACAGGGGGAGAGGGAACGTGGGGTTTTTCATTTATGCCCATTCTATGTGAAAAGCAATAAAACACACAGAGGCCCCAAATGATGCCCTGTCTGTATTTTTTTTTCTTTTTCTTGAAAACAATTTACGCCCCCCTGCCGATCTTTCCATGCCCCCCTGGTTGAGAACCACTGCTTTAAGGCAATAAATAACACCTTGCGCAAATGATACCTCCTCTACCTGGTGCGTGAAAGGTTACTTCTTCAGCCTTGGAGGCATTTTTAGTAATTGTCCAGTTACAGGCAGGAAGGCAGCGAGTGCTCCATTAAATTAATGGCTGCTCAAATTACTCCACAAAATTGTAGAAAATGCACTGGTCTGAAGATGTGAATTAAATAACATCATTGAACTGTGAGGTAAAGAGGACAGATTAGAACCTGGAGAAAAAAATCTCAACAGTCTATACAGTATATATAAACGGGTCATTCGTGGTATGTCATATGTCCTACATAACACCTTATAACGCCTAAATGAATTTGCCGTGCTATAATGCATGCACAAGTTCTGAATCAAATATATGCTACTCTGTTATATACACTAGCATATATAATCCCTTATGAAATATACTGCACATATGCCTGCATAACTGCTCATAAATGATTATAGCTACATACATTCCATGCATAATAATTCATAGTAACATCCCTGTACCTGACATCTTTATCGTATACCATGTCATGGTGTCGTGATACCTTCGTTATAATACATACGTTATAAATGAATTGGTACTGCGTTATACAGTATAGCATACATACAGTAGCGCCTTTTGTATCATGCCTGTCATAAGCATGTATAATTGCTCATAGTTGCTTTATAAAGCATAGAAATTGTGCATGACTTCATAATATCAGTGTACATAATGCAGCGTAATATCCATATATGGACACTTTGCAATACAGCATACATAACAGTTATTAAATAATTCGTACCGTGTTATGTATTAACATAATAGTTTATAATGCCTGGCATAAGTTATAAATGAGTTGATGTAAATAAAGAGTGTTTTATAGCATACATAATGCTGTATGTATTATTCCTAACATGAGCCTTTATGACTGTTCATAAGTAGTTAGTTATGTTCATGACTACAAGTGTGTATGTTGTAATGCATTATAACTTGTGGTGTAGATGTTGTTGTAGTGCATTACAGCCTTAATGTGTATCATGCCGTAATGCATTAATAAGGTAGAATTATGCATCAAACTGCATTACGCTATGTAACTATTCATATCTTGTGTATGCATTATGAATCATGATGCATTATAAGTAGTGTACATAACATGTTATATTACGCAGCCCTGCTTTGGGGCTTGATACTGCATTATGAGATGATACAACGGCGATATGAGCACCACTTTATAAATCCTACAAACTAATGTTTTTTTTTTTAAATAAATAATAACGATCGTGAATGCATTATATCATGTTATGAATGTATTCGCAATTCAATATACATTCAGCCTTCATGGAATATACAGTGCATACCATATTGGCTATGATGTCATACATTATATGCAGTTGTAATGCGTTATGAATACAGGATTTGCAGAAAGTGATATGATTTTTGTTTGTGTGCTGATTCACTCTTTTTCTCTCTCCGTGCTCTCGGTATCGTCCGCGCTGAGGAGTGAGGGAATGAATTATGTATCCTGGTGCTGAGAGATAAAGTTAGAATGCATTAAAATGCTATTTGCAAAATTATTATAGCATGTAAAGAACATTATTTATTTCCGAGTCAGAATCTCGCGGAGTTTAGCGGCCCTGCTTTCGGACCTATAAAAGCTAAGTCTGTTTGTGGATATCACTTTGTATGAAGGCCCTAACTTGTATGTACCTGTGTGTGAATATACTGAGCAGTGATTATATTCGTAGCATGTGCTTCTGACTCCGTTTAAGCATTTCTATAAATTGTAATAACGCCCCTTATACAAGAAATATACACAATTACTCACTCATAATGTTACAAGTGTTTATAGGCAGCGTGTGAGTTCAGATCAGTGATTAAACTGACTAGAACTACCTGTGCTTTATACGGTTTGAACGCACACCTTCCAGCCAATCAGAATCGAGCATCCAGACAGACCATCAGATAAATATCTATCTATATATCATCGTTAAGTATGTTAATTATTGTACTGTATGTGAAGGTGTAGTGTAGTTATAGTGAGCTGGAATGGATAAGAATAACTTTTATGTATTTTTACGACATTTATGTGAAACACACAGGTGTGCCGTAGTGAAAAAAAAAAAAAACTTTACCTGTGTTTAAAATACCTTTAACTTTTACTTTACGTACTGTACGGATTAATGCATGTGACATCAGTGCAACACTATCAATGTCCTCACTCCTTTCATTGGAAGAAATTCATAGCGCATACTCAGGATTTTGTTTTGTTCGCACCCTGAGACGCGTTAGCGGCGCAGGCCGGGCTTGGTGACGAGGACGGGCGAGTCAGCGTGGCGAGGCCTACGGAGCGTACAGCGATATCGGCTCAGCACTCGCCGCCGCCTCCGGTAATCTAATCCCCTTAATCCGCTATACCCTTCGCTTTTCTTTTTAATATATCTGCTGACATGTTACCTGTTTGTCAGCGCTAAGATCTCACAGTTTCAGAGGGAAGAAAGCTTAGCACTCGGATCTCGCCGCGACGCTGATAAACTCGGTCTTTTCACCGAAGTGCTGTCATGGGAAACGCCAGACGGTATTTGTCTTGAGACGTAAGCAGTGCTTCGGCTGTTCTCAGCTCATATCTGGATTGTGTCAGGCTGCGTGATGGAAAGGTCGTGTTCGCAGGTAAATACTCGTCGTGAAAATATTTATCGACGCAGCTTCAGAGTCAGTCAGAGTGCAACAAGTCGGGCTCGTGACGCAGCTATCTGTGATTTATCTCAGTCGGGTTTGACAATAATATCTCCCAAAATTAGCACATTTTTATTTTTTTTTCCCCAACACAGCGTACAGACGGACTGATACAAGGTACGAGGACCGAACACGCACGACCAAACCCACAACTCAGCAACGTATGTGTGTCTCATATGATTATTTTAGAGGATCTGAGAATTAAAGACTTTCTCAAAGGTCCAAAAGTGGCTCTGTGGGTCAGTGCTGGGATTTAAACTCACAACTTGCTGCGCTCAGTTAGCATTGTTAGCGCTCAGTTAGCATTGTTAGCGCTCAGTTAGCATTGTTAGCGCTCAGTTAGCATTGTGTTTAGTTAGTATTTGAGTAAATTTGCGCTAAAATAGTTGTTTGTGGCGGAATTTTCTGGAAAAAAAAAATCAGGAAAAAAATCAAGCCTTCTTCCTGAATCATGTGAATGAAAAAAAAAAAACAAGGAAACTTTTTTTCGTACTTTTTGAAATAACCTGGAGAGACATGTACGGTTTGAGCCTTTTATATTATTACTATTATGGAACAAAAAAAATTCTGGCCAATCAGAATCCAGTAGTAAGCATTCATCTGGAAAAAGAAAGAAAAAAAAAATCAATTAATTTAATTCTATCCAAATCTAATTTCGCTCCACATAAACAGCTACGTTATCAGAAATATCTACTAATCACAGTATTGTCAATATGGACGCTTTTTGACCAATAATGGCTACTACAGTGTGTCGAAAAGTCTCAGCGTTTAGGGGAAATTTATTTTTTTAGTGTCTTTATTTATTTATTTATTTATTTATTTTTTAGCTAAATGTCTTCCAAAATTGTTCACACTTAGTTTATATTATATATTTTTTTTTCAGATAGGTGTTAAGAACGCCTTTGACAAAAGAAGGACGTACCGAAATCATTCTCATGGCCGGATCGAGAAGCTGTCGCAAGGTTGCGAAGGACTTTAACGGGAAGCACGGCGAATACATCACACGCGACACTGTCGACAAACTTTCAATTCAAAAAGACCGGAAGAGTCGCGGACCGACCCAGAAGAAGCGGACGTCTGCGAACATCCACAGACGAAGGCACGACCGACGTAGTGCTGGTGTACATAGACCCGTATGTATGGAGACGCTGTAGAGTCAATAATGACTGAAGACATGGTCATGAAGGTCTAATGATGCCAACACACTTATTCGAATAAGTTTATATTCCTGTCTGAGTCGGCAGCTCTGAACGTTCTCCCTTTCGTCGATGAAATCTTCTCAGAACTGCTAATCCTGTTGAAAATGTAAGCGTGGGAGTGAGCAGAAGGAAGATGTGAAGAGTTCGTGCCGGCTCCAGATCTATAGACCGGAATAACGAGTGTATTTTACAGCTCAGCTCTGTTTAGTGAAGCACACAGCTGACCTTTAGTGACCCGCTCGCGCTCGCTGTGGCCCTCGGCTAGCACGTCACTGCCAAACTATTTATTCTGACACGGCCGGGCGGGGAACGTTAAACAGCTGCTCGACAGTACAGCCGTAAAACCCTACGACAGAGAGCAGATGTAGGAATCTGAGATTTAAACAGAACTACTTAATGAACTAAAGAAATGTGGGTACTGTACCCTCTGTACATCTGTATCCGCGGCACAATTTCATCAATTTGATCATTTCTGATTATTTATTTGTTTGCTATTGTTTTTATTATTATTATTATTATTATTATTATTATTATTATTATAAATTTTATATAATTTTTTTATTTTTATTTCACTTTTCTTCTTGTCTATATACAGTATCTGTTTACATCCTAGAACGTGTTTGTTTGATTATTTATTTCATATTTATTTCCGTTTATTCCATGACCATCCTGTCCCTAAATCATGTGAACGAGCCCAAAAAAAACACAGCTTGTCACATGACAGAAAGCATGAAAACGCAAAGAAGCGTAAACTCCTCTGTCCTGAAGATGTGGGAAACCTTAAAGCTACAGCTCTACCTCTGACTGATACACAGCGCTGACACCGGAGACTCCTTCCATACACGTTACATAAACATCTCCTTATTTTCTAAAATAAATCCGTTTTAGCGGAGCTTCCGCCGTACACGCCCCTGTGAATGTGCTGTTGCTATAGAAACGATATCGTATCAGAACGAGCGCGTCGATATAAAGCTGTGATTTGCAGCTGCGCTACTGTCAGAGCCGCCGTTATGAAGAATTTATTGACATAGCAACATATCCTGCAGATATTAGCATGTAGGTCTGTTATGGACTACAGAACAAATAGATTTAGAAAAGACGAAGTTTCCTCTAAGAGGAAAGAAATAAACACGGTACACACACACTCTCTCACACACTCTCGCACACTCTCGCACGCAGTCGACAGAGAGAATAAAGCGCAATTAGAAAAGCAATCGACTCCGACATTGTGCTTTATTGACGCAGGAGCGCTGCTTTTGTTCACGATCGAGGCTGAAATCGTGATTGTGCGCACGGAAATGATCTAATTAAACAGGATTTGATTATACAGCAAAATACTAATCATAATGAAGATTAGAACCAGTTTCAAATGGGTGTAGGTTTAAAAATGGAGGCCTTGTTTCAAACACACACACACACACACACACACACACACACACACACACACGCACTTGTCTTACTACCCTTGTGAGGACCTTCCAGCAACAGTATTATTAACGTTTCTAAAAGGAAACATGTTGGCTCTTTTATTTAAAAATGTTGAGTAGAGAAAGATTTGAATGATTTTTTTTGCCCCCTCCCATTCCTGTCTATGTACACAAAGCTCCGCCCCAGACCCTACAGTGGTTTAACAACTGTATGTTACTCATTACCGAGGACCAATCACATTTAAGCGCCCTCGGACAGTCGACTGCTTGAAATGTGCACTGCTTGATTCACTTGACTCATTTATTTCCACGGGTGATTCTTTTCAGGTGATCCATTTATATCCACGTGTTATTTTTTTTCCAAGTGATTCATTTATTTTATTCATTTATTTCTTTTAAAACATGTTTCATTTACTTTCATGTGATGTTTTACATGATTCATTTATTTTCACGTGATATTTCTTCTCCAGGTGATCGTACAGCATTTTAGTAGTTCACATGTAGTTACTTAAACAAGTCAGTTGCGTGTGATATGGATGTGAGATTTTGGTAAGATATTCGGTGTTGAATTGCTGTAGTTTCCATGGCGATGCATGGGAACGGCGACAGGCCTCACTCAGAAAGTGGGGGTGTTATTTTTGAGTGTGTGTGTGTGTTGAATCTTGAATATCTTGTGCCATTTTTCAGCGTCTCCCGTTTGAACCACGGTAAAGCATCCTCTCGCGCTGACTCACATTTACATTAATGCATATGCGTGCTGTCTAATCTGCGAGTATATTATCTGCTACGAGGCATTAATGGATGTTTTCCCGTCGGCCGCTCAGGAATAAATAAGAATAGTGCTGCATAATTAATTTATTCTGACAGCAGCACAGAGATGATCCATGTGAAAGCGTACCGCCTCTGAGCTCGGTGATTATTCAGCATCTTAATCTCGACTCAATCAAAAATCCAGATCACAGTGCTGTTTTCAATATGCGTACTGTTTCCAGTGAAATAGATAACTCCGAGTGAGGGCGTAACGCTACACTGGGCTGAGGTTTGGAACGAGCTAAACGCATTTGTTTCGAATAAACTCAACGGCTGCTCATCAGAAGATCAATAGATAAACAATCCAGCGGAGATACACACCCGACTCCTGACTAATAACGTGAGAGACGAGACGACGTTCGTAAACGGATCATTTTACTTGCTGATCGAACGCCTGGAACCCCGTTTGGACCAGAAGGTCGCTGTGATAGCACTCAGACGACCGTGAGGGTCTTCAGCGCAGCCGCGGAATTTGCACATTTGTACAAATTTTACTTCGAATTAAGGTTTTGTTGCGAGAAACGGCGAGCACTGGACACTTTTCTGACCACGTCTTTGTGTGAAAACCGACAAATCCGCTTTCGCGGGACGATCAGTTGAATTCTGGCGATCAGTTGTTTACAGTTTCTCTTTTTGAAGCCTGAAATACATCACTCTGTGTGAAATTTATTCAATTCACACACTCATTAGCATGGAAACTAGAAAGCTACAGCTAGCCATCGTCCAGGCTTCCGAGTCTAGTCGACCCTATGTTTTAAAGAGCGGTGTGTCTGTTTGATCCACACCCCTGACGAGGAAATACAACGTTGTCATGTAAAGCTTTTAAAACCTTACGTCCCTCCTCACTCTCAGGTTTTGGGAAAGGATGTTGACAGCAAGTCGGTAGCGTATGCTTCTGATAGGAAGATTGTAACGTCTACCAGAAGTTTTGAAAGTGATGTGGGGTCCTACGAAGATTCCAAAGTTCCATCAGAACCTGTTCTTACATGGAGATTGGATAATTCTTCCTATTTGATATCAGTCGAGGCACTTGTCAGACTCTCGGAGATTCAGATTAAACCGATGAGAATCGATCGCTCTCTGGTTTGGGATATACCATCATGCCCCCGTTTGATTGAGCATGGTAGATGTTTGCTTCTTTTCACGCAAATTCAATCGACACCGACTGAATTACTCTGTAGTGGAAAAAGAGGCAGTGGCCCTAATCTGGTGGTTACAGTTTTAGACCCTTCTGGGGCTCTGTTTATTGCAGGGAGGTGCGATGGCTAGGCCGTCTGTCCTCTGTAGGTTCCTTGTTTGTCTATTCTCTCTCTTGCATTGCAGCCCGCCTACCTACCGGCCTGCTATGCCCCGCCCCTGAAGACTGATTGGTTGACATTATAAGGAAGGCTATAAAAATTAGTCTTGTTTATTCCCGGAAGTCGGTATCTGGGTGGTTTTAGTGTGACGCCTTCATCCTGATGATCTTTTTCTTGGTTCGCTGTTCCTTTGTATGTTTGTCTGTCTGCGTGTTTGATTGTTTATCAGAATTTCCTTCCATCCGATTAATTAACAATTAATTAAACCGCACACTTCGGCAGTTGAAACATTTACAACCATGTTTAGCACTTAAAGACCTGGTAAATAGATAAAGAATCAATCGATAAAATGGCTAAAAAATCACTTACGAATCCTATGATTTGTAAAAAAAAAAAAAAAAATCACGGCTACGTAAAGGAATTGTGTAAAAATGTAAGAAGAAAGGAATCATCAAATCCAATCCCGAGGCATGTGAAGTAAAATGGCGGTCACCCGGAGGACAGTGAGATGGACACACTGCTGCGTAACCGGAGCGACTCGGAGTTCAATCGCAGACCGGATGTCGATTTTCGCGACTCTCAGAACTTGCTCTGTGAAGCTCTGAAGCTTTTCTGAAGGCTGAATGGAGAATCCCAGGACCGGGCGTGAAGAGAAGCCGATCTAATCCCAATATCCGTCAAACTCAGACTAACATCACAGCACAGATGTAGAGCTGATACCACCGTATCCTCTCTCTCCTGAGATCTCACACCAACGAGTCGAGGTAAAATCATCTGACGCTCGACTTAACGTTACAGAGACGTGTCTTCTCGTGTCCATATCTCACACTTCCTCGCAGTTCTGCACCTTCACGAGTGAACTCGAGTGCAAAATGAATCAGTACAAGTTCATAAATATTAATAAGCACAAAAAAGTTTTTTAAGTTGGCTTTAAAAGAACTTAAAAAAATATATACAATACCATAAAATTTGTTCACGGTAACAGAACCTTGGCTTATATTTTTAAATGGAGCATTAAACAAAGCGTCTGCAAAGCCACCTGTATTGTGGATGAGCCCACACCCCCCTCATACTGGTTTAATAAATGAAACATTACACTGATTCGTTTTCTGTGACCGCACCACACGCAGATATTTTTTGGTCTTGTTTGAGCAGCTCGGTTTCTTCCTGCCAAGTCTAGCTTTAATTAAATCCAGTGCTCATAGTAGTCTTAATGCTCATTAATACTCACTGACTCATTCACACCTCCGGTAATAAAACAGTGTTATTGGAAAATAATCATCTGCAGAGTGGGAACAGTGACTCAGCTGCTTCATCGCACCACCTGATGATTAACATAAATACTGCAGTTCCCAGTGCTGAAGTGCCGCTGTGATTGGAATCTCCTGTTCCTTGCTCCGAGCTGTGATGTGTTTTCTGTTGAAAGTCCACATGCTTTGTTATGAGCAGGAATAAAGGGGTCATTACGGCGCCGCGCTACTGAGGATTAATGAAACGTTTCCTGTCGGTGCTGTGAAGGAGAATATCACGATAAAGCCCCCCCCCCCTATACTATTAATAAATAGTAGAGCTATTTATTTAAACAGGACACACCTGTCAGTCACATGTTCCAATATTTTTGCTCGCCTACAAATCGGGTGGTCTGATAGAACACAGCACAGTTTGTATGTCATTTATATATTCGTAGTATAATTTGTCATTATGAAATAGGCTTAACTGGTAGGTAACACCTCATGTAATGTGAATCAAGCGGATAGCTGGGTACATAATAAATAAATACATTAATTAATTAAATAATTCAAGTGTATGCTTATTCTGGATTTGAATTTGCAGCGTTTTCACCTTAAACGTGTCATTAATGAATCAGCGGGGGAAGGTTTTTCATTCAGACTCGCGGCGCTGATGATAAAGGCCGAATTAAAATGAGCAGAAATGAAGTTGTAATAGACGATGTGCTTTTTCTTAATCAGATGCAGGAGGGGTAATAAAACGCATCTTTAATCCCTCATTAATTAAAGAGAGGATTTAAGAAGAGCTCTACGGTTCCCTGTACAGGACATTCACTCAGATATTCTCTTGGATAGTTCACCAAGGATGGAGAAGAAGCTCACATGGAGACCATTTGTGTTGGGTCAGTAATCTGGGGGTCAGTAGAGCTCACTTACTGACCGAGCTGAATGAGAAATGATTAATCCTGGGGAAAATCCCGTCATTGTCGAGTCATTTTTCTTTGTTTCTAAACGTGTAGCTCTTTAGCTTTAAAAGATTTCAGGGTTCCTTTTGGGGGAAGGTTCTATGGAGGACAGAGTGTTTCCATATCAGAAAGGGTTTTAGAAGGAGTTTTTTAAGGGTTTATTGGATAATTAAGAGTTCTTAGCTTCCGTAAAGGCTTTCTGATAGAGTCTTGAACGGTCCTACGTAGAACTTTCCTCCAGAAGGACACCTGAAGAACCCTTAAGTGTGTAAATCCTCTGAAATACAGAAGTTTAGTATCATTTCGAACAATTAGTGAAATAATTTCATCAGCGCTAATGGACGCCGCGGGTTCAAGGTCAGTTCTGTGCTGCTCTTTCGGTTTAATTCATTGTTATTAAGATGAAAACATTTATGGCGTCTTTAAGAAATTGGCTGCATCACTTTGCAATTAACGCCGACCCCGAGCCGGCCGTGTTCCTGCGGCTTTTACGGCACGGGGAACGGATCGATACGCATTCTCTCGGGCTGTTTGCTCCACACTCACGACTTACAGCCTGAGACGGTGCTAAAAGCTTCACTAAATGTAGATCAATCGAGCGTTCTGCACCGGAACATTGAACACAGCATTATGTTAGAGCACCGGCGGCTCTCGTGTCTCGCCTCTGAACTTTTAGCCTTTCTGCTCATTTTAATTAAATGGTGCATAGAAAGAGAGAGACACAGATACAGATCGGATAAAACACAGGCGGAAAATCACAGGAATAAGGATATAAGGATAAATAATAACAATATGCAGGAATAACGCACTCCATGTTGTGCTGTTATAGTCAAATAATCAGTGATAGAGTTACTGTTTCCACTCCAAATAAGGTTCTCCAAGGGTTCTTAGCCTCCATCTAGGAGAAAAGGGGAAGGTTCTACTGTATGTTGAGTGTTTTTATATCAGAAAGGCTTCTCTGTGGGTTCTTCAAGGGTTCTTGTAGCCCTTTCTGATGAGGACGTTCACTGTTGTAGTGTTCTGCTACAAAAATCTGCAGGTTTATGAAGAACCCTTTAGGAGCGTTAAAAGAGCGTACCAGTGTAATTAAGAACAGGACCTAAGCCGTTTCTTGGATGTTCCGCAAAATTAAACGTAACTATAAATGGATAAAAATGCATGCCTTTCTTTAACGAATAAAAGAATTTTAAAAGTTGTGAATTTGCTGCAGTGTAAGAGGAATAAAAGACTTGGGGACGTGCTGTTATAGGAAACGAATCAGTGCGGTAACGGTAACTCTTCATCACGCCACCCTGTCGTTGATTATTTTCCCATAATTCCTCATTTCTAACTGTAAATAACGCGATTGCTGTAAGAGTTACTCCATGCTACTTTTGATCTTACAGTTGATGCACTAGAGCATGAGGATTAAAGCAGGATTTAACATCCTCACTGACGATTGAATCAAATCTAACACCACACACGACCCCGAATCAAAGTTCTCTTACCGGCACATGTGACTTTCAGAAAGCACATTTACCCACACAGATTAGCATTAGCGCCGCTAATGCCTTCCGCCGTTCTCTACGCAACATTAGCCTTAAAAAGTCGTTCAGGACAAATTAAACGTCACGTGTTCTCCAGCCTGCTTTACTTCCCAGCATTCCGATTTCATTCTTCACTTCTCCTAAACAATAAATTAGGGCATAAAGTTGCACAAAGAAGAAAAAAAAAAACAATAATAATAAGGTGTCTGCCTGAACGAGTAAACAGCTCCCTGAACAAAAGTCAGCAGCAGCCAGCTGTGAGGGCGATAATAAGCTGCTCCGTCGCTGACCGAGCTCGGAAAATAGGATGCTTCCCACCATGATGGAGGTCAAAATGTGGAAAGAAATTCAAAAGAAAATATGCAACAAAATATAGATATGAAAATGTAATGTAAATATCCCAAAATAAATAGCAAAATAGCATGTGCGTTAATGAATAATAGGTTTTTCTTATCTTTTGTCAGAACAAAGTTTACAAAGACACGACTACCGGACAGCAAAATGAAGCTACCTTTTATCTTTTATTTATTATTTTTAAACAGGAAACAGGAATTAAAGTCATTTTAGCCTCCGCAAAAAAAAAAAAAAAAAAAAAAAATCCAGACTAATAGATTTTTTTAACTAAAATGTTTAAATATGTGTAAAATTTATTGCACTTTTATTCTATTTCATGTCATTTTTGTCTTTATTGATCATTTTATTTATTTCTTTTTGTAAAACAGCTCTCGGTGTTGTATTAGCTGCTGTGTGAGCCGCTGAAGAAGTTCAGAGAGAATCAAAAATGTTTTTATGGTTTTTATAAAACCATCTGATTTTAGAGACTTGAGAAAGATTCAAAAGATTCAGAAAGACTCTTAAGACTCAGAGAGATTCAGAAAGACTCAAAGATTCAGAAAGACTCAAAGATTCAGAAAGACTCAAAAAGACTCAGAGAGATTCAGAAAGACTCAAAGATTCAGAAAGACTCAAAGATTCAGAAAGACTCAAAGATTCAGAAAGACTCGCAAAGACTCAGAGAGATTCAGAAAGACTCAAAGATTCAGAAGGACTCAGAAAAACTTAAAAAAAAAAAAAAAAAGATTCAGAAAGACTCAGAGAGATACAGAAAGACTCAAAGATTCAGAAGGACTCAAAGATTCAGAAAGACTCAGAAAAACCTAAAAAAAAAAAAAAAAAAAAAAAAAAAAAGTGACTCACTCACTCCATGTTGCCATGTCACACAGGTGTGAGTGAAGTTCAGAGAAAAACACCAGTCACAGTTAATTCTGTCCCAGTGTCTGAGTACAGCACCAATAACTGACGTTATTTCACAGTTTCTCAATAAATAATGCAATAATAATTATACAAAAATATTACGCAATACTAAATCAGTCAATATTAATGAGAAGGAGATATTTAAATCTGGGACAAATGAAGTTTATTTTTATTATGTGACCTCGTTTACCCACAAAGGCTGAGAAAGAAAGAAGAAACCGTGTCTCTCTTTTCTGATGCCTGAACGTATTGGCCTGCTTTCAGGTCTTTTGTGTGGATTTTGAGATTTTTGGCGAACACAAAAATATCTTCTTCTTCTTCTTTTTTTTTTTTTTGATTTTTTGTCACCAATACTGAGAGAACACGAAACTAGACTTCTGTAAGAAGAGACACAGAAAGCTCAGGGAAGATGGAGAACTTTTTTAACCACTGGGGATCTAAGAAAAATCAGTCTAAACTCAGCAGTGTGTGTGTGTGTGTGTGTGTGTGTGTGTGTGTGTGTGTGTGTGTGTGTGTTTATGTGTGTGTGCTGTTCCTGCTCCTTGACCCCAGTGTTCCCCATAGGCTCCCACTCACCCTGCTACATTTTTTTGAGGTTAAGATGTCCGTGAACTCTGACACAGCCCAGTTCCCCTGATTTCCCTCCGCTAGCTGCTTAATGCAGCAACCACTAATACTCTGAGCTGAAACTCTGCTCCGAGCTCCACACGGACCAGCCGAATGAAACCAGAACCGAATTCCAGATCCGCCTCTGGGACCACTGGGAGCTGTGGTGATGGCCTGTGCTCAGGAGTTAAGCTGGATAATGTAGTTCATTTATTTGTCAATCTTTCCATTCATTTATTTATACATAAATCAATATTTTCAAATAATAATAAATTCATAACAAAGACCTGCTGTTTTCCATTATTAATAATACATTTTTTACAAAAAGAGCTGTATGATTGTTACAGACTTGTTAGAAATATAACAGTATATAACTGATTACTTTTCATTTGTTTGTTTTATATTAAGAAAGAACATTTATCATTCATAAGCATAAATAAATAAGTAAATATTAAGAAGAAAAGCCTAATAATCCCAAAACTAAGTTTATTTTTCGATAACGTTATATCTTTGGATAAGTTAAATTAATTTTGTAAACAATATAATTGGTTTACAGATTGTTTATTTTTATTAAGCTATAATGTTTATATAGTTAATTAATATTATATTATATAATACTATATTATATATGATATGATATTATATTATATTGCTATTACAATAAAAGAGCTGGCTGTGTTCAGTGAGTATCAGTTGCTAATCAGTGTGTTCTCGATTAGCTGAGTTAGCTGTAATACAGAGTAGCGTGTAGACGTGTTCTGGCACACCATCGATTCCCTGCCACACTTCATTCCCAGTTCCGACCCGAGAGACCCGGTCAGGAAGTGTGTGAATGAAGTGCTGGAGGCTTCTGTTTGTTTCCCCCTCAGCGGATGAAAAATGCATGAAAAATTACAAACGAGTGCGCTGTACCAGTCAGCAGTGTAGCGCTGTGGAGAAACAGAACTGCTCTTCTTCCTCTTATTATTATTCTTCTTCTTTTGTCAACCTCGGCTCTTTGATCTCGCCTTTCCAAACAGATTGAAGAGAAATGAACTGCTTCAACCCTCCGACTGCAGTGTACACAAGCTTCTTCACTTCCCTCCTCCTGCCACCATCCAAAACCCCAGAACTAGGTTCTCCATAGTGTGTACATGTGGCAAAACTTCACAAACGGGTTCTCTATACCATGGACATGTGGCAAAACCTCAGAACTTGGTTCTCCATAGTGTGTACATGTGGCAAAACTTCACAAACGGGTTCTCTATACCATGGACATGTGGCAAAACCTCAGAACTTGGTTCTCCATAGTGTGTACATGTGGCAAAACCTCAGAACCTCGTTCTCTATACTATGTTCATGTGGCAGAACTTCAGAACTGGATTCTTTATACTGTGTTCATGTCACAGCCTCCATGGACAATTCCTCCCCAGTCCACTAGAGGGCACCCTCCCTCACCTGTCTGAACTTCTTCTTTGGTTGTCTGCTCCATTTCCTCCCTTAATTATGCACATCTGTTTTTCATTTCCCAATCAGGCTCACTATTTAAGGTCTGTCCCCCTCCCTTTCCTTAGTATCTATTAATTTGAGTTCTAGGAGAGAACTGGCTAATTTGGGGATTTTCTTCCTTGTTTAAAATTCTCGGCACAAGCAGTGATGTGGCAATGTACCATCGTGTGTTGATGATGCATCGGTGTCTCATAATTATTCATGAGCCTTTGTGTTTTTATCCTGTGGGAAGAAGCGTTCTCTTAACGATTCATGACGGCACATGGAGCTTTCCTACAGATGTAGTGGGTAAGAGAGGCGTTCCGCTGGGTCGCAAGTGTTTGTTTCAGTGATGTAAGAGTTCAAGTGTGTTTTCTCAGGAAAGCTATGAGAATTGGAGAAAGGTGGACTTCGGATTTGCTCGTGAAAGCAGTTTGTGTCTACGCAACGATGAGGTACTCGGTCCCGAGGACTTTTCCATCCCTTCAAATGAGGTATGTGTTTGATTTTTTTTTTTTTATCCATAACTGTTCTACTTGCCTTTTGAGCTAGTAAATGCTTTAAGCTAAACCCTGAACAACTTTTTTTAAAATTTAAGCTCAGCCATCTTAAATTTTAAACCTTGACAAAAAAATCCTGTCAGATTATTTGAGATAATCACCCGTGTCTTCCAAAAAGAAAAAGGTGGACAAAGGGTTAAAGGTTCTTCACTTGTCCCTCTGGTGTAAAAATCGGTTACTAAATAGAAGTCTACAACATACTTCCAGAAGTTTGCGACTACCCTTTCATAATATTTAGACTCCTTAAGGGCTATGGATACAGTCCCAGCAACTCTTTATATATTTTCATAAGTATGTTAGCATGTGACTCACAGCTCCATCTGGAATACTGAGTTTAATGTTTAATCATTTCCCCTTCTTCTAAGTTGCCGTTCTAATCCACGCTATGCTAATAATCTATGTACTGACCCTTAGTGGGGGAAAAAGTAATCCAATTGTGGAATAGCAATAACTGTTGAATTGTACTTGATTGAGATGATTGCTCTGTTGGATTCACTTGGAGTAATTGCATTATTTAATATTTAATAGAAAGAAGCAATAAAGATCTGCTTAAGTATCCAAGCTTCTATTCTGTACTGTGATTGAAAAGTCTTTCAAATAGATAAGCAGGAACTTCTAAAACATAACGACCACTCGGCTGTAGTAAAACTCTCAGGATTTCCGTGTAATGCGTGTACGGGCGTGACATCACGCGTGGCAGCAGGATGGTCGGAGTAAATTGTTGTTTTGTCTTCTGGGAAATGTATAAATACTGTATGTAGCTTCTGAAGGGTGGTACTAAATGGAAAGAAAAATGAGATTTTTATACAAAATAACAATTCATGCCGATCATCCTGTTCAAAAGCTTACACACACACCCCCAAAGGCTCTTAATGCATCGTGTTGCCTTCTCGAGCGTCAGTGAATGTTTGCACCTTTTGTAATAGTCGTGTGCGAGTCCTTCAGTCGTCCTCGGTGTGAAAAGACGGATCTGAACATCGTATCGACGCTCCTGGAAAAGGGCTCAAATATGCAGAAGATGCTGGAAAAGTAAACCAAGTAACATCATGACTCTAAACACAGTAATCAATTGCATGTATTCCATTACAGTCCACCACTGAATCTCTGAAATCATGGCTCTGCGTAGAGAAATGAACGCTCAGATGTTTTTTTTTTTTTTGTTGTTTTTTTGTCGCATGTTAATGTTGAAGCAGGGTTCGATTTTAGCTCCCATCTCATCTCACACCCTGCCGTCACTGTCTGATTCGCTGACGCGCAGAAAGAACTCGGGAAGTAGCACAGAAGCAGAATTCCCAAAGACAAAAACAGGCTTGTCTATTAAAGCTTTACGTCTAGTTGTGTGTTCATGTGTTTTATTAACGACCCACTGAGCAGCTGGTGTGATGAATAAACAATGCTGATGTACCCAGAATGCAATTCCTCTCAGTGCTTTGGGTGACGAAAAACAAACGCATCCATGATGCATGATGTGGCGCATCCCCCATGAGGAAGCAGGAAGTGAGCTGTGAGGCAATGCCTCCGGACAAAGATCTGCTCTCATCATCCGCTACGCGAAGTCCCAGAAAAAGAACTGTCGAGATGAGAGAGCACGCGAGCGCAAACAAACACACCCTTCTCCATCTAAAATGAATAAAAGAAAATGATGCTACACTGCTTGTCTTTCTTGAATAGCCTTGTTTATCACAGAAGTCATAGAAAGAAATAGTCAATAAGCTGTCACATTGTGGTGACAGCTTTGTGATTTGATTTTTTTTTTTTCTCCCCACCCCAATTTCTTTACCCTATGCAAATGAAACCAGATCAGGCATTTTGAATGATTCATACAGCCAGTGGGCCAGGGGAAAAAATTTCCGTGCCTATACACAAACGCAAACAAGGCGAGCACCGCTCTACGGTTCCTGCAACGCATTAATAAAAACACAGAATTCAAGCGGATACGAACAAAAACAGCCGTGGTGCTGATGGGAATTTGTTTACAGATGAACAGGCGGTTAAACAAAGCAGCGAAAAGAAACCAAGCAATCAAACAATTAGATTTTGAAGTCCCGGAAGGTTGTTGTAAATTTTAGTGGGGAAAAAAAAAAATGTAAAAATGCGATCAGTAGAGGGGGGGGGTAGTTAATTTTTCAATTTTTGAAAGCTGTACGTCAACACCTTGGCTTATTAGCGTTATCATATTTTTTTTTTTTTTAAATGTTGACTTTTTTTTTTTTTTTTTCTATTCCTGCCTGAATTTGATTCATTCTTAATATTGATTCTCTTGTTCTGAAAATTTGACTTTCTTGAAATATTGACCATTTTCAAGTAACAAAATTCGGAATATTTATGTAATCTATATTATTCCATCTACATACAAAAAAATCATACGGATCTGTTTCTTATGTCGACTTTTGTCAAGGGTTTTTTTTTTTTTTTTTTTTTTTTTTTTTTTTAAATTCTTTTTATCATGGAACAGTGATTTTTGAACCATCAACCTTTTGAGGGTTTTTTTTTAAATGAAAATTGTTAGCATGTTATTTATAAACTGTATTAAATATTTTTATATTAAACATTTTTTCTTAATTAAATAGTAAACATTTCATTTTGAGTATTATTAAATGAAATTATTTTGAGATTAAAAACTTAATATTCTCAGACAATCTCATGAGTAGATAAAGCTGGAGGGTTTTTTTTTTTTTTTTTTTAAAAAAAACAATAAATACACGATATCTTTGAGAAAATAAAAACAACTTTTTCTTAAACATTGATCATCACAGCAGGATTTAGGTTTTTTACTCTTTTTTTTTAAATCTGTAAACCATTACATAATTTCTTAACTTTGACAGTGTCCATAATGTGAATTTAAGTCATTTTCTTTTGTCACCATTTTATAGGATAAATGTAAAAAAAAAAATCTTTAAATATTGTAAGATAAGAAGTCAAAACGATGAATATTCATAAGTGAATATTTTGTGAACATTGTTTTAAGATGAAAAGTCAAATCTGTGATCGAAGTCAGAGTCAAGATGATAAATTAGTTCAAGGGGGGAAAAGTAATAATGTTACCATTAAATAAGTAAAAAAATTCTCATGCTGCTGCCAGAAACCCCCCCCCCCATTATCTGACAGACGCAGGTTTACGTAAAGTCGAGCACCTGACTCAGTTCTGTGTTTATGAAGAGGACTGTTTCCACAAAACTGCCCCGAGTCCGTCCATCCATTTTCTATAACGCTTATCCTACAGGGTCACAGGGAACCCGGGGCCTATCCCAGGGACCATGGGGCACAAGGCGGGGTACACCCTGGACAGTGTGCCAATCCATCACAGGCTGCTCCGAGTCATTAATATTAAAACGTGTCATTCATTAGCTGTAATAGAGCTACTTTACATTTCAGTGCAGTTTAACTGGGAGTTTAAAATGAATACAGATGAGATTAATTCACTTTTTACTGCAGGTTTAAAGTGTCCTAAATGACACACGACCCGCTCTCAAGGTTATCATCGAAACAAAAGGAAGTGAATTCATTATCCGACACACGTATCAATCCCCGCCACAAAGCACTCACTCGGGGTCTCAGGTAATGGACCTGCTATCGGTCGGGGCGTATAAAGTTCCAAGCGTGAAGGACAGTTCGTGAAGCCCCTTACTGAAAAATCACGTCATCGTTGTTTATGCATTTCAACACGTTATGCTCTGAAATTGCATGTCTGAACACGTGTGACGCCACGTGAGAACATGAATTAACCGTGTTTAAAAAGAATCACAAATGAAAATAAGTCATGTGAAATTAAATGGGTCACAATTTTGTTTTGTTTTTTTTTTGTTGTTGTTTTTTTAAATGAATGACGTGCAAAAATTAAAGTGAAAATAAATATGTAAAAAAAGTGTGTGAAAATATATAAATCATGGTTTAAAAAACATTTGAAAATAAACAAATTGTGTGTAAGTTAAATAATTAAAACGATTCTGTATTGAAAAGAAGTAATTGAACTGTGTAAAAATAATATTTTTAAAAAGGTAAGGTGTGGAAATAAATTAATCCTATGGGGGAAAATACGGTGAGGATTAAATGAGTCACGTGTTAAATTTATTTTTTTTTTAAATTGTGAAAATTCATGAAAAAAATTAACGAAATAAAAAAAAAATTAATATGAAAAAATTTCAAAGAAAATATAGAAATCGTGTGTAAAAACACGCACGTAAAAATGCACAAACTCCACGTGAAAAACGTGTGAAACAAATTACACAAGGTCTAAAAACCGAGGTCAGGTGAGGAACCACATTTAGCATTTTTTAAAACCGAAACTTACAAACGTGATGAAAACAGACAGGAAGTAAGTGATGACTAACAGAGTAACAGATTACTGCAGCAGTGTGCGAGGGTTTTTTGGACTTTCGGCTCATATAGACAGTTCAGACGCCATAATGAAGAGGAATGGCCTTGGCTTTTTTGAATTGATTTCAGGTCAGAGTGAAAGTTTAATCGAGGTAGACAGCACCGCCTCGCCAATTACTACAACTCTGACTGCGGCACTAAACGACTGTAGGCTAATTTCAGAGGAGCTGCGTGTCAATATCTATCGCGATGGAAATTCAATCTTAAAAACCAGAGAAAGTGAAGAGGTTATTCGAGGTCACGGTAAATTTCAGGGCGATTTAAAGTTCAGCGCTTTTGACGCTTTTTGCTCGAACCAGCATATGAAGCGGACTCCTGATTCTGAAGATCTCACACCATGACTAAACTGAAAAGCTACACGGACACTAGTCCAGGCTCTAATTATCTCAAAACTGGACTACTGCAACGCACTACTCTCGGGCCTCCAGCCAGCTCCATTCAGATGATTCAGGATGCTGCAGCATGTCTCGTCTTCAACCAGCCCAAGAGAACCCATGTCACACCCCTCGTCATCTCCCTCCGCTAGCTTCCTGTAGCCGCCCGCATCAAGTTCAAGACCTTGATGCTCACCTACAAGACCCTGTCTGGAACAGCGCCTACCACCTCAACTCTCTCCTTGAGGTTTACGTTCCCTCACGCAACCTGCGATCAATTAACGACCGACGCTTAGTAGATCCTACTCGGCGTGGCTCAAGGTCCCTTTCCAGAACCTTCAAATTAACTGTCCCTCAGTCGTGGCATGAACTTCAACCTCAATCTGGACCGCAGAATCTCAACAGCTAAAGACCCACCTCGTCCATGAACACCTAACCAGCCCATAAAACACCAACCCCACATTATTAAAAAAAGAAAATAAACGATTACTCTGACACTCACGCCTCTACTCTGTGCACTTTGCTTCTTCTAGAACTCCATTAAAAGATCTTGTATCGTAGCACTACTTGTATTGTTCTCTGCTGGATATATCGCTCTGCTTGTATTTCCTCACTTGTAAGTCGCTTTGGATGACAGCGTCTGCCACATGAATAAATGTAAATAAATGTCATATTGTAAGCTCGCAAAGGTGTTTTCAATGGAATATCCTACAGCCTTCTGTTCCTTTAAAAAAGCGCATTGTGAAAGCCTCACTGGGCGAAACCCCACTTCCGTTTTCACCAAGATCTGGGATGTGAACGTCAGGAAAACGAGCCCGAGCAGACAAAACCCAGCTTGTGCTAAATCAGCAGCTATTGATTCCTATGACAGAGCTGATGTATGGAGGAGAACTGGCAGCTCGAGCCACATCACCACATGTTCCAGATCTCTGCTGAGACACTGAATGATACTGACTGCAGTGAGGCTCAGCCAAGACTCTGACAGAGTACAGTAAACATCATCAGCATGCTAGACTACTGAACCTAAAGATATATGCTGTGAGGTGCGGTGTCTGGTGCCCTTCCAATAAAGCCTGTCCATTTAGAGAGAAAAAAAAAAGAGTATAGACATCACTTTGGTGTCCGGGGCACGTTAACGCACCGAGGCTTTTATTTTATAGAATGTTTGCACTACAGTTAAATCAAGGTTGGAAATGTCGGTCACATTCAGTTATTTTTTGTTAATGATACATTTTTAAAAAATCGAAATTTAATTAAATTCATAACATTTTATTGCAACACCATGAAATTATTATTTTTTTTAAAAGAAAGTAATAGTAATTGATTGAAATAGTCATGGGTCATGTCATGTGTTCATTGGCGTTAGCATGTACTGGTTGTTAATAGTTAGCTAGCTGATTCATTATTCGTGGCAAAAAAAAAGGTGTTGATGTTTCGAATTACTTAAAATGGACACACACACTGTCAGTTAAACAAAATTACAAGAGGAGGAACATTCACGTCCAAGACGGCCAAATCTACAAAAGTACAGCGAGGAGGGTTTAATATTTGGATCTACATGCATGTCTAAATCTCTCCCAAAATTTGTGTAATACATTCCGAGCGGTTTTCTAATTAAAGTATGAAGCACGTTTTCGTGCAAAGATTAAAAACCTAATTTTATTCCACGATTTTCAATTTAAAAACGAATTTGGTCAGATTGATTGGAAACTAGACGAAGCAGCGGTTTTTGCTATGATTTGTTCAGCCGTACCTTCCATTAATTCTCATATCAACTACAGTTGTAGTAGTTCTGCACAGACTCGGTTACGGCTGTCGTATTTACTGGAGCCGCAGAAGTAAGAGTGAAATATATTCAGCACTTGAGCATGAGGAGCGTGCAGCACCGCTCGGGTAAATCCATTTGCTCATACCATTGAAGAAAAGAGAATGAAAATGAGGAAAAGAGGTTTCAGCCCCTGGCAGAATTCATCTGACAAAAGCAGATAAATAAATACATCTTCTGTGACAGCGCAGGCATCTGCCACTTACAGAAGATGGCAGGAGATGGAGAAGCACACATCAGAGTCATTAATTGTCCAGTGAACGTGGAGGGACGGTGGATCTGAGAGAAGAAGGGGATAGGGTTTTTTTTTTTTAAACATGGAAGCACACACTGGCGTTTTATCATGCACAGACATCCTTTCTGTAAAAAGCCATTTACCTCCGCAAAGTCATCTCACTCGATCTGGAGGTTTGGCAGCTGAAATGAAAGCTCTGGCAGGTACCAAGGACAAAGTGCATGATGGGAACATTTTACATCTGGTGCTAAGGTGGAGTGCTTTTCATCTGGAGTGCGTTCCATGCTCTCTCCCAAGCCAGATTTGGAAAAGTAACATGTTAACAATTGGGTAGCATTTTGGATGCACGATGTTACACTGAGGACTTAGTGTTACATTTAGATTACATACTGTAGTGTTATATTTACAGTAGGGCATAGTGTTACATGTCAGTTACATAGTGTCAGATTTTGGTTACATAGTGTTGCATGTAAGTTACATAGCGTTACATTTAGGACACAGTGTAACATTCAGGATACATGGTGTTATTATTATTATTATTATTATTATTATTATTATTATTATTACATCAATGCTAAAAGGACCTGTTCTTGGATTAATCCCACACTGACAGCCTCACAACATTAATCACACTTTGAAAACATTTGCCTTCAACAGTTAAAACATGCGGCCGTAATTTTTGTTGGCTTGGGCTCTGCTCGACATGTGCCGATGCCTCGTCTCCGTCACCGGGCCACGCCGGTTTCCGATTCGGAGAAACGCACTCCAAAGTTTTTATGTATGTATGTATTGTATTTATTTATTTATTTATTTAACCTAAGAGTTGCATGCACGTGCTAGCTAGTATTGTGCATTGATACTACTGATATTAGATCTCTCGATAGAAAGACTGATGCTAAATGCTGTAATCGAAAGAGAGAAGCTCACACATTACCATGTTTTTTTTCCCTACTTCCTTACCAATACAGGATGGATTGCTTCAGCTATGAAATCAATTACCTTCATCTCCTCCCTTACCAATAGCACAGCAATATTTCATGCTGTCAATAGCATAAAGAGGAAGGAGAGGTGTGCTTGGATACGTCGTTCTGGTATTAAATAAATACAAACCAAAGTCTGAAAACCAAATCTGAAAGTCTAAATAGTCTGAGAACAACATAATGGATGGTTTTTATTTCACTGTTTATCAAAAGGCAGTGCTGTGGTGTCAATTTCTCATAAAATTCTATTCGATTTCTTAGAAAGTATTTCATAATTCTGGGTTCTTCATAGTGGACTCTGACATTTGGAACCAATTCAGCATATAGAATATTCTAATATTGTACTTTGAATTTTGTGATTTAAAAAAGGAATGCAGGATAATACTAATACATAATACTCAAATTTCATACAAAAGTCCCAAATTCCTTCATTTCGCTAACACACACAAACATCCTAGACATTTCTCTGGAAACAATCCAGACACCGTGTGTTACATTGAGCAGACACAGTGTGGCATGCTGTTTCATTTAGATGACATGATGTCTAATCATGTGTAGGATGCACATTATTTGATTTAGCATACACAATGTAATATTTATGCTATACTGCGTCACGTGGTGTTATATTTAGGTTACGCAGCCGTCCCTTCATTACTGCGTAAATGTTTAAACAGTGTGTGGTGTAACGGATCAAATCGTGCTAATGCTTGCCCATTATTTTTGACATCTCTGTTCCTGTTTACATCGGGTCTGGTGACCTAAAGGTTCATGGGGGAGAAAGAAATCTTTTCAGAGTGTTTAGATTTTGCTCTGTATTTCTGGAATATTATCTCGTTGCATTGGAAAATAGAGTTACATTCGGTTTTCATCCAGAATCAGTCGGGGGGTGAACACTTTTGCATTCGTTTGTGGATACCTGTAGTGAAGCTGTAAGAGCCTGAGGCTGTAGCAAGAACACAAAACATGATGAAGACCGCAGGCAGTTGATCCCCGCAAGGGATGTGAAGACGTGGCGTAGGTGTGACCGGGCGGGGTTCGGCCGTGCTGTCATGTGGGGACTCGGCTCCTGCAGCTAGTGCTGAGGTACAGCAGAATTCAGAAACGCTGGGGTGTAGGTGTAGTGAATTATTATCTGTTTTTCCTCACCTTAGTTTTTCACCAACTTGGTGAGTTTAACATTGACATGCTGCATGGACCAAGCAGCTTATAACATTAATGATGGTAGTAATGCTAGCTCAGCATCCAACTTCACCCCAGTTGTTGTGATTTCTACAGCAGAACAAGGGTTTTGTGTGTGTGTGTGTGTGTGTGTGTGTGTGTGTGTGTGTGTGTGTGTGTGTGTGTGTGTGTGTGTTAGGGAGGAGTGTCTCTAATATGATTGACAGGACGACTGTTAAAACAACCAACAAAAATCTGCGATTTTTAAAAAAAAAACTTTTTGTTGTTTGTTTGTTTGTTTGTTTGTTTTTCCCCAGGCAAATGATCTATCTGCTTCAATGACATTGTTAAATAAACCACACGTTGTCGAATTGTCCACAGGATTTGTAACAGGGATAGAAGAAGAATACACGTAACGTGGAGCTCGTTCTGAGTTAAACCCTTCGATCTTCACTGAAAATTTTCCGAAAAGCGTTATAAATAGCATTCTGAGGAAAACAACTCTCAAAGTCCTACTGAGAACCTTTTGTACTTTTCCAAAGAACACCTAGCCGCTTAGCCACTTAAGCCAGCCAGTTTATCTGCCTATTTTAAACCCCAAATTTACCTATTTCTATGGAAAACCGATTAGCAGCCTGGCAGGAGGAATTCTATTACCCCGGACTCCTTTCAGACGTCCGTCTCCTTTCTGCTGCACAATTACGACTGAAAGGGTTTTCAAAACAGACGTTTATTACTGCCGTCATCGCACTCCGCGAATTCTTCCTGTCTTTTAAAATGAGCTGCAGTGGAAAACAACTCGGCGATATGTCAAGCTGGAAGAACAGAGGTCTGACGATAAAAACAATAATTAGACCTTCCTCCAATAGACTCAACGTCTCGTATTAGACCTTATTTTGTCAAGCGTATACTTTAAGATGTACGATATCCTGTTCGTCGACTCTAAAGATCAGATTTACTGCACGGATGTTTTTGTAGGATCTGTCATTTCATAACAATACAAGCGACAGGTCTGAAATAATCGTAGGTTCGGACTCCTCTGACTGGAACATGGGACAATAAAATGAGAAGGTTTTTTTTTTTTTTTCTTTTACAAGTTTGACCAAATGATGTTGGCGTGGTTCTTTAGACACACACACAAAAAAAATCCATTCGAGCGCAAGTTCGCAATCAACATGAGCATGGTCATCGTTTGTGTCCGTATTCTTCAGTCACTTCCCTGATTAGAAATGCTGCGATTAGCCGTTTAATCTCCATGCGTTATCAAGCTAGCCGTGTATCTAGCTACGGTTGTTAACGAGTCTTTGTGTAATGATCAGCAAGCAGAAAGCATCGTAATTACACTGATTGCTTATAGAATTATAACATCTGATTTCACCGAAGCTGCGATTGAGGAACTTGTGCGTCTGAAAGAACGACGAGCGAAAAATTTCTTCACAAATGAAGCAAAACATTGAGGTGTCTGTGTCCTCACACCAAAAACAAACCGGTGTAGTTTGAGTTCATTCAACTCTTATCGACTGTCAGGTTTAAATGTTTAAATATATATATATATATATATATATATATATATATATATATATATATATATATATATAATGTATAATAGAGGCATGCAAATAATCCCAGAATGCAGAGGATACTTCCGATCTGACAGGTGCTGGATCGTTTTCAAATGAAGTACTTAGCTGAAAACGCAGAAGAGCATAGATTTCAGGTGGCTCCCAAATCGCTATAGCAATGGGTCAAAACTCTTAACAGCTACGATTAAACCTTGAACGTTAGCACTTCGGAAATTATGACACACTGATTTCCAGCTTGTCTCCGAAAGCACAAAAATATCCAAACTCAGCAGCCGGTTTGGAGACACTGATATGCCATAAAATCCCCCAAAACACTTAAAACCTAACACAGAGGTTTGACCCTGGCCTCAGATCCTCTGAATATTTTCTCCCTGACCTTGGCTGATTAATGACGGACAGTTTTGCTCGGTGCTGAAACGGCGTGGCTCAGCGTTACACTGCTGCCTTGATTAGGGTTAATCAGAAGGCGTGGGCGTGAAACAAAATGCTCTTCTCTCTGAGCGTCAGATGATTTCTTTGGCTTTGTGCTGCTCATGAGTAAATATTTACTACCTGAACGGACGCCTTTGAAGGGGCACACGTCAACACCGGGCTTTCAGAGAGCGGGTCGTTCAGACGGACGTTTAGAAGACGGAACGTCGTCCCGCTACGTCCGATGTTCTGACGATGTGAAAATAACGCGTTCGGCAGAGGGAAGAGGTGGACGAACCGGAACACACATCACGCTAATGCCGTCGTTGGAAGGTTTTTAATGCTGCGGTATCGCTTCACGGGGAACCGTACGTTCTGCTTCGCTGGCGTTCGTTCCGGCGACATGCAGGAAAAAAAAAACATTAAGCTTAGCTGAACAATAATGCAGCCGACTTAAACGTTGAAGGGATGATATTGCTGAACTTTTTCTGATGGAAAACCTTTCGGGTGGTCAGGACGAAACTAAGCTCATGAGACACGGGTGCAAATTTAAACGAGCAAGCATGGGGCGTAAGAAAAGGTACAAGTGCTATCCTTGTAACCGACCAAATCCGAGCCGAGTCGTCGTAGAAATGTCTCTACGTTTGATCAGTGTTTATTGAATAATGTGTCCTTTAATAGTGTACGAGTGATCGGTTGTGTTGAATATGGAGATATTTCAAACTGAGATTTTAAGGAAGGGACAGGACAGGAGGAATTTACAGGAATTTATGAACAGGAGAGTTTCGATTGTGCTCGTTTGTATCGAGGCAACACAGTGGAAGACCACGCCCATGGTTATATCGGCTTTATTAAAGGGGGCGGAGCTCCAGGACATCCTGTAACGAAGTCTTGTAGATTTCCTTTGCTGTCTTTGAGACTCCCTAATAAATCCACAGCAAAATCCGACTTTTCCGAACAGTTTTACTGAAGATTTGATCTTTCCTTGCGACTTCTCTCCACATGGCAACCCAAATCATCTCCTGACAGGGGCAGGAACTTTTAAAATAAGTTCTATGTTCTGGGTTTTTTTTTTCTACTTTAGTCATTATCCTTTTCCCAGGAAGCCGAGCTGTCAGTGAGTTCCTGCATCCTGAGGCAAATTTGCCTCGTTTGAAATACGCTGTCATGATTCAGACATTCTTTCTCAGTGGAAAAAAATATATATATTTCTCTGTACCGGTGAGTGACAGAACTGCAATTTGGGCAACGGGCTGTTGTCCTTCCTGACAAATTGTCAGGCATATTGCTTCCACGATGCGGAAACCTGGTGATTATTACAGAACATTTGAATGTATGTAGTTTTGCGGCTAAAAAACATATTTAAACTTCAAACTTCCGTGTGACCCCGCCCCCCCTGAGAGTTACAGTAAATCTGCTACCCTTTCGGCTTTAATGGTTAATTCATGAGTCGTCTCTTTTTCTGGGTATCATCACTCAGAAGTGGATCAGGGTGCTGGAGCAAGGACGCATTTTATTACTTTTTAGGAGAATATTAATCAAGTGACAGGGGGGGTTAATTATGGCCAATTAATTATTTGATTTAATGTCACCGCAGCAGAGAGTTGTGTGTGGATACTGACATTGTCCTTTTCACTCAGAAACAAGAGGCGGAGAAATTGACAGCTAATTAATGACAAGGCTGATTGATGGAGGTGGAGCTGGAGCTTGAAACCTAAAACACTCAGACAGGGAAAAGTGCCGTTCTGCTTCTTTTTGACCCTTCGCTTCATATTCTTTTGATATTTATTCATAAATGTCACTGTTCGGACCTGCATTTGAAATCCGTCTGGTGTTAAACAAGCACAGCCGAGATGGTGAGATGTTTGGGGGGGGGGGGGGTTGGAGGAGGGGGGGGGGCATGATTTGCTTTCAAAAAAAAAAATTGTATTGTGGATTAGTTTGGATTTTAAAGGAAGAGAGTGCGGCAGCACCACCTACTGGTGGAAGACAAACACACAGCATGGTATGAAGAGGCATGAAGTGTTTCTGCGGCTGATTTCTTTGTAGCCCAGACTGTAGATTCTTGCAGCCTATAGTAATAGTCTTTTTAAAAAAAAAAATTCAAAGAAAAAGAGTGACACTTCACATGTATGCTGATATTTTTCACACACACACACATCTGTAACACTACATCAGCAGTGACTTAGAAAGTGTGTGTGAAATATGAACATGAACGGGGTGGATTATTTACTTTTATCCTTTTTTTTATAGAGAAGAGAAAGGAAACGTAGATAGGACACAGTGGGGAATTTCTGTTTATTTTACTTTGAACAAATTGTTACAGTTTATTTTTTGTTTGTTTACCACGTCTGGTAAAATTCACACTGCAAAAAGTGAAAATATCTTTAAATATGCTTTTAAATTTTCTTAATCTGTTGGCAGATAATTCAGCTTCTTTCTATAACTAAGTGCTAAAAATGAGATAAAATGACTCGAAATAGCTTTAATAATCATCATATTTGGTGTATTGGAATCTTATCATCGGAAACACTAGATTAATCTGATGCATTCGTGATATTTTCACTTGATAAGATGCGATATTTTGCAGTGTACTGACACAATTATTATTATTTGTATTATATTATATCATTTTATAATTTACAGCATCTTTTAGTGCTATTGAGGCTGGTGCTAACCCCGGGTCTGCAGAGAGGTTTTAGTGTTTGGCCAAATTTCACTTACGAAGAGTGATTTTATGCGATTTCCTATACAGTAAGTGACAATGCTACAACATGCGATTCTAATATTTATTATTTAGAGTGCTTCGCAGATTGATGAGATTCCTTAGACAAATTAGATTGTGTAAATACAATTTATAAATCTATAAAATGCTCCATTCGGTTTACATCATATGCTTTTAAACACGACAGAAAGCAGAGTTATAACGGGCTCCTCGGTGAAAACACACAGTGGCCGAATCTCTGACATGCCCCCCCCCCCCCCCCCCCCCCCCACCCCCCGTTCTTTTATCACCAGAAAATTAATGCCAATGAAGATAAATAATATTTCAAGAAGCTACAGAGAGCCCAGTAAGCGATGAAGCAATAAATTCTGGGACCTCAATAGAAAAGCCATTTGTCACTGGCAAAATGTAAAAGCGCCTCAGCAACATGCCAAATGTCTGAAAGTTAACTTTTCTCCGCTTCTTAGAAAATTCATCCAATATGGATGACTATACACACACACACACACACACACACACACACACACACACACACTGAAATCGAAGCTGACGCTCTGTTGCGGTCATTGTCGCATTTTAAATCAGTGTGCTGGAGGATGGAGAGAAAGAATAAAAATGTAATCAGTTTAAATCAATTTACAGACCGAAACGTAGCACATGATTAAATTACACTGAACCTGAGTGATGCAATATGTGTACACATTACAATGAGGTCAAATTTTATTACATAAATAAAATTCGGAATTCTAACGCATTCCCAGGTGCTAATCCGAACCTTCATGACTAGTTGCGTAATTAGTTACAAATTTGTATTTATATATTATAATGTACGTACTGTATACCGTATGATCTTTTTTTTTATATAGTTAATTAGATATTGACGTGTCCGTAGCCGAATTCATGATTAAGGCATGTTTACTTTTCTTTTGTTTAAATCTGTGAATTGTGTAAATTGTTTTTCTGCATGGTTCGAACATGATTCATTCCGCTTGAGTCACTGAATCATTTAACAAGAAGAGATTCGCTCTTCAGGACTTCGGTCAATGTGTCATGTGTCACTGAATCATCGAAATCTTACAGTCAGGACTTTTTAAAAGTTAGATGTTTATCCGCAGGTGTTTCTTCTACGTCGGTTGATTGTGTGAGTCATGTTTGCAGTGGTGTGTGTGCTGGACTGGATCGGTGCGTCTGAGAATCACTTCGAGCATGACATAGATTCGCTTCTCTCTCATTCAGCAAATCACTGTTTGAGTCAGTGAATCCAGTCGATCGTGATTAGAGTCAAATCTTCGTGTTCTGTGAATCGTTTGTATTAGAGTGAATCAGTTGTCATGCAGTAGTGTGTTTGGTCTCGGTGTGAGTGCTGATTCTTCTAAATGCTGACACACGAACATTATAAAATAACAAAGAATATTAGCTGTTTTACACAATTCGACCCAAACTCTGTGTGTTTTCATGCTTTAGACAGTGACATGATCAGGCAAACGATTCAGCGAACAAATCCGAACGAATCGTTTAACTGAACAGACTCAAATGACTCAAATCTCTGAAGAGGCTCTAGCCTCACTGCTTGTGGATACGAACGATTAGCCAATCCTAGCAAAAAGGCTTTGAACTCACAACATTACTCTCTCTGGCACATACAGAACTTCCGCAAATAAACCTGCAGACTTTACACTTTTTTCATTAGCTCTGCTATTATCTTTAATAATAAAGCTGAAATAATAAACCGGGCTTTATTCCAGGAAAAAAAAAAAAACTCTGCATGCTCTCAGAAAAATGAAGCGATCCCCAGGAGAGCATGCTGATCCAGCCCAAAGTGCTGCACATCGGCTCGCCACCTCATTTTCTTTACATATATATATCGCTCTTCGTTTAAGATATCGATCTTCAATTTCCGCGAGACGTCTCCATGTATCTTTAGTAATTACTAAAGATTGTGTAACCTCTGGTTTTGGCAGCTGTGATGGATCACGACACACATTTTCCGGGCAATTTTCCTTTGTAGCACGTGTAATTAAGTGCGGAAATATAATGTACCGAATTAATTATGATCCATGGCGCTAACTCCGACAGACAGATTAACGGTGATGTTTTATGAAGAAGAGCAACATTGAGACAGAGGATTGAGGATCGAGCTCCTGAAATTCTCAATAAATGTTCGAATTATTGAACTTGATGAGATTTGATCAAAAAAATTTAAAAAACAGATAAAATGATGGTTCCACAACAACAAATACTCGCCTCGAACATCAACTTTTGAGGATTCAATGTTAAGCATCTGCACAAAATTGAATACGATTTTCAAAAATATTTTTGATATGTGGTTCCACAGCAAAAACCGTTAGCCTTTTTCATTAAAAAATACAATAAATTTAAATAAAATTTAATTCATATATATATATATATATATATATATATATATATATATATATATATATATATATATATATTATATTATATTATTTACTAATGTTAAACTAGCCTTATGTTTATAATAAATAAATAAATAAATAAATAAAAGCAAATTTTAAGGTTTTGATTCAGATGATCTGTACAAAATATTTCTAGCTTTGCAGTGGTGCTTGAAAGTTTGCGAACCCATTAGAATTTCTCTGCATAAATAAAACATCAGATTTTCACACAAGTCCTAAAAGTAGATAAAGAGAACCCAAATGAATAAATGAGACACAAATATAAGACTTGGATGTTTGTTTATTGATGAAAATGATCCAAAATTTACATATCTGTGAGCGGAAAAAAGTATGTGAACTTCTAGTTTCAAGCTCCACCGTAAACATACCGTATATACATGTACATCGAGAAATAGAGAGATCCAGGAAGCTGAAGCTGCTTCTGATCATTACATCTATTCACACATTTTTTAACGCATACCAAAAAGAGAAAAAGGCACAACGCTTCCATTTCACACCCATGCTATCAGAGCTGCTTGAGTTCATTTCAGCACACCAGTGCCGTGTAGTATCTAAATGAGCTAATACCTGTCACACATCCTCCATGCTCTGTTCCTCTCCTGCTGACTACACTTACCACTTTACATTCAGGTTTAAAAAAAAATGTATAAAATAATTTTAAAAAAGAACATTTTCCCTCTGTGACTCGAACTGTAGTGTTCACTTAGTCTGAGTCTTTCTTCAAGAACAACAAAGCGCTGACACTGGAGACTCCTTCCCTTAATGTTAAATAAACGTCTCCTTACTTTAAGAAAAGTTCTTAGAACGAGCGCATTCACATAAACGTGTGATGTCAGAGCTGCCGTTAGAGAAAATCAATAACACCTTCTGACCAATCACAATCCAGAACTCAGCAGCGCTGTGGTGTAAAGAATACAATTTAGGTTAGTTCTACAGGATGTGAAACCTGAATTTCCGGAACGTTCTAGGTGCGAACGTGAAAATAAATGAATCATGTGGGGAAAAAAAAATCGGATATGAAAATGAAAAGAAAAAAAAAAAACACAGAGTATTTGTTTATTTCTCAGATTTTATTGTGCCCTTTTCCCCACATCCCCTTCATATATTTCCTTCATAACCCGTCCTGTCTGGGCTCCTGTGTTAAATATGCAGCTCACGTTGAACACTTAGAGGGGAAAAAGTACGGAAGAGTAAACCGTTTGCTCAAACATGACACGCATTTAAATTCCCAGGATGTTTTATTCCAGCATCAGAAAGTCCTAAAACGTCCATTAAGCAGAGCTGAATGTTTGGAGAACTCCGTCCTACAGGTTCAGTCACGTTGTCCTTTCAGTCGTGCGCACGTTCAAGCGTTTACTTTTTAACCCCCGTCACGAAACAAAAATGCTTTTCCTGTAAGGTAAAATATTCACGCAGGAAAATGCGCAGAGCGCAAATGTGACTTTCTGGGAGAATATAATGAAAACAGAAAAATCTCATTTGCATTTATTTATTGATCTGGTTTATTAATTTATTTATTTACTTGCTGGAGCATCAACAAATTTCATAAGCCATTGAACCTGGACACATTTTCCTAAAACGCCTTCTGTTTCGCAAGCTGTCTTCGTCAACAGCACCGCAACCGCGTCATCTGAGCGGGCAGATCTCTCTGAGAGAACAGGATACGCACCGAGATGCAATTTTCTGCTGAAAAGAATTTGCTCAAAAACGAATCTGGGAGCAGAATTGTAGGAAAAGCTGAATGTGTATTTATGTTTTGTTCCTCTGCCTGCATATAACCGTCAAAAACCCTGATATCACTCCTACCTCCGTTCCCATCAAACTCTCCACTCTGAAAGAAAGATAAAGGTGTTCTTGATGTTAAGGTGAACTACTCTGAGGAATGATGGACTGGCGATGGTCGTAGGATGTGTTTTCCACCAAATAGTTTGGGAGGTTTGACTCAGTGGTACAGACAAAAACAACAGTTATATATAGATTCATACGTAAAAGAACCATAGTTGGATTGGCACCGTGTCCAGGGTGTACCCCGCCTTGTGCCCGATGCTCCCTGGGATAGGCTCCAGGTTCCCCGTGACCCTGAAAAGGAGTAAGCGGTATAGAAGATGGATGGAAGGATGGATGGATGGATGGAAGAACCATAGTTTACTCTTTGGTGCCTATAATTGTTTAGCTAACTAACTAAACAAAAAAATCAGAAATAAATCATTCATGGAATCAACTTTTATGAGTGGTTTAGCCATGAAATGGAGGCATAACATGCATGAAAACAACAATTTCCTTGCTTTGAATGCCCAATTTTTTCCCATCATGCTCTAGCGGTCGACTAAATGGATATCGATTTTATTATATTTTTTAGTCAAAGTTCATAGAGCTATTAAAACATGAAAAACATGATAGGTAGAATCATGTTATCGGCTTTGAGCTACCAATATAAGCAGGCAATTACTATTTTTAATGATATAAACCCTGCTACCCATAGTAATACCTCTGCTAATGATAACCTAGCATGAAAAAAATTCTCCTGATTTGTTGATGGTAATATTTGGTGATATACAAACAATATATGATGTTAGTATTATGGTTAATGACCTTCCGTTGGCCGATGGGTAGCAATATAAAAAAAAGTTAATTGTTCATTGTTAAATGTAAGAGCTAGAGCTCATTGTTGCGTCCACGGTCTGTTGACAAGTCGTTATGTGGAATAACAATGAAGCACTACGCAATCTCGCAAGGTACTAATGGCGAGAAAACAAGCTGGGGAATGTAACAGGCGCGCACATCAGTCATGCCAGTGTTTATTTTTCATCTACTGCATCAGGGCAAACAAAAGAAAACAAACAAATATGACTTACTCTGAGCTCAACTCTGCGTGATGTGTTTGCTCCTTTGCTTTCGTGATGGAGTAGATGAAGACTAACAGAATATCTCAATTTGTGTCTCCCATCTGGCAAATGGCAGACCAAATTGGACAGGAATTACTTCGTTCAGAGCACACAAAAAGATCTGAATGATCTTCTACCATTTACACAAATGAATAAGAACCAAAAATCTGAATAGTGCTTTTAAATTTTTTGAGGTAGCATTATTTGCAAGAAGGACCAGATACCTCAACTACAAATATGCTGAAAAATAAGAAGCACATCACATTGCGTTGCTATTTGTCCATTAAAACGATTAAGAAACTAGAATTGAGGTCGAAGCCCGAGTCACTAACAAGGTAATCAGGTCTGGCATCTGCCGGCACACACCAGAACCAGACCATAAGTGGAAATGGTCCAGGAGGGGATTGGCTGGAGGTTCGTCTACTCATTAAGCTAATTGCAGCAATCTGTACCCCCGACCGCTACAACCCGCACCCACTCCTCCACCCAGCCACCCACCCATCCCCTTCATTTCAGCCACACAGTTAACAAGCATGGCTACGGTGTTGACAGGTCAATTGCTCGGTCATTTAATTCACTGGTTCATTCTTAATCGCTCATCCGATGGAAATGGGAGTATTTCTGGCTCGCAGTGTGGCGTCCTGGACTCGAGACCCTTCTCTTGAGCAAGTAATAGCCTCGTTTTTACTGATTCCACCAAACGAGTGACCAGAAGTTGTTCATTTTTAACGTAAAGTTGCATCAGATGTGGATTTTTTTTTTTTTTTTTTGGATGTAGTCAAGGCTTTGGATGCATCTAAAAAAAAAAAAAAAACTCAACAAGGTGCAACCAATGTCACCAGAACACATTTAGGGACATTGGTAACACTTAGATAAAGAAATGTCTCATAAGACACAAACATGTGACTCTAATCCATCTTTTTTTGTGGATATCGATACATATACCACTAGTACTGTTGTTTTTACAAACCAATCCGAATAATTCGATTTCTAAAAGGTCAGCTTGAATGCATTTGGTTGTTTTGTGAGTAGCTAAGCTACACCTACCCTGGCATTAACTAGCTAGATAGGAATAAATTTACCCAAGGTTTTCCATGGGGTATTAAACCCCCCTTTCAGCATCGTCATCATCATACATGGCTGGCTTGTTGACAGACCAATTGCTTGGTCATTTGGTTAACTGGTTCATGATTAATTACTCATCCAATGGAAACAGGAGGGGTATCCTGGAATCATGACCCTTCACCGGTAGACAAAACACCTTAAACATTCAGTGTCAAGTGGGATGGGAGAAGCTGTGGATTTTTTTTCTTTTTTGGATTTGGTCAAGGGTTCAGATGCATCAAGAAACTGGACAAGATTCAACCATACAAGTCATATAATTTACTCATAAATATGCAAGAAGTGAATGAACAGTTTTGTAAGGAAACATCTCATTTGTGGCTCTAAAGTATCTGCGACCATCTGAATATCAACACAGATACTCACTGTCCCATCATTTTTCCAAACCAATTCGAATAATGTTTTGTTTTTTTTAATTAGCTTTAAGACTTTAATGTTTGGCTAGTTGCTAAGCTACACCTGCTCTCATGCTAGATTTTTAGCATCTATCCAGTGGAAAATGTCAAATTAGTAAAGTGTTTTTTTTGTTGTTGTTTTTTTTTTTGTTTGTTTTTTTTTTTTTTTGGGGGGGGGGGGGGGGTTGCCTACATTTTTCCTTTAATTATGAATGCACAACCTTGTTGATAGAAAAAGCAGCTAGTTAGGACCTGAAGATGGTTTTTACGCTAATTCAGTGCTAGCTAGCTGCATTTTGTTTTAAAGAAAAATACTGGGAACATTTTTTGCATTTTAGCATGTGATTCCAGGTCAGCGTTTGCAAAATTAGTCTTTGTAGCTAGCTTAGGAGCTCTACCATGCACGTCCATAGATTTTATTTTTTAAGTTTAATGCTAGCTAGCTATTATTTCCAGCAGCAATGTTGTGCATCGGGCATTAAAGTAAAATTCTGAGTAAAAACCTATAATTTAGCATATAGGTTCTCAACATTGAGCCATTGTAGCTGGAAAATTAGTTCGCTAGGAACTCTACTGTGAAGCTTTATACTTATTATGATAAATAAGTGCTACATTGAATATTTAAGGAAAATTCTGAGCAAAAATGCACAATTTAGCCTGGGATCGTAGGTCAGGGTTCTCAAACGTGGTCTTTGTAGCTGAAAACCTTAGGAGGAAAAAGTTAGAAAACACTTTTATGCTGAATCAGTGCTAGATTCCTACATTTTCCAGGTACAATGAACAGTTTTGATACCCTTGACCTGAAATCATGTGTTAAATTATAGCTAGAATTTCCTTTTAATACTCATTTGTTTATATAATACACTTTGTTGCTGGAAATAATCGATTAAACGAGTTAAACAGCACAAAAACCTTTCACAAGTTTATGTGATGCATGTTGGCATAATACAAAGGACACGACCCGATCACTGTTTACCAAATGGGAGCAAAAAAAAAAACTCGAATTAGCGCTGTTTCGTTTAAAGAGCTAGCTCTGGAAGGACAAGGATGCAAATGACACGACATGCCAACGCTAACTGCATAACATAAATCAAGAAAAAGGCCTGTGAGCTAAGAGAGAGAGAGAGAGAGAAAGAGAGAGAGACATCATACGCACAAGAGCATTCATTTATCAGGACAGAGGCAGTAAATGACTCCCCCAGTGCCAACCATTCAGAGTGGAAAGAAAAGTTAATTGGCTTCCTGCTGGTCGGTTGGGATTCGTTTCAATTACCATGCAAAACAGCAGTTCATTTTGTGACAAAGGCGTTTGATGTCTAATTTCGTGTGGCGTGGGTCAGGAAGGCGTAGCGCTTCCCATTTAACACGGAAATATGCACGAATCCAAAGTTAAGTGTACGATCCCTTTCTCTTTCCATTTTTTTCCCCCTGAGAGACTCCCAGGCGAGGTCGCCCCGAGTTACACACTCAGCATCGGAAATTAATCTCCGTCTCTCACTGATTCCAAAGCGACTGTTGACTGAACGGAAAGATCAATGGCTGAAACTATTTGCAATTCATACACTGTGGACCTTTTTTAAAAGCACTCATTTGTTTTGCTTAGCGAACGACGTGAGCAAGCGTTCACGTAAGTAACGGAGGAATAAAGTAAACGACTTGGACGTGAAAAAAATAATAAAATCAGTGATCCATAAGAAGAAGCATTTTGTTTTTATTATTCAGTTTTCTTTGAAGAGAATCAAATGAAACGAGTTAATAGCGGAGTTATAGCGCCATGTTATAGCACAGCATTAGCTCATAGATAAGGAAGCGTCCTTATTATTACAGCTGACTTCATGTTCTCAGCAGTGACCGCTCACCTCATCTCACAATGCTGATTTTACACTAATTGACGTAAGCATTTGCAGAAAAATGCTCGTTTCTGATTGGCTGTCTGTTATTTTCTTATAATATCATAAAGACCTGGTGTATAATATTTAATCACAGTTCTAAATCAGTTCTCGTGCTACATCGTAACCATGACAATGATCAGAAAATGCACATCAGGAATCGCTAAATGAACACTGTACCCTTCGGGTTATCCTTTAAAGGTTCTATGTAGAAGCCAAGTTTCTACTCCAGACAGGATTTCAAGTAGTACCTTGTAAAAAGAAGCGAAGAACCCTCAACTATCCAAAGTAAGGAATAAACCACCCCATGTCATGCTGTTGTAGTAAAATAATCAGTGTCTCTCACTGCTCCCACCCTGAAGCTGATTATTTTCCTATAGCTGCACTTCCCCAAGTGTTTTATTATTCCTCTTACACCACAGCAATTCATTTCACTTCAATAAATTACAGAGTATTGCATCATATTTTCATCCATTTATAGTTACATTTAATGTAGGGGAAGTTCCTGTTCTCGCTTGCATTATAGCCACGTTACAGTCGTTCCCTCACCAGCCTCTCTTTCTCCTCTCTCTTACAGTTAATAAGACAAAAATAAAAATAAATAATACGCACCTTGTTGCTGTTACAGATTTACCTCTGACTGTTACAAAGCTCTGACACTGGAGACTCCTTCCATGAATGTTCACGACACTGAGAAAACTTCACCGTATCACCGATTTGAAACACAAGTCCCTGTGAACGAACTGTTACTATAGAAACGATCACGTATTAGAACGAGCGTATTATATATAAACCTGGAATTTGCATTCAATCAACTTCTGACCAATCAGAATCAGCGTCTACATAAACAACGGATCGGATCAGCGCATTGATTTTAAAAAAGTTTTGAAATATTATAGTTTATACATGCACGTCCCTCGTTAACACTCGTTACCTCGCTACACAGACGAGACATTTAATCTCAACGAAAGACGAAGCTGAACAGTAGCGAGGTCACGGATATCTCCACCATCGCTCACGTCTCAGTAGCACAAAGACAAACAGTAGAGACAGTTTCCGAGAGAAAGAATGGCCGTGTGTGTGTGTGTGTGTGTGTGTGTAATAAAGGGTTAAAGACATGTTTGCTTGTATAACGTTAATGGTCCTGCGAACAAAATGGCAGTACAATGCCTCGACTTGGCTTTTTTAGAAGATCAAGGCTACCAAAACGCAAAGCTCCTAATCAGATCAAAGACTTTTTGAAAACACGGCCGCTGAAATCAGCCCTTGATCTTTAGGAGAATTAGTCGGTCAATAATTTTCTGCTTTACATGAAAGCAGAACACCTCGAGGTCATGAAGCACGTTACGGTTCATTAGCGAATTTCAAAGATAGCGCGAATCAATTCAAATTTGCTTTTAAATATTTTTTGTTTACTTGTTTATTCACTTTTTTACAAGTCGATTTGTTAAAATCTACTGAAAATCTTTCATGTTAATCAAACTGTATGTCATGAAGGGCCATTTTCAGTTATTCTTTGTAATTATTTTAATTTGCCATCATTTTAAAAAGTGCTATTTAAAAATATTGTAATATTTTGAGATACTGGATTTTTGATTTCCGTGAGCTGTAAGACGTAATCATCGAGATTAAGACAAAAAACGCTCTAAATATTTCACTTTATGTGTAATGAAGCTAGAATATATGAAAGTTCCACTTTTTAAAATTAAATTATGGGAAAAAAATGAACTTTTCCACAATATTAATTTTTTTTTTTTTTAAATGAAGGATGTTAATGAAGCAAGAGACAATTTTTTTATTATTATTTATTTGTTTTTTTTATTCATTTAAACGCCTCTGTCCTGAAAATGTCGGAAAACATAAAGTTGCAGCTTAAAGTTACGTCAAATGACGGCCATATTTGGTTTCCGTGTCCAAAAGATATTTGCGTTTATTATTAAAATACAAGGTTAATATCATCCTTCTGCTCAGTGAAAGTATCTCTGTATTTTTATCCAGTCTTATCGTTGGTGTTCAGCACAGAGACATCAACTTTCTCACATTTCTGCACCACAGCATCACTTTCTGTTTATTCCACTCACTGGATGAAGAAAATAAAGACCTTTTTCAAAAATAAATAAATAAATAAATCAGTGTTTCAGGATAAAGCCAGTGTAATGATTGAATTTTTGATCAAGAAATAAAGGTGACATGTTTGTGTTTTTTATTGATGTCTCACTGATGACACATTTCCTGTCATTGACCTACAACAGATCTAAACAAAGCTGTGCAGGATGGGCTCGTGTCCCGTCTCCTTCAGGAACCTCATCAGATCGTCCGGTTTCAGTCCTAAAGTCGCAGCGTTGGTCATGGGGTGGAAGTAGACTCTCTCGTGGCCCCCGTCGGCTAAATCGCTGTCCAGGATGAACCTCACGCTCCGGTCCTTGTCGCAGAAGAGCGCGAGAGCCGTGGCGCAGCCCTGACCCACCCTGAGCTTCTCCAACATGGCCGCCTCATCCGCAAAGCGCAGGTTCCCGCTGCCCACGCCCAGCTTCTTAGCCAGGTCGTTCAGGTTGACCTGCCGGTCGTGACGCACCGAGACGAGCCACAGGCTTTTCTTCTTCTTGTCCTTTAGGAAGAGGTTTTTGGTCACGGCTCCGTTCAGGTGCTGTACGTGAGGCATCATTTCCTCCACAGTGAAAACCTGGTGGGAACAAAACACACAGTGGGATTTTTTTTTTTTTTAATCAGGATTATTTTTTCCTTCATTTTATTTTTTTTTCATTAAGAAATATTTGGTGTGCTCTACAACATAGCTTCTAGCTATAAACAAATATATGGGTAAATTTTTTCCACACTAATTTTCACAGTAAACTTCTTTATTTTGCTTCTGCAAGTGTACAGTTTGACTCTCACGTCATTAACATCGTCCTACTGAGCATATGTATTTATCTTTTATTTGTGAGGTTGTGACATGGTCGCTTTGTGGTAAGAGCCTGAAAGGATCAAACCTTCTTGTCTGGTACCAAGAACCATCCCACGGTCTTACAGGGAAGTGGTGGCTTGACGGTTAAGGCTCTGGGTTACTGATCAGAAGGTTGGGGGTCCAAACCTTGGTGTAGCCACTGTTGGGCCATTGAGCAAGACCCTTAATCCTCTCTGCTCCAGGGATGCTGTAGTATGGCTGACCCTGTGCTCTGACCCCAACTTCCTAACATGCTGGAGTATATGAAGAAAAGAATCTCACTGTGCTGTAATGTATAGGTGACCTTTAACATTAACTGTATCTGTATAATTTTATGCATCAAGCTGCTGCCACATGTCTGGCTGATTGGATCACTGCATTAAGGGGCAGCTATGTAAGTGTTCCTAATAAAGTGGCTGGTGGGTGTGTCTTTCTTTCTTTTTTTTCTTTGGTTGTCATTTTAAAAGTCAAAGGCCCATAAAACACCAGTGTGTTTGTCTGGAACTTGGTGGCTTTGTGGTAAAAGCCTTGCTTCTGAGCTTGGAGGTTGTTGGTTCAAGTCTGGCATGGTTCCTAAAAGGTTGACTAAGAATAGGTGTGTGAAGATACCATGAAAGTCTGACTGATTTTTTTTTTTTTACAGCATGCCTGTATATCCCTTACAGAGGAACCATCCTGCACCTTCCACACTGCTTGTGTCACTGATTCCTGAACGTTCTACATCAGTGGTCACCAACCCTCTTCCTTACTGCAGGTTTCATCTCCAACCAAAATCTAACACACCTGGTTTAGCTGATCAAGAACTTCTTAGGGAAACGATTAGATGGTCAGGTGGGCATGATTAAGGCTGAAGCTAAAGTCTTCAGAAAGGTAGATCTCCAGGAACAGGGTTGGTGACCCTTGTTCCACACTCATATTCTGGAGATCTGGTTGGAGTTCAAACCAGCAACTTCTCTACCCAGAGGTGATGTTCACCCAATTGAGCCACAGGATCTCATTCTAGCTGCCTGTGTTATAGAACTTTCCACTTTTGTATACATACTCCTTAATTAAAGCAAAAGCACAGAAGCAATCCCTGTCATCTGCTGCATTGGAGACCATGATGCTAAACTCTGGCCCACTGCAGGTGTTGCTTGTTGCCCTTTTGTTTTACATGGTGCGAGTGGAAACATTTAGTGGAAGAGGAGACAGTTGTTTCCTTTCAGCTCCCAGCAGTTTCATCATTTCCTCACATTTCCTCTTAGTAACAGGAAGCCACTTCAAGGAGCTCCTCTGTTCTGGGTGAATAGTGGAACCCATTATGAACCATTCCCAGAAAGTGCACAGGTACACAGCATTAACACGCTCAGTGTGTGTTGCTCAGGGTGTGTGTTGCTCAGTGGTCCCCTTACAATTACTCTTCCTGGCTGAACTTCTACCATTAGGAGCTGAAAGAAAACAACCATTTCCTCTTCCATTAAACATTTCATTCTATTGACAAAAGTCCAATAAGCAAATGTCATCAATGCTCAGTGATAGTGTAGTAGTTAGTGTCATGGCAGCTGATGCAGCACATCCCTAGTTTGAATCTTTGCTTTGGCTTTTAACTCAAAATTAAGTACTCAAAAGTGAAAAGTTCTACAAAAGTTCTATAAACCAGCTTCTGAGCAAGAGATCCTGTGGCTCAAGTGGTTGAGGATGGCCTCTGTGTTGAGAGGTTGCTGGTTCAAACCCCAGCCAGGTCTCCAGGATATGAGTGTTGAAGGTTCAGGCACAGCCAGTGTAAGCAGAGTTGATGGTTCTTAAGGGTGTGACCTGAGCAATGTTGAAGGTTGTAGAGGGGGTGACCTGAGTGATGCTGATGGTTCTGGGGGGGGTGACCTGAGTGATGCTGATGGTTCTGGGGGGTGTGAGCTGAGTGGTACTAAAGGATCTGAAAGGCATGACCTGAGGAATGTAACCTCAGCTGTGGAGCAATATCCTGGCATGAAACCCAGGTGTCATGGAGCTTGAAAAAAGTGTCTTAGATTTGCATATGTAGGAAAATTCTGCTAGCATTTCTTTTCTCACCAACACTTTCCTTGGCATCTTCAAACACATCTCACCTCCTGCTCCCTTTCCTCTACTCTACAATCACCACTCTCACTTTTCTCCACTTGCCACCACCTCCAATCACCACTCTCACTTTTCTCCACTCGCCGCCGCCGCATTGGAGACCATGGTGCAACCTCTGGCCCACTGCAGGTGTTGCTTGTTGCCCTTACATGGTCTTGCATTGTACAAGTGAAATAGAACCTACAAAGGAACAATTAGCGAAAGAGGAGATGGTTGTTTTCTTTCAGCTCCCAGCAGTTTCATCATTTCCTCACATTTCCTCTTAGTAACAGGAAGCCACTTCAAGGAGCACCTCTGTTCTGGGTGAATAGTGGAACCCATTATGAACCGTTCCCAGAAAGTGCACTGGTACACAGCATTAACACGCTCAGTCAATGTGTGGGTGTGTGTTGCTCAGTGGTCCCCTTACAATTACTCTTCCTGGCTGAACTTCTACCATTAGGAGCTGAAAGAAAACAACCATCTCCTCTTCCATTAAACATTTCATTCTATGGACAAAAGTCCAATAAGCAAATGTCATCAATGCTCAGTGATAGTGTAGTAGTTAGTGTCATGGCAGCTGATACAGCACATCCCTAGTTTGACTCTGTCCTTTTGCTTTTAACTCAGAATTAAATCCAATAAACAAGTGTGTTTATCCAGTGTTTATCCAGCAATACACTGAGTGTGTTGCTCAGTGGTCCCCTTACAATTACTCTTCCTGGCTGAACTTCTACCATTAGGAGATGAAAGAAAACAATCATCTCCTTGTCCGTTAAACATTTCATTGTATGGACAAAAGTCCAATAAGCAAACGTCACCAACACACTGTGGTAGTGTAGTGGTTAGTGTCATGGCCTTTGATGCAGGACATCCCTGGTTTGAATCTTTGCTTTTGCTTTAGCTTTTAACTCAAAATTAAGTATACAAATGGCCAATAAACAAGTAGCAGCAATAAGAAATGGTGTAGTGGTTAGTGTCATGGCCTTTGATGCAGGACATCCCTGGTTTGAATCTTTGCTTTTGCTTTAGCTTTTAACTCAAAATTAAGTACACAAAAGTGAAAAGTTCTACGAAAGCATGTATGAGTATGAGATCCTGTGGCTCAAGTGGTTGAGCAAGGCCTCTGGGTTGAGAGGTTGCTGGTTCAAACCCCAGCCAGGTCTCTGGATATGAGTGCTGAAGGTTCCGGAGGGCGTGACCTGTGGAGGGTGTCAGAGTTGGTGGTTCCGGAGGGCGTGACCTGTGGAGGGTGTCAGAGTTGGTGGTTCCGGAGGGCGTGACCTGTGGAGGGTGTCAGAGTTGGTGGTTCCGGAGGGCGTGACCTGTGGAGGGTGTCAGAGTTGGTGGTTCCGGAGGGCGTGACCTGTGGAGGGTGTCAGAGTTGGTGGTTCCGGAGGGCGTGACCTGTGGAGGGTGTCAGAGTTGGTGGTTCCGGAGGGCGTGACCTGTGGAGGGTGTCAGAGTTGGTGGTTCCGGAGGGCGTGACCTGTGGAGGGTGTCAGAGGTGATGGTGACCTGAGGAGTGTGGAAGGTTGCAGTGTGGCCTAACAACATCTGGGAAAGTACAGAAAAGGTAATGAAGGCTGAAAAAAGTGACTTGGTTTTGCAGATGTAGACAAATTCTACATCACACTTTTCTTGCTGTCTTCAACCCTCCCTCCCTCCCTCCCTCCCTCCCTCCCTCCACTGCACACTCCCTCTCCCTCCACTGCACTGCACACTCCCTCTCTCTTCTCACCACCTCCTCCAACTACCCACTCTCACTTTTCTCCATTCTCCACCACCCACTCTTCTCCATTCTCCACCACCTCACACTCTCACTTTTCTCCACTCTCTGCCATCCAAGTCATCAATCCTGAGGACAAGCCAGACTCGAACCAGCAACCTCTGAAGTCAGAGGCAAGGCTTTTACCATAGCACCACCATGTCCCACACCAACAGCCAGGCGTCGTAGCGCCTTTGTCTTTTAAAATGACAACCACAAAAAACTAAAAAAAAAGAAAGAAAGCGAAAAACACTCACCAACCACTTTATTAGGAACACCAGCACATTAATGCGGTGATCCAATCAATCAGCCAATCGTGTAGCATCGGCGCAATGCTTGGTTGTTGGTTCCAGACAAGCAGGTTTGAGTCTTTCAGAAACTGCTGAACTCCTAGTGTTTTCACACACAGCAGTCTCTGGTGTTGATCCAGAGTGGTGCTGGTCTGCAGGCAGAAAACATGATGAAGAAGAGCGGAGAATGGTTAGACTTGTTCCAGTTGAGTTGACAGGAAGTCTAAGGTACCTCAAATAACCACTCTACAATCATGGTGAGAAGAAAAGCATCTCAGAATGCACCCGAGACAGACGGACAGAAGACCACATGTCCACCTCTTGACCTGTATCTGCATTGTTTTATACATTGTGCTGCTGCTGCTGCTACACGACTGGCTGACTGGATAATCGCATGAACGATCAGGCGTACGGGTGTTCCTAATAAAGTGGTTATTAAGCATATAGCATAATTATTCACCCCCCTGAACTTTTTCCACATTTGGTATTGCTCCAACATGGAATAGAAATGGACTTAATTGGTATTATATGCCATGAAGCCACACAAAATGACCCATAAAATCTAATTTGCGAAATTATTTGCAAATAAAAATTGTGACTGCATAAGTATTCACCCCCACGTTGCTGTGAAACCCCTAAATTAGAGAGAGACATGGTTGCATCAAAGTTTGAGCTTGCTAGTAAACAAATCCATATCATATGGAAACAAAGTTTTGAATGGTTTCCTTGAGAACTGAAATCATATCGTAGTGTGTGGAGGTTCACGCCCCTAATAATTACTGCACATTTTATTTAGAAGTGTACAAATAGATTCACAGTAAAGACATTTATAGTTAATATGAACTTATAAAAATCTATTTTTTCCTTAGAATATTTTGGATAGTCAAATACAGTCATACCTCTGCTGGAAAACCCCCCAGATACCATTACAAATCATGAGCTAAGCATTAAAACCATTACCATTAACATTATTCGTCCTTAACTGTATCCACTAGACAAAACATGCCACCAATAGAAGGCAACAAATTACCAGTAGAGACCCACAGGAAACATTAAAGTTTCCATTAAAACCAATACAATTCCCATTATAAGGTCTATGATTGTTTCTGTTGTTTATTGATTTGTTTGTTTGTTTTCAGCAGGGATGTCCTTCAGGTTTTTGTTATTTGTCCCTCTGGCGGTCAGCAGCGGAACTACAGCATTGTAACAGATACAGTACGTAGAGAAGCGTGACTACTACAACAACTAAGAGTTTCTTAAAATAGATTTAAGAAAATTAAGCTCATTTGCAACCAACAGTGTTCACTATATTTATCGCACAAACTTACATTAATACGGGATTAATTAAACGCGTGTGGCAGCATGCAGAGGGGTTTAACCCCTTAAAGTTTAAGATGTATTACCTCCGGATGTTCCACAGAAACAAAGTCAATATTCAGACTTTTCAGGAGATTTTCTAATTCCATCCGTAGTTCGGCAGATCCCATTGCGGCTTCAGATTTGCACTGAATAAAACAATAGCCTGTGCAGTAGTTTCTATTTGTACACAACCAGCCACATTACTACTTCCGGAAGTCGGGCGCGTGAATGCGCATGCGCGAGAAGAAACTGCAGCGAGACCACGAGGCAACGCTTTGGCGCGTGGAACATTGTGGAGTTTTGTGTTTTCAGTCTGAGAAATGAACTTCTCTGATATCAGGACATAATTTAAACATTTACAAGCACTAATTTACATGTTGTTGTTGTTGTTTTTTAACAAGATTATGATAATTTACATGATTCATCAGACCAGGCTACCTTCTTCCATATGCACACACATGTTGTATTGTTGTTTTTCACATAAATTACTTATCTTTATGTGTTACCTTTATGTCTTATGTGATTATTAAACTCTTTTAGGAAGTGACTCTTAAGACTGCTTTGGGTCAAGTTCACACTTTATTATTTATCAGGTTATTATTTTTCTGATCTCGGTCTCTCTTTCTCATGTAGCATTTCCCATCGGAGTTCACACAAGGCCTCTGTGGGAGTCTTCCCAGGCCAGAAGACTGAAATCACCCAAGAGAAATGGACTGAAGTTTAATATCAGAGTCATGCATAACTGAAATATTTGGTGTGCTCTACAACATAGCTTCTAGCTATAAACAAATATATGGGTAAATTTTTTTCACACTAATTTTCAAAGTAAACTTTTTTATTTTGCTTCTGCAAGCATAGAGTTTGACTCTCACTTCATTAACATCGTCATACTGAGCATATGTATTTATCTTTTATTTGTGAGGTTGTGACATGGTGGCTTTGTGGTAAAAGCCTGAAAGAATCAAACCTTCTTGTCTGGTGACCGGGAAGTGGTGGCTTGACAGTTAAGGCTCTGGGTTATTGATCAGGAGGTTGGGGATTCAAGCGCCTGTTAATTCTGAGTTAAAAGCAAAGATTCAAACTTAATGTTAGAAGTTCAGCCAGGAAGAGTAATTGTAAGGGGACCACTGAGCAACACACACCCACACATTGACTGAGCATGTTAATGTTGTGTACCTGTGCACTTTCTGGGAACGGTTCATAATGGGTTCCACTATTCACCCAGAACAGAGGAGCTCCTTGAAGTGGCTTCCTGTTACTAAGAGGAAATGTGAGGAAATGATGAAACTGCTGGGAGCTGAAAGGAAACAACCATCTCCTCTTCCACTAAATGTTTCATTGTAGGTTCTATTTCACTCGCACCATGTAAGACAAAAGGGCAACAAGCAACACCTGCAGTGGGCCAGAGGTCTCCAATGAGACCATAGAAATGGATGTAAGGCTATATCTCCATAATGCTTTAGCATATTGAAACCAAACTTAGTATTGTTTTTTTCATAGCCATGACTTGAGGGTATTCGCACAGTTCTGGAAAAGTGCTAACTAGTGATCACGAGACTAGAAAAAAGCATATTTATTGCTTTTCCTCAGATTTTCACCAAAATTGACTCAGAACATCTTCAGTCCATGTCAGAAATAAGTTTGGATTTCATGTTGAGAGACCAAACCTGAACTGTCAGTCATGCTCTGATGCTTGCTTAGCTCCTTTCTTTGCCTCTGTTGTGCTTGGCCCAATCATTGCTGTTCGCAGCTATTACTATTATTATTATTAACATTTTTTTGCACAAAACTTTTCCCAACCTCCTAACTCTCCACATTTTCTGTTCCCTCAAACTCTTCCCAACTGTTTTTCTCTCGGTCTGTATAAATCACACCGAGGAGATTTTTGCTTACATAAATGTCAGGAAACCGGGTGGGATGGCAGCCTTAAGTGTGATGAAGAGCAACGTGCAGGAAAAGCAGCAGCTAACCTTTAAAAAACTCATTCTGCTCTCTAAAGGACATGTGTGAGAATGTTCTTTTTTTCTGTAGCTTGTTTTAAATGCCACAGGACTCAGATGAACAAAACCACTCGTGTCATCGGGTTATTGATAGATCTTTGAATTACGCTCGGGTTCCGTGCACATCGTTTATATTTTGCCCCGAAATGAAAGATGGAGAGATGCGCATTGATTAAGGAGCTCTGAGGAACCTCATTATGGGTCGGCGTGGTTGTCAAGGACTCCGGTGACGATCATAAACACTCTGTTTGTGTGTGTGTGTATGAGTGTGTGTGTGTATATGAGTGTGTGTGTGTTGCTGAGCAGCCATCTTGTCAAGCTTTGTGATCACCCACAGCTAACAGATAGACTTGGTGATGCAGTGAGAGACTCATCAGAGAGATCAATCGCAAAACATCGATTTCTGCAGGACTGCACCAGTCCTCTGCATCTTCACAAAAAGTGTGTGAGCAGCAAGAGTGTGTGTGAGTGTGTGAGTGGACACAAAGACATAGCTCTGAGTTTATCGATTCCATTCCCATGGAACACTTGACAGATAACGCGCTCTCCATCCAGGTCTGAAGCAAGAATGAGAACGAAGAGCAGAAGAACATCAGGAACCTGTATGTCGTTTAGGTTTCACTTCCTGTTATGCCTCTGGTTTTGGCTAGTTTCTGCTGATGATCTCAAAATCTTCATTTGCATATTGGAACATGATTTGCTCTTAGACTTTATGATGTAATACTTTAATTTGCTCTGTTCAACACTCAAGCATACCAAAACTTTTAGTGTAACACATGACTGGGCTTGTTTTTTTTGTGGGGGCGGGGCTTCAAAGTGCAGGTTTGCATTCATGTAGAGTTCCATCCAAGCCGTGGATCGATTCCACAACTCTGTACACCATACAGGTTTGCAAAAAACGGTTGCTTCTAAGGTTGCATCACCTGTTTACTGTTTTATATTGTTATTTTCATTTGTTACCAGAAAGCAGAAAAATGGATGCATATTGATTATTGCAGTTCAGCTCACTTTTAAGCAACGTAGTGTAAACAGGAAGCTGCTTTTGTTCACATCATCACTCCTGGTTTAACTCGTTGTTAAACAGCGCTCGCATTCAGAGCCTCGTTACTAACTCGCTCAGCTTAGCATCGCCAGTGTCCTGAACGATAAGCCTAGGCAACGATTATGCCGAGTCCTGTGTGCTGTGTGACGAGCACACGTCGAGGAATTGGATTTGTGTTGGTGATGTGAGCCAGAGATCACGTCACGGGAGACACGCGAGGTCAAACGAACCTGCAGTCAGCGTGTCGACCCCCACTGTAGTATCAGGAGCACTGATTTAGAACCGTGATTAAAATTTGAAATTCCCGATCCTTGTGTAAATACAAGAACAGAACACACACCTGTCAGCCAGTCAGTCATGAAACATGCTAATGATATGCTAATTAGTGCACAAGTAGCAAATATGAGCATGTTATTGGCTGCAGCTGTCATGACAATCAGCAGTAATTATAAAACTATATTTCTGTGACATGGTTATGGCAGTGTTACACCACACAGTTATTTGTTGTTAATTAAAGTTAACCCTAATTACAAACTTTGCATTAAACTGGAGAACAGTTTTTCTTTCTTCTAGATTCTCGTTCTAGATACATCTATAGATACAGATTTATTAAACATGCTAACTTTAAACAGGAGAAATGTGTTTCTTACCTTTTCAGCTCAGCTTGAAACTGCATGTGTGTGTGTGTGTGTGTGTGTGTGTGTGTGTGTGTGTGTGTGTGTGTGTGTGTGTGTGTGTGTGTGTGTGTGTAGTCTCTGTATTACTTTTATTATTATATTTCTGACACATCCTTGGGCACTATTATACACATCTCAGAAACGTTTTCCGACTAACCCTAACCCTAACCCTTTTCTCTTAGCTTTTCGTTTTCTTTTAAACTTGTGTTTTGGTTTTCATGACCTGAAACACACCTTAAAACGTTCCCGAGATATATCTGGAGAGGATGGAGGTGAAAACCTGATCTTAACCAATTTGAGAAGGTCAGAGAGGTGTTTCCAACCATCTCCACAGAAAATGGGTAAAGAACACTTGGAGGAACCAGTGTCAGGTGACCTCTAACATCCATCTGCACTATGTGGAAAATGGAGGCCATTATCCAGCACTAGATCTTTCTCAGAAGACAGATGGAGGGAAAATTTAATATTTGACACTTAATGTTCTCAAAAGAACCAGTATGAAGGATCTGAATGTGTGATTAGTACACTGCATGGATTTACCATTAACATGTGTCCTAATCAACACAATGTTGGGTTTGGACTCATTGTGAACAGGACAATCTTCCATGTACAGGTACAACTCTACAGCAAAGTCTTCTATGGACCATTAGAAAAAAAGGATAAATTAAGTTTCTTAGCTTTCTCTCTGATGGGAACCAAAGAACCATTGAAGAACCTTCAGAGGGAAAAGCTGTAGAATACTAAATGGCGCTTGATTGAATATTTTTATTTAGATTTCTTCTTCTTCCATTTTTCTCCTAATTTACAATCTTCAAAATTTTAGAACTACTAAGCTTTCCTTGGTTGTCCCTCTGGGGAACCTTTAAGGTTGAAGTTTCTATGTACAGCCCTACAACAAAATGTTTTGGAAGGTTCATTGGGGGTTCTTTGAATAGTTACGACTTCTTAGCTTTTTCTTTGATAGGAAACCTTTAAAGGTTCCCTCAGACCGACAAACTGTAGAACACTAAAACAGTGCTAGATGGAACAATTTTGTCTAGATTTCTCGAATGAGACTCTTTAGAACCATTCAGGTGTCTTTGCTTTTCCATCTGGAGAACCTTTAAGTGTCTTCCTCTATGCAACCTTGGAAAAATGGGTTCCTCAAGGGTTCCTTGAGTAGGTAAGATTTGTTAGCTTTCTGTCTGATATGGAAACGTTAAGAGTTCCCTAACAGGGACAAATTACACTAGAACACTTCATGGTGCAAGATAGAGTTGTTATTGATTTCTTGAAGGTCAGACAGTTATTTAGAACCATTAAGGTTTTATGTGGTGGGACCCCAAAGTTTCTGAAAGAGTTCCCTAAGTTTTTCCAAGAAGTCCCTTAATAATCTAACGAGTGCTTAAAGAACCTTCGAGAAGTTTTTTTTTTTTATTTTCTTGTGAGTGTGTATATTAACTAGGTAAGTGTTCAGTGCAAATTCTCACCTGGATTACAGTGAATGAATGAATGAATGAATGAATGGCCTTCTGACCGATCAGAATCCAGATTTCAACAGTTCTGTGAAATAAATGAACCGCTGATTGTCTGATGTAAGGCTGAGGGCCCAGAAACTCAGCAAAGGGCTGGACTTGAACCACCTATCCTCATATCCTTGAATCCTGTCTGGGGCTTGAACCAATTAACTGTCGAGTTAGTTGTCTTACCTTTCCTTACCATTTTATTGAACTGAAATCCAAGTGGAATTCCTGCACATTGTGTTTCCATGTTGCTGGTTTCTCCAAAACCTTTAACCAGACGCTGTATCAGAGTATACAGCGTCTGGTTTGTATGTTTTGTTTTTTGTTTTCATTTTTCCTCAGATCTGGGCCAATTACCGGGTGCCAGGCTGTCAGTCTGGTCTCTCTGACCCCGCACCCCATCTCCATCACCTGTAGAGCAGCCAGCAGGGACAGACCCAGACTCCTCTCACTGCCAAATTACATCCCGGCAACGCTTCAGCCGCATACAAATGTCAGCTATTCAGCAGCTCATAAAGGCGGGGAGGAGTTAAATGTCAAGTAACGCCTTTTAAACTAATTGCCGTCGGTGTCTATCCACAAGCCCGGAGCTCTCTTGATTAACGGCGAAGGTGGGATGCTCGTTAGCAGATGCGGCTTTTAGCTTCGGACGCTATTGTGTTGTTATGAAAGGGGACATGAAGAGAAGGAAAAGATGGGAAGTGATTAGAGGAGTTAGATTAGACAGAGTTCGTATGCAGTGTCATGTCATGGCTGCTGATGCAAAGAAAATTGCCAAAAGGTTAATGAAGGATTGTAGGGTTATTTTCAGGGGGGGTTTGAGGGGAAGGGGGGAAATTATGTAACACAATTAAAGTCCTGGTTCTTGTTGGTTGTCCTGGGGGAAAAAGTTAGCGTTGGCAAGGCTAATGGGATTTTAAAGGACACTTGGTTCTGAAGATAAATGCCGCTGTAATTGAAAAAAAAAGGTTACAATGAATACGTGTTACAGTACAGTACAGCTACTGTCGAAATATCCAATCAAGCTCCTCTTATGGGAAAATCCAAAACACTTCACATGTGAAGGTGCATTAAAAACATATATATTCATACAAGATCTGAAAATGTATATTATATAATGAATTATATTATAATATATATTCTATAAGTGGGGCACAGAGGTGGACACCACAGTGACATCACCAAGAACAGGATGTCCCTCCACAATTTAGAAAAGAATAAGACAAAAACGTACCAGGGAGGCTGCCAAGAGACCTAGAGCAACATTAAAAGGATCTGCAGGAGTGTCTGATAAGTACTGATTACTCGTTGCGTTTGACAACAGTCTCTCTAATTCTACACATGTCTGGGCGGTGGGGTAGGGCAGCTAGATGGAAGCCCTTTCTCACCAAAAACATCCAAACCCAAATAAATCATCCCAAATCATGTGGCAAAATGTGTTATGGTCTAATCAGAGCAATTCCAAAAAGGTATCGCCTCTGTGTGAAGGTATGTTTGGCACAAAAAAAAAAAAGAAAAAGAAAAAAAAAAACACGACCAGAAGTACACCATCCCCATGGTGAAGCGTGATGGTGGCAGCATTATGCTTTAGGACTGCTTTTCTTCAGCCAGAACTAAGGCTTTGATCAAGGTGAAGAGAATCATGAATAGCTACAAATACTATTTGATTTTAGTGAAAAACCTTCAGGTGTCTGCTAGTAAGGTGAAGATGAAAAGGAATTTCACCTTTCAGCACAACAACGATCCCAAAGCATGCATCCAAAATCAACTAAGGAACGGCTTCACCACAAGAAGGTCAAAGTTTTTGAATTACAATCTGATGGATCTAGAATGTTTTTGCAAGAAAGAGTGGGAAAATATCACCAAGTGAAGATGCGACGCTGACAGACTCTTACCCAGGAAGACTGAGTGGTGTAATAACATCAAAAGCTGCTCAACTGAGTGTTAGTTTAGGGGTGTGTATACTTATGCAACCAGGTTATTGTAAGTTTTTGTATCTTCCCCTAAAATATTTCTGATTGTTCTTCAGTTCATTTTAACGCGCTGTAATTTCACATCGAGGGTGGAAGCAGTTCTGACGTGCTTCATCTTGGTTTCATTTTTTACAACACGAAAACCTGCCGTTTTAACTTTGTATATCCTCCGTATAAATATAGAATATATAAACATTTACACTTGCCATAAATGAAGAATGTGCTGAACAAAATGACACATTTAAACAAAAGCACATACTACAAAAAAATGTAAAACACGTGAAGTGTCTAAACACCAGCTGTGTAAAATTCACATGATTTGAATCACGTGATTATTCACTTTGACGTGTCTGGATGTAACGCTCGCGCCAGTTTAGGTGAAAAAGCATCTGAAGAAAATTTCACCATCCTGATGTGTTTTAAATGTCAGACGCCACTAAAATATCTACTGATGAAAATATCCAGGTCTCCTGTATGACCGAGTGTGAATGGGGAAAATATTGACTTATGCTGAACTGAATTAGAGTTAGGAGAGGAACGCACGCCTGGGCTGGATGAAACGGAGTTTAACGAGCTTGATTAATTACAGAAAACACTTAAAATTAAAGAGTGGGTAACGGACGTGTTCCTGACGTCCTCAGGTAATAAATTCTGATCGTTGGGATTTCTTATACACCTACGGTTGTGTTAATAATAAGCTATTATTAATACATGGATGTGTCGAGTGCCTGTGTATTTGATGAACAGAAGAGATCTGCTTCCGTATCGTTTACACATTTATAAATAAAAGAGTACTTCTTATAGCAGGTTTTTTTTTTATCCCGTGGACTACTTTTCCTTCTCAGACGGTTCAATGTTTCTGTAGCAAACTAATAACGCGTCATAATTCTTCCACAAAATCGATCAGAATGCAAGCACACCAGAAAATAAGCCATGAAAACAATAATTTAGCGCTCGACATGAACCTGATCACTCTATCAATAAAAATCAAGAAAAATCCCAGCTGGACCATAAACCTATTAAAGAGACGAGGAATAACGCAGGATATAATGGCCTCCGTTTCTTACAATACAGATGAAGATGGGACGCTGTGTGCACCGAGCTCGGAGACGGTCCGTCATCACCGAACAGGGTAAAGAAAAAAAAACCTGCAGATTTTCCAGCCGGCTGAAAAGTAAAAAGGATTTTCTCTCAGCGGGAGAAATCAAACGCTTGTGCTTTCGTATATGTGAGTGCACGGTTCAGACTTTAGGCTTTAATGAGCGCACTGGGATGTAACGGCTACTGGGAAGTCTTTACGTTCCTCTTTATTTCAGTTACAGAGCTCGATCTCTGGCTCACACTTCCCTCGCTGGTGTTTGATTAACGTTTATTTAGCCAAAGTGAGCGATGTCACTCATCTCCGTTCCCCATTTCGGAAGAAACGCTCACTTCTTTCTGAGCTTTTATTCTTCGGGAATGAATAATACCTAAAAACCCGTGCTCGAGGCTTTACACCACAGCGCTGTCCTTTCTGAAGTCTCCATTCTCGTGTAGTTTCATTGTCGAGAACAGCTGTTTGATGTTGACGTGATGACATTTCCTTCCTGTAAGGAGTCATTTGTTTAACATTCATGGAAGGAGTCTCCAGTGTCAGCGCTTTGTAAGAGTCTGAGGTAAAGCTTTAAGTTTTCCGACATCTTCGGGACAGAGGATGGACGCTTTGCGGTTTTTGAAATGTGAAATGTGCAAGAGAAACATCCCAAGCAGTGAAAAAAACAAACAAACATAAACATAAACAATGGATACCAGGAAAAAACATGCAGACTAAGAGCGAGGCTCGCGACAACAACACGCGAAAACAACAAACGCTTGACCCTGAGGTGCAGAAACTTACTGTAGAGGTGCTAATGAGGCTGAGACGAGATACAGGTGTGAGTGCTTGGTGAGACATGTGACAGGGTCATGTGACGTGCTAGGGCTGATGGGTGAAGTAGTCCAGCGCCGATTTCAGCATAACCATGACAACAAGCTGCGTGTTTTGTCTTTTTAACTTCAAGAGAGAGGATAAAGAGCGGGCTAGTGAGGGAAAGACTGTTTATAGCTGCTATAGCGTAAGTGAGAACAGGAAATAACTTGTTTCACGGATGTTACACAGCATTAAATGTAACCGTAAAGGGATAAAAAATACGATGTGATGTTTCTTAATTAATAAATATCGTATTTGACACTTGAGGAACCGCTATACGACTGATGAGGAGTGTGAAAGTGTGAAGACGAGAGAAATTAAACAAATTATAAAATGATAAGAGTTTTCATAAGTATTGACATGATTAGGTTATTAAGCACATTTTCACAATTATTACTATTGTATATGTCTCTTTCAGACAGTTCTACACTCCCTTCTTGGGAGCCTTTTGATGAAGTCTACTGCAGGAACCAGGAATCATATCTCAGGAATCCCGGTTTAGTTCCTGCTCCAGATCAGGAACTATTGGGTCGGAGCTTGCAGTAGCGAACATCTCTCATTGATCAGAAATGAGCTTCACATAATGACTGACCTTGCTAAAGTACATATTAATGGATAAAAATACCCACCCGTGTTTGACTTTCAGTGTTGCTTTTTACTCGTTTCTAATTTATTTAACCTTGGTTTGTTTTTGTGTAAGATTAAAAAGCTTTCACTGAGATTTTATTCATGATTAAGTTCTGGTTGAGAAAGGTCAAGGCCACTTGTGTTTATTTCTTTAGTCTATTTTTTTTAATCATAATTATTATTTTCTATTTTTGTTTTACTTTGATGCAATCACCAATTATTTTTTAATGACCAGTCTGAGGTTATGCTTTTGTCCTTTAACCGTGTAATCTTTTGTTCTTTTTCTTTAAAAAAAAAAATAAAAATAAAAATAAAATAGTTTCCTCATATTTATTTTGGATTTAAAGCCTGAGCATTGGGAATAATGTTGTGTCTAATAAGCTGTGCTTTTACAAGCATTAAATGATAAAATAATAATAATAATAAATAAATAAATAAATAAATAAAATAAACAGTTTATATTTCTGCTTTATTTATATCCTTTAAGATATATATATATATATATATATATATATATATATATATATATATATATATATATATATAATTTATTTATGTTAATTTATATATAACTTTTTTTTTTTATTATTGACATTTAGTGCTGCCCCCCCTTGGTCACAGGTGGTACACCATTTTCAGAAAATTATTTGTTTCTTAATTGCCAATTTATCATTTTCCTTCTTTCCTTCCTAATATTGAGTACTGCCCCCTTTTGGTCAGAACTGGAACATCTTCGGTGACAAATTCAATAAAATATGGTCAATTTATATATAATTTTACTTTCTTTTAAGCCTTTATTGCTGCTCCCCTGTAGTCGCAGACCATGTGCTTCCTTATAGAAGCATTCGATTAAAAATGGTCAATTTATCACTTTATTTATATAATTACAAAATAATAAATAAAATATAACAATCTTACGTTTTATTAATTTGTGTATTGAATTATTGATGTGTTATTGATTATATATATATATATATATATATATATATATATATATATATATATATATATATATATATTGTTGTGTCGCTGCTTTAGTCACCGATCCACTGTCCAAGTGTTAAATCAAAATGTCTCACTTTATAACCTGACTTTACTTTTAGTAGCATAGTTGCTGTTCCTGTTGAAAAATCTACTGTTTGTAGAGAAGTGATGTCTTTTTCCCCCGCTCAGACAGGGCCTGCTTTGACAGGCTGCACAATTGCAGTATAGATCGTCTCTGGGTCGAGCTCCAGCTCCTGACCGTGACACTGAAACCTGCAGAGGTGTGAGAAACGTCTCCAGCTGAGATCTCTATATCCTTTCTTCCTTGTTGGATGGTGAGGCAGCGAGCGAACAGTGGGACGTGGAACAAACCGCAGCGTGGGCCGACTGCGGGCTCGGACGTACCCGTGCTCCGACTTTACAGGCTTTAGCGATTTTAAGACTTCCTGCTATTTCTGCAATAATATATACAAGATACAGCATAATGGAGGAAAATGTCAGGATGACCAATAAACAAACCAGTGAAATGAAGTCAAATAAATAAAATAGTAAATTGATTGAATGAGGAATAATTGGATTTAATTGGATTAATTGGATTTAATTGGATTTAATTGGAACCCGTGGGAGATAAAAGCAAAGCTAATATAACTTATGTCTCACACAGGGAACACAAGCGGGTATAACTACACTGACTAACGAGGGGAAATGAGAACCAGGTGGAAATAATCAGCTGCCATAGCAACCAGATAATGAGAACAGGAACCGTAGTCCATATAAGGAAAGCGGGAGCTAAAAAAAGTGTAAGATAGGACAGAATTAAAGAAGATGTGATCAAATAAATGTGAATAAATGAATAATAATAAATAATAGTGTGATCTGTAGTCTGAATTTGAATGAATATTTAAACAACAGCAACAACAACAATAATAATAATAATAATAATAATAATAATAATAATAATAATAATAATAATAATAATAATAATAATAATGGTACAAGTAATAATTTAAAAAACATGAAGTCAAGGAAATAAAGCAAGCACAAACACAGATGCTTCCGTCTATTATAGGCTAACACATGAGGTATGTCTCATACTGTATGATGTCATTTCCAGCAAGGGAACACAGTGAGCTTCGATGCTCCCTGGTTTTTGCGGTGCATGGTGGGATTTATTTATTTTTTTTTTAGCGAGAGAACATTCCAGTGCACCGGAAGGATTTTGCGATTGAGACAGATCTTAAAATGGTCAACTCCCCGATCAGTCCCGCGATCAGCCCCGCGATCAGTCCCCCGATCAGCCCCGCGATCAGCCCCCCGATCAGCCCCGCGATCAGTCCCCCGATCAGCCCCGCGATCAGTCCCCCGATCAGCCCCGCGATCAGTCCCGCGATCAGCCCCGCGATCAGCCCCGCGATCAGTCCCCCGATCAGCCCCGCGATCAGCCCCGCGATCAGCCCCGCGATCAGTCCCCCGATCAGTCCCCCGATCAGTCCCCCGATCAGCCCCGCGATCAGCCCCGCGATCAGTCCCCCGATCAGCCCCGCGATCAGCCCCCCGATCAGCCCCGCGATCAGCCCCGCGATCAGTCCCCCGATCAGTCCCCCGATCAGCCCCGCGATCAGTCCCCCGATCAGCCCCGCGATCAGTCCCCCGATCAGCCCCGCGATCAGCCCCGCGATCAGCCCCGCGATCAGTCCCCCGATCAGCCCCGCGATCAGCCCCGCGATCAGCCCCGCGATCAGTCCCCCGATCAGTCCCCCGATCAGTCCCCCGATCAGCCCCGCGATCAGCCCCGCGATCAGTCCCCCGATCAGCCCCGCGATCAGCCCCCCGATCAGCCCCGCGATCAGCCCCGCGATCAGTCCCCCGATCAGTCCCCCGATCAGCCCCGCGATCAGTCCCCCGATCAGCCCCGCGATCAGTCCCCCGATCAGTCCCCCGATCAGCCCCCCGATCAGTCCCGCGATCAGTCCCCCGATCAGCCCCGCGATCAGCCCCGCGATCAGTCCCCCGATCAGTCCCCCGATCAGTCCCCCGATCAGCCCCCCGATCAGCCCCCCGATCAGCCCCGCGATCAGCCCCGCGATCAGTCCCCCGATCAGTCCCCCGATCAGTCCCGCGATCAGTCCCCCGATCAGTCCCCCGATCAGCCCCGCGATCAGTCCCCCGATCAGCCCCGCGATCAGTCCCCCGATCAGTCCCGCGATCAGTCCCCCGATCAGTCCCCCGATCAGCCCCGCGATCAGTCCCCCGATCAGCCCCGCGATCAGCCCCCCGATCAGCCCCGCGATCAGTCCCGCGATCAGTCCCGCGATCAGTCCCCCGATCAGTCCCCCGATCAGTCCCGCGATCAGTCCCCCGATCAGTCCCCCGATCAGTCCCCCGATCAGCCCCGCGATCAGTCCCCCGATCAGCCCCCGATCAGTCCCGCGATCAGTCCCCCGATCAGTCCCGCGATCAGTCCCCCGATCAGTCCCCCGATCAGCCCCGCGATCAGTCCCCCGATCAGTCCCCCGATCAGCCCCCGATCAGTCCCGCGATCAGTCCCCCGATCAGTCCCCCGATCAGTCCCGCGATCAGTCCCCCGATCAGTCCCCCGATCAATCCCCCGAGACACACCCATGGTGGCTATAATAAGTGGTTTAGCGTGATAAGTCACATGGTATTTATGACTGAAATGATGTTACCCTGACCGACTCCGATCGATGGACAGATCGATGTGGAGGTGAGAACAAGAACCCATCTGAAAATAAATAAACAGATAAAACAGGAGACGTGGAACTGGCGAAGCTGCTTCTGCCCTGTGGTTCAGCGCACGCCGGCCGGGATTTCAGCTTTCCGTTTTTTCTTTGTTCCGGGCAACGGTTGTGTCAGACGGAGCTTACATGATGTCACACCAGGTTCTACGCTTCGCTCTGGGAACGCGAGGGAATTCTCCTCATCTCACACCAGGAAACTAACGCCTGGAGCTTTTTATTTTCATGAATAAAACAACGAGTTTCACAAAATGTGCAGTATTTATTTTAGAATGAACAGTTTTTAGTTTAAATGTATTTCACCAACATGGTGATTAAGGTTAAGGGTTAGGGTTACATTACCCACAATGCTGTATAATTACCTCTCGCTTCATCTCTACCTCAAGAGAGTGATGCAGCAGAGCTTTAATCTTTTACTCCGTCCAGATCGATATCAGGAAAATAAATCGCAGCTTGTCGTCTTTTCGTTCTCGCTTTACTTCTGACTGTTTACAAGGTTCAATAAACACATTTCTTCCTTCCAGGTGGAACGGGAGCGCGTTCGTCCGAGCTCCCGTTAAAGGAAATGGATCAGCACTTTTTGACCAATCGGAATCCAGAACGAGAGGCTGTATTTCAAACAGGAAACGAAGAGGACCGGCTTGTTGTGTTCTTCCCTCCACACGAGCTTCATCTCGCTTCATTACGGTTTACTTCATTGTCTGTCTCCTGATTAATGGAGCCTCAAGCGCAATTACTCAGGAGCGAACGCCGCTCACGAGTGATTGCGCTCCGGCGTCATTTCTCAAAATCTGCCGTTCGGTCGGGCGCGTTATTAATAAGAGTAGAGAAGACGGGTGCGGGGAGAAATGAAGAGGGAAGAGAAGAACGGCGGGTCGAGATGGGGCTATGTTTCAGACCCGTTGTCTCGGTTATTCTCACCTATGTTTCAGGAATGTTTGGAATATGAAAAGGATTCGAGACGTGTAGGCTCTATAGAGAACGAGAGCGTGACATGAACATATTCCTTCACGCAGAAATGAGAAGAGAAAAATGAACTGCTGAAGTGGGATGTGTAATATCAAGACTGGACTCGCAGTCTTATGAAATAAAAATGAAATAACACCAGAATACGTACACTAAATTATTAACCAGTTAGCTAATAATGCTAAAATGAACACACGCTAACACCTAGCTTACACACATCTTTTATAAAAGCTAAAGCTAACGACGTAGCAGAGACTTATTTCAGGACAGTATTTATACTTCAGTACTCTGATAAAGCTGGCCTGCTGTGTTCTGATTGGTCAGTTGGTCAGAAGGTATAGAAACAACCAGAAATGGACGTTTATGTAACATTTAAGGAAGGAGTCTCCAGCGTCAGTGCTTTTTAACAGTCGGAGGTGAAGCATTCTGAAATCTTGTCTCTCCATCCTTCTCTCTTTTTCTCACCTCTCTGACTCCTGACTCTTTCCTCTTTCACTCTTCCTGCTCGACCATCTCCTCTGTTGCCGTCTCACTCTTTCGTCTCTGTCTTCCCCTCCTTCCTTATCTATTCCTCATGCCCCCTCTCTTCCTGTCACTTTCCCTTTTTCATTCCTTTGCACTCATTATCGATCTTGCCCCCTCATTCTCTCTTTCTCCATTATTCCTCCCTCTTTTATTCTCACCCTCTCTTGTTTCCTCCTCTTTGTTGCTCTCATCCTCTTATCTCTCTCTCCCTCAGTCTTTCTCCATCTCTTTTTTCCTCATCTGCCACTCCTGCCTCTCTCTCTCTCTCTCTCTCTCTCTCTCTCTCTCTCTCTCCATACTCCCTCATTCCCCTCCTATCTCTCGGTCTCTCCTCATCTTTCCTGACTCCCACTCACTCCATCTTCCTACCTATATCCCTCTCACTCTCTCCACTATGTCTCTTTACCTCTCTTTCTCATCTGCCTCTTTTTCTTCTCACTCTCCCCCTGTCTTCCTACATGTCTCTCCATCATTAATCTCTCTCCTTATATATCCTTCTTTCACTTCCTCACTCACACTCCTTCCCTTTTTCACCTGTTTGTCCTTGTCTGTCTTTCCTGTGCTCTCTCTCTCTCTCTCTCTCTCTCTCTCTCCTCCATCTATTCATCTATTTCCCTCCTTACATGTCTCTTTCTCATTTTCTCTCGTTCCTGTCTATTCCTCTCCCTTCCTCCCTGTTTTGCCTGCTTTTTTTCTCGTTCCCTCACTCTCTCTCTCTTCCTTGTGTCTCCCTCTATCTGTTTTATTTCCTATATCTCTATTTCCGTATCTCTTCCTCTCACCCTCCGTTCTCATATATGTCTCATTATCTCTCTCTCTCTTTCACTCGTCCTTCTTTTTCACTCTATTTCTTTCCTCTTTATACCTGTCACTTTCTCTACCTCTCTCTTTCCTCCTTCTATTCTATTCATGGCTCTTCCACTCTCTCTCTCTCTCTCTCTCTCTCTCTCTCTCTCTCTCTCTCTCTCTCTCTCCCCCCTGTATGTGTCTTCCTCTCACTCTCTCTTCCTCTAAACCACTCAACATCTATCTCTCTCTCTCTCTCTCTCTCTCTCTCTCTCTCTCTCTCTCTCCTGGCACTCGGCCACACACACACTTGGCGTTGTCGTCTCCAATTTGGAGTCCTGCTAAGACAAATCTGTTTGCTTTTTGGAGCAACTGATGGCTTTAAAATAAATTTGCAATAAGCGTAGCGTTCGGGTCAGAGTTAGAGGTGAAGTTAATAAGCCGGAGCAGTCAGGTGTAGAAGCGACAATGCAGAGCGCTGAAGCGTCGGGAAAATTCTGGAGAATCTTCTCCACGGTGTTTTATCTCACCTGCACGAGCGCCAGCGTATCACTTTTATTCTCATTTTGTCACCTTCAGTATCACAGGGGTTTATATCCTCGCCGCTAAAAACCTGTTTCCCTCCAGCAGTCTGTCTCTCCCTCGCTTCTACAGCAGCAGGACGTATTACTCAGTAAAAAAGAACATTAGCTATACAAATTCAGTTTTTATTACTTGTTCTTTAGACGTCTTTAAGATTTTAACCACGTACATCTGTAGTCGAAAGCGTCTCTGATCAGACTGCCGGAAGTCAGACTGCCTGAAATCAGACTGCTATGTTTCATAATAATATGCATATTAGCTCATTATACTACAGAACTAACCACCAGGTCCTACTTTTCAGTTGCTTTATAAATAATCATGATTTTTAAAAACTTTAATATCACCCAATCAGACAGTCATCAGATTTAAATCTATTTCAAATGGATGCTTTTGCACTTTTATACCCTAATACTCATATACACACAGGCCACGCCTCCTTCACTGAGACTGACAGCCACGTAGACCACTCCTTCTAGGCATAGAGGCCACGCCTCCTACACTGTGACTGACACACACACAATGTGTGTCTCCTTTAATCACAGAGGCTGCGCCCTCTGCAGTTTAACTAAAACACACAAAGCCACGCCTCCTTCACTGAAACTGATAAACAGAAAGGCCACACCTCCTTCACTGAAACGAATAAATACAAAGGACACGCCTCCTTCACTGAAACTGATAAAACAGAAAGGCCACGCCTCCTTCAATGAAACTAATAAATACAAAGGACACGCCTCCTTCACTGAAACTGATAAACAGAAAGGCCACGCCTCCTTCAATGAAACTAATAAATACAAAGGACACGCCTCCTTCACTGAAAGTAATAAATACAAAGGACACGCCTCCTTCACTGAAACTAATAAATATAAAGGACACGCCTCCTTCACTGAAACTAATAAATACAAAGGACACGCCTCCTTCACTGAAAGTAATAAATACAAAGGACACGCCTCCTTCACTGAAACTAATAAATATAAAGGACACGCCTCCTTCACTGAAACTAATAAATATAAAGGACACGCCTCCTTCACTGAAACTAATAAATACAAAGGACACGCCTCCTTCACTGAAACTAATAAACACAAAGGCCACGCCTCCTTTAATCTACATGATTTGCTAATTGTTGGAAATTGAGTGTGAGTGTGTCGTCTGTGTGATAACCCAAATGAGCGATCGAGTGAAATGTCACAATCTGTATTTTCAACTAAATTAAGAATTAATTGATGATAATTACATAACAACTAGAACACACATCACAGCAGTGTTGATTTTGTTTCTTAAAAACAAACCTGTTGCTATTTTTCGTCACAAACAGGAACAGGTGTTAGTGTTGTGTTATTCAGAGAGAGAGAGAGAGAGCGAGCGAGAGCGAGAGAGAGAGAGCGAGAGAGAGAGAGAGAGAGAGCGAGAGAGAGAGAGCGAGAGAGAGAGCGAGAGAGAGAGAGAGAGAGAGAGAGAGAGAGAGAGAGAGAGAGAGAGAGACAGAGAGAGCGAGAGAGAGAGAGCGAGAGAGAGAGAGAGAGAGAGAGAGAGAGAGAGAGATAAGTAATTTAAAAAAGAACAGCTGTGATTACACCGAAGGTCAGAAGGGAAGGTGGAATAGTGCTGTTTATTCCTGCGGCATGAGCGCTCAGATCAGAGAGCGTGAAATAAACTCTCGTCACTGCTATAAAGAACGACTGCTGTATGTATGCTGTTGCCCAAAACAGCCAGGAGCTACATACACGCACACACGCGCACACGAAAGCTAAAATATTCATGTAATGCAAATATATCAAAACAGGATTGGTCAAAAGTTACGCCAATATTTAAGTGGGGAAAGTTCCTGGTGTTCAGAGTCGGGTTACGCTCGTGTCTGTGTACTTTCTGAGCTCTACATTCATATTATTAAAATCTCCTGTCTGTAGTTCATGCCTCGGAGGCTGCCAGAGTTATCTTGAGCAGAAGCAAGACAGGGTTTTTCAGTATCTAATCTAATAAATATATAAATATTATGCAAATTAGAATTTGCATATATTAGAGATATCTGTTGCAGCGTGAGAACCCCTGATATATATCACAGTATCACGGTACACACAACTGAGCTCGACTGAGAAGCAACAGATCACAACTTTAGACAACTTTATAGTTAGATTAGAATTAAAAACGTCCCCTGAAACAGATCACAGATCAGAGTTTAAGGAAAGTGAAATATCCTCACTAACTGCTCATTATGGAATATTAAAAGCGATCGGTTCAGTTTGGGAACTCCGAGCTGCAGCTCTGTGTGCCGAGCATACGCCGTCTTGTCTCCGTCTGAGTCTGAGTCTTGGGTCCCCTTCATCCAGAAGAAGATGTCTCTCAGAACAATTTGAATATTGCTCTAGTGACAGGTGTGAATAAATATCCTGATGAAGGGCCACTCTCCGTATGTTCTCCTCCCCTCACGGTGGCTGGAGTAAGAACAATACTATTAATCTCAGTAAACAGACACTGCAGCGTCCAAACATCATGATATAATTCATCAAATTTACCGGCTGTCTGTGTGGAAGCTCGCGAGTGAATCTGCCGCGCTTATGTTTATGAGTCAGCGTCAAAGTTTTTTTTTTTTTTTTTGTATTTTAGAGAAGCGCAGAGGCTGACGATGGATTAAAGTCATAAACGAGGGCGGATATGGATGTTCTGTCAGTCTCAAAGGCATGAAAACACCATGTGAGAAGTCCAGTTCCTGTCCAGTTCCTGTCCAGTTCCTGTCCAGTTCCTGTCCAGTTCCTGTCCCCTATTAACAAATAAAATGATTCCTGAAAGAGACCCTAAAGAGTTTTTATCATTGAACTCTCGCTCCAGGTGTGTTTTATTCATGTTTGTTTTTATGAATATCGGACAGTCAGGGTTAAGGTGAGGGTTAGTCCCATTTCAGGAACCAAGACGTTTTTGGGTTTTTTTTTGCTGGAGCTCAGAAACATTTTTAGGAATCATTCAGGAAGCCAGGGATTTTTTTTAAGACCTCAGAATCTGTACTTCCTGCACTCTGCTTATGGGAAACTTTCTAATGGGAACATTTCCAGGATAGTTCCTGAACTATTTATTGGAAATGTTCTTGAGTAAACGAGGAAGCTATGCTAGGTGGACACATTCCCCAGGAAGTTGTTCAGGATAACTCCTAGCTTTTTTTTTTTTTTGTAGTTTTTTTTTTTTGTAGTTTTTTTTTTTTTTGTAGTTTTTTTTAACTGTACAGGAGTAACAGCCAGTAAAACTCTTACTCTTACTTGTGTATTTTTCTCCAAGTCTTCTGTGCACTTTTGATTATTTTTATTTCATCATTTCACACTGCAGAAAAAATCTTTTTCTCTCTCTCTCCATCTTTATGAGGAGCAGAGCTGCACTGCACCAAGACACGTCATGAAAAATGGCCTGGTCCTTCTCAGCATGCTTCTCACTGCCCTACACAGGTCACAGCCCACAGAGAAAGTCATTTCTCCCTGTTGATTTTTTAAATGTTAATAAGCGTGTGTGTGTGTGTGTGTGTGTGTGTGTGTGTGTGTGTGTGTGTGTGTGTTCACGCAGTATTATCAGAATAATATGAGCACGTATGTGTGTAGAAGAACATGCATTTTGGGTCTCGTGGTGTTTACGTGTGTTCCCTTCAGCGAGAAGTCACAAAGCCGACGCATTAGCTTTGCTCAAGCCCCATAAGCTTTGCAGCATAACTCATCACACACTAATGCCACCTTCATTACAGAGAGAGAGAGAGAGAGAGAGAGAGAGAGAGAGAGAGAGAGAGAGAGAGAGAGAGAAGAGGCAGAGACAGACAGAGAGAGAGAGAGAGAGAGAGAGAAGAGGCAGAGACAGACAGACAGAGAGAGAGAGAGAGAGAGAGAGAGAGAGAGAAGAGGCAGAGACAGACAGAGAGCGAGAGCGAGAGAGAGAGAGAGAGAGAGAGAGAGAGAGAGAGGTATTAGCTGCCCTCCCATTGACAGGCCAAATGAGCTGCACATCAGCCTGTGTGTGAGCACACTATGCCTGTCTGCATTGCACCATTACCCAAGGAATGTACACACACACACACACACACATATGTGGACAGCTCCCCTGCAGTTAGTCCATCTATATTACATCAGACACTCTATCTCTACTCCTTTTTCCTTACACACACTATAACACACTTCTTACATGCTATGGATATAATAACGCAGGCGTGTTTACTGCACCAATATTTACTCTACAGTACTCTATAATACATATTATTTATTACTACAGTATGCAAGACCATCGCTGTAACTAGCCAAGAGGACTCCGAGGTCCAGACCTCAGTAGTTTTGGAAGGTTTTGTTTTTATTTTTACTTCTCATGTAACCTACAGCTGCCAAATTCAATATGGAAACGACGACGTCCTGGTCCAGGTCCGAAGACAACAACAAGGGAACTGGTGAAGGAGTTGGAGACATCAGTTATGTCCAAAGTATGTACATCCACCGTCAAGAGTGTCCTACAGCATCACGGCCTGGAAGGCTGTCATGCAAAGACAGAAAAGCCCATACAAAAAGCCAGACTGAAGCTTGCAGGTGATCACCAGCCTTTAGGAGGAGAGCTCTCTGGACAGATGAAACAGAGCCTGAACAGCTTGGCCTTAATGATCAGCGCTATATATGGAAGACCCAAGGGTGAGGCTTTTAATCTGGAGAACACCATCCCAGCTGTGGCAGCATCATGTTGTGGGGGAGTTTTACTGGAACAGGAACTTCAGGAAATAGATCAAATCATGAGGAAGGAGGATTATCTAGAAATACTGAAGCAAATCCTCAAGACGTCAGGCAGGAAGGTCAAACTTGGTGGCTGATGGGTTTTGCAGCAGGACAATGATCTTAAGAAAGTTGTAATAAAAGTAGTACAAAACTTTACAACATACCAGAAAAATATATATATACAGCTCTGGAAAAAGATGAAGAGACCACTACTAAATGATCAGTTTCTCTGGTTTTACTATTTATAGGTATGTGTTTGGGTAAAGTGAACATTTTTGTTTTATTCTATAATCTGCTGACAACATTACTCCTAAATTCCAGATAAAAATATCGTCACTTAGAGCATTTATTTGCAGAAAAGGAGAACTGGTCCAAATAACAAAAAAGATGCAGTTCTGTCAGACCTCGAATACTGCAAAGAAAATAACTTCATATTCACTTTTAAACAACACAATACTCATGTTTTAGCTTAGGAAGAGTTCAGAAATCAATAGCAGTAACCCTGATTTTCAATCACAGCTTTCATGCATCTTGGCATGTCCTCCACCTGTCGTTCACATCGATTTGGGAAGACTTTATGCCTCTCTCGGCACAAAAATTCAAGCATCTGGCTTTGTTTGGTGGCGTGTGACCATCCATCTTCGTCTTGCTCGCGTTCCAGAGGTTTTCGATGGGGTTCAGGTCTGGAGATTGGGCTGGCCATGACAGGGTCTTGATCTGGTGGTCCTCCATCCACACCTTCATTGACCTGCCTGTGTGGCATGGAGCATTGTCCTGCTGGAAAAAAAACAAAAACAACAATTCTCAGTTGGGGAATATTGTCAGAGCAGAAGGAAGCAAGTTTTCTTCCATTATGCTTAAGTGTGCTTAATTAGTAGCTCTCTATAAAGCATCACTGACTCTAGGTTTCTTCCTTGTACATGGCTTGATTCATGCGTCCTCCACAAAGACAAATCTGCGTAATTCCAGCCCGAAGCACCTCCAGATCATCACCGATCCTCCTCTAACTGTCACAGCGGGTGCGAGACACTGTGGCTTGTAGGGCCGTACAGGTCTCCATCTAACCATGAGGACCAGAAGGTCGCCTGGCAAAGCTGAAAATTGGATTCATCAGAGATTTCCTTCTTCTACGGTTTTCTACGGTCCAGTCCTTATGGTCTTTTGCAAACCTCAGCCTGGCTCTTCTTTGCTCTGCATTGATGAAGGGCTTTTTTCTAGCTTTGCACGACTTCAACCCTGCCCCTAGGAACCTGTTTTGAACTGTCTTTGCCATGCACTTCACCCCAGCAGTCATTTGCCATTCTTTTAGTAGGTCACTTGATGTCCTCCTATCGTTGTTGAGAGACATTCAAATGAGTTGGCGGTCATCCCGGTCAGTTGAGAGTCGTGTTCACCCTCTGCCGGTCTGTAACTTTGTTGTCCCCAAAGTCTGCTGCTTGACCTTGTTCTTATGAACCGCCATCTTTGGAATTTTAAGGATGGAAGCAACCTGACGCTCACCGTATCCCTCTGCCAGTAACGCCAGAATTAAACCCTTCTTTTCCTCACTCAAAACTTTCCTTTTCAACTCTTTTGGCACGGTCAGTAGTTATATATTGATTCCAGTTACGTTTGAGGTACTACTAGCACTGTCGTTGCCATCCAGCTGGTCCTATTGCAAGCGGATAATGATGACCACAGCGGTGGTTTTTATACCTTTACTCGTTAAATAAGATTTGGTTCAGGGGATCACCTAATCATTACCTCATTCAGAAGAATGAAGTGTGCTTGTGTTGGAATTCAACAGACACTGGAATGGAATGGCTGCCATACATTTGCAAAAAAATTTGCAGTGGTCTCTTAATTTTTTCCAAAGCTGTATATACAATGTGTATGATGTATCTGCCTTATGACTAGAAGCAGAACTGCTGTTCTTAGGATTTTGTGTGTGTGTGTGTGTGTGTGTGTGTATGTGTGTGTGTGTGTGTGTGTGTGTGTAAACAGGCATTTACCAGCTGTGTTTCTTGAAGGGGTTTGTTTGCTTTCCTTTGATTGAAGCTTCTTAAAAAAAAAAAAAAAAAAAAAAAAAAAAAAAAAAAAAAAGAGGTGCCCAGGCTTGCATTAGACATAATTGGACCCTAATTTGTATCTAAATTCATTGTTACAAGGACTCCAGCACCTAATTAACAGCATATCCACTCTCGTCAAGTCATTAAGTAATCTGAATGCAAATCTGGACTTGTAATTGGTTGTGTGTGTGTGGGGGGGGAGGGGGGGGATGTAAATGTACCACCTCTTGTCTTACACCTTTTCATAGTTGCTAACACGGTAATGAATGCACTTAGGCAGAGAGTTAGCTACTGTCAGTTGGCCAATAACAAAACATACAAACAGAGAACAGGAAGGGAAAAGAATGTGTTTTGAATGCGAATAGAGTGTTATGGCTAAGCGTAAAAGCACCAGACATAACAAGATCGTTTTTGTTGTTGTCGCCATAGCTGAGATTTTCCCTTGACCAAGTCAAACCCTGTTTTGTTTTGTTTTTTCTTCCATTTCTGGTGCTTGAATCATAAAGTTTTGCAGGAGCTTTGGAACTTTTTGTTTAGCGCCCTAACAACTTTTTTTTTTTTTTTTCCAGGACTTGCTTGGGATTCCGTAAACATTTTCAGGAGCTTTTTTTTTTTTTCGGAAATGAGGGATTTTATTTCTGTAACTTTTGAGGAATTCAAAAAACCAATACAGCTTGATCCAGGAGAAATTTTTCTGGAACTAGGACCAAGTTCTAACAAATATTCTAATGAAATAATTATAAAATATGTCAACAATTTTAATTATAACGGTGCATTTTTTAGTACTACTACAGCATGCATGAGTTGTCTTTTGAGACACTGCACCACAATTAAAATAAAAGCAAACTTCACGTCTATTCGAGTCCATTTTTAAATGCTCCTAGTTTAGCGTTTGATGATTAAAGATAAAGATAATCAAATGTAACACTGGAGTAAGGCTGAAGGGCTACAAGAGCCTTCATGGTGGAACAGGAGTGCAATCAAATCAAATAGGTGTATCGAATAGTAAGCCGTCTCATCAGATTAAGAATTAAAAGATCTAAATGTTTATCAAAATTATTATGAGAATGCTTATTTCGTATAGCTGTGTTGATAAATCTAGATGAATCATAAAGTATAATTGAAAAAAAAGTGAGAACCAGAGCTTATGTTTGTGAATTTAATGGCTTTAAATAACAGAACATTAAAAGGTCCTAAACCCGAACCTTGTGGGACACCGTAATTATCGTTTTCAGTTATAGTGCGTGAAGTACGATCTAAACCGTGTGGGAATTTGCCTATTGTTCCAAAACAGCTATGTTTTCACTTCTGTGGGTTAAAATTTCTTGATTAAGTGTCAGAATATTTCGGTCAAGTGTATTTCCAATCCTCCAACATGACTTTAAAGGAAATCGTGATTGGCTTATGTCTTACAGAAATACTTTGTTTGCTCAGAGTGCAGAAAACAATCAATTCTTAAATCAATTTGATAAATAGAATCAGTTTAAGTGTCCTTTTAAACTTTTTCAAAGTCATAAAACCACTTTAAAAGTCTTCGGCGTGACTATCCGATGACACCGTCTAAGCTGAGACGTTGGACAGCGTGGGGTTTTTCTGGCTCTTAAAGCCGGGTAATCGTCTGTCATTTAATTTTGAAGAGTATCTTTAAAAAAAAAAAAAAAAATCCTGAGAGCACTTGAAAGTTCTGGTGTTGTTGGATGACACTTTACACCGGAGCTATAAACGTGTCAGTGTCTGTCAGACTGCAAAGAGTGTCGCCTTGAAATGAGTCATCAGTTTAACACATCTGAAAAGTACATAACAGTTATGTAGAGTATATATATATATATATATAAATACTTGTGACAAATTAAATGGAAGAAAGAAATTGGTGTGGGGGCTGTGTATTTATTTTCGCTGACATGGAATGAGTCCATTTGCAAATCAATCCAAAGTTGAGATCTTTACGAAGAAACATTTCCAGCTTGGTAGGCGTGGTCTCATCCTGGTGACTCTGCCCCCATCTATAATCACTGAATTTGATGAAGATGAAAATGATGTAAAGCATACACTAAAACCTTCACGCTCACCAAATCTCAACCCAATCGAACGCTTTCTGTACGGAAAGTTTCCGAGATTTCCTTTTATTTTTTTCTTTGTTCTCCACCACCAACTAACGGAAGATCTTTTTAGCAGGACCAAAAAAAAAAGTTCATCCCTCTGGAGACACTGAAGTTGCACTGAAGTTGTTCTGGTGGCTTGTGAAGGCCTGACACATTACTAACACACTTTATGTTGGGTTTTCCTTTAATTTGATCGATGGAGATCAAACAGTCTTTGAATTTATTTATTGGTCCTTTTTTGTCTCTCTGGGGAAAGCTGAAAAGTTCTCTCGAGAATCCTAGCTAGCAAGTCATTTAGATAAGTGAGCTACAGCTTACAAAATTTTAAAGCATGGACCAGTGAATTAACATATGTAATCATAATCATGAACAATTACGGTACACCATGGAATAAAGATCTGATAGGGAAGCTGCCGTACCAGAGACTTGAACAATCTGTCCCAAGGTGCATTCTGGAGACTTGTGGTGGCTCAACACATTTCCATGGATGGTGAAATAAACTTTTTTTTAAAAATTTTTTAAGAGTATTCTTAACTGTGTACTGGATTTCAAAGTAGAGTAGCATCCATTATGCTTAAGTATGCTTAATTAGTAGCTCTCTATAAAGCATCACTGACTTCGGTTTCCGTATTTTGTCTCGAAAACAGGAAAGAATCTTCCTTTGCATGCAAAACGTGAATTCTTCTCCGTCTTCTTTTTAAAGTTTTCTCCCCGCCTTTTGCCCTTTCCAGACTGAAAGATCAATCTCATTTGAATTCCGGGCATTTATTTATTTAAAAACACTCGTCAAAAAGTGCTGGCTTTCTGTCAGGTTTGTAATTAAAACAATTTTACAGCAGGTTGCTTTTAACACGCCTGCGAAAACGCAGGCAAGCGAGCGAACACTGCCGGGGTGACATTTACAAAGCGTAATGGAGAGAGATTTTTATCTGTTATATATCTCAGCACTATGGCAAAATCTGAAGCCCAGCAAACAGATGTGAGGAAGAGGCCAAGGGCATTTTAATGCTATGACAGAGTTAATTCCTCTGGCAGGCTTTGGTGAGGAAAGAAATTATCTGATGTGTGAAAAATCTGAAGTTTCGATCAAACACACAATACGCCGTCTACTACGTTTAATGCGATGTAATGATTTGATGTGTAACATTTGTCTAAAATACAATATGTGCGAATAGAAAATGTACAAATAAGTCTGTAGCATTCTTGCCTAGAATCGCTGTGAAAAAGAAAATTCTACTCAATACTAATTGGGCATTTAATACGGAGTTAAAATGTCTGTTCTCTGAGGATCCATATGCATTTGTGCCAAAACAATTAGGATGCATTTCTCAGTGTTTGTTATTGATTAGAAATTGGAACAAGACATACAGCCTGTTTCTCCATCTGTCAAAAAGCTTCTGAATAAATGCATTTTTCACTCTGAGGGTGAACGTTTTCTTATTTAACAGCAACTTTTCTTATTCGACATTCTTTTTTTGCCCAGGATTCAGTTTTGTTTATTTGTTAAAGAACAACACAAACGTGTCATCCATTTAAAATGACCCTCTAATATCCGCAAAGTTACTACCTGTTTCCACTTACGTTATAGCAGTTATACGCAGCTGATACTGGAGACTCCTTCCATAAGTGTTAAATAAACATCTCCTTACACATCTTCACCATACCAATGATTACAAACGATCAAGGCTAGCTCCAGACTATACGGATATTTAAAACAAGGGATTTAAACAGTGAATAAGACTGAGAAAGGAAAACATGTCAACAGAAACAAAGACATTATATGTGTACATTAATTCCTGTGTACCTTCAAGTTTTTTGGGGGTTTTTTCCATGCAAGCTTTGCTTCACTAGTTTTAAAAGCTGAAGAGAACCAGATCTTAGTCTTGATAAACTAATCACGTTCTGTGGGAATATAAAAAAATGGCTTTGGCTCAGATTCAGACCTCCAATTCTCACCTGACACCTGTGAAGAGATGAAAATGATGGCAATATCTCTGCTATTCCAGTCTGTTGCTTTATCTCTAACAGTGCAGTAGATTAAGATGGTGCTTTTTGGCAGGTAGGTAATTGGTCTCGTTATTGGTATCAAAGTAGAAAGCATGACCAATGTGGATTTGCCAGGTGTTGAGCAATGGGCCGGTCATCTTACACACTAGTTACAACTTCACAGAAAGTTGGACAATCGTGGAAAATCAGAGCTTCTCCTATAGTTTTGGACAAAGGCGAGCCAAGACCAGTTGGGCAAGATCAAATCAAGTATAAGGCCAACAGTGCGCCAAGACAGGGGCAAGACTGAGTCCAAAACAAGACCACAGAGGGGTAAGACCAAGTAAAGACTAAAACCAACAAAGGTCAGGACCAAGTCAAGACTAAAAGGAATGATTGGCAAGACTGTCAAGACTAAGACTAAAGGGGAAGGACTAAATCAAGACTAAGACTAAAGGGGGCATGACAAAGACCAAATGAGGCAAGCCTGAATCAAGACTAAGATCAAAGGGGGCAAGACAGAGACCAAAGAGGGCAGGACTGAATCAAGACTAAGATCACATGGGGCAAGACCAAGACCAGGTCAAGACCTGATCTGAGCAGAATCTATAAATAAATAATATCCTGTGTATTCTGAACCTGACTTAGTGGCCCAGCTCACTTCCATTACAAGATAATAAGAAATGTCCACGCTACTTTTCATTTCATTGTGCTTCCCTATTTCCCTTTCTTGCTTACCTTCCTTGCACAAGAAAGTGTATCAAATGAGACATCAAATAAGACATTACATGAGCTGCTGTTACTCACTTATTGATGGTCCATCGCAAAGCTGCACTGCGTACATTTCTCGAACGTGCGTCAGTGCGTAATTTAGTTGTACCCATTCCTCTCTCAGTGTTTGTGAGTACCACTGGCTGTACAAACATTAAATGTCACTTTGAAAGTGGAAGCGAAGAAAAAGCACAAACCCGGAAGTATGAAATTGCCTGTTGCGTTTATAAAAGAACTGTAACTTCCTTACAGCTTGTGAAAACACTTAATAGCATGTAAAGGGAAAGGATTGATGGCCAAACTTTCAGCCTACATAAGATTCTTCTCTATCAAAGTCTCTTTGATAAACGTTTAACCATAGCTTTTAAATTACTAATTTATTTTTTTTAATGTATCATTTGTTATACTTTATTGGTGGGGAATTTAGACCGTATGCTTACATCATGCAACACAACAAAACGACTTTCACATATCCGCCTGTATATCCTTACTCCAGCCTCCAATCTCTTCAACATCGTTGAAGTGTGTGTAAGGGCGTGCTACACCCGTAAAGCTGGAGTGTATATTGAAGCACCACAGATAATCATAATTATCATATCATAATTGTCCTTAATAATCATAAATTACTGGAAAAAGAGCATCTTGTGGAACTTTTGAAAAACTGGCGGACATTTTCATCCAACCCATTTACGAACCCCTAGGGCTTGTTGCGAAAAAAAATTTTTTTAAATTGTAAAAAGGCACAATTGTTGAACTTCCATTCCCCCAAAACCATTTATATAATTATAACATCCTTCAAGATGGATTGATGGAGTTCTTGGTTCTGCCGTGATGGACAGGGTATATATTTGTGGTTCTCCACTTATATACGTATATGTATAAATATGGTTCTCCTGCATTGCTCTTAAAAGTAGTGAATTATACAGTGTATGAAAGACAGAAGGAATGACGTGGAACACATTTTCTAAACATTATTTTGTGCTTGTGTGTGTGTGATTGCATGCATGTATATGTGTATGTATGTGTGGGCTTTTTTTTTATTTAAATAGCAGAAGTGCAGCTCCACCAAGTGGCTGTGCTCTACATAGACATTAGCAGAATGCTTCAGATTAAAATACACAAATCACATTCCCAAAACTGCTATTAAGGCCAGAGAGGTGCTTTAGTTACATTATTGCCTTGGCTGTTATCCAGAGCTCCATCCGTAACCATGTTTCATTTTTTTAATCATGTTTGCTTTTGAAGAAAAAAAAAAAAAAAAGCAAAACCCACAGGGTTGGGAATCCTAGCCTGCACTCTCAAGTCTCCATTCTCCTCACAGATCCTACACATAAACAGTACAACCATGATGAAGTGCCATATTGAAGGTTTTCATCCTGAGCCTCTCAATTCACTTCATAACAGACGATCAATCGATATCTCGCTTCCATCCGTCTCTCGGATTTCAATCCTGGAGCAAGCTGCAGCTCACAAAAACATTTTTCTCTTTGTTTGTTTGTTTTGTAAAAAAAAAAAAAAAAAAAAAAAAAAAAAATGATCAGTTGCTTTAGAAAAGGTGCCAAGTAACAAGAATGGATCTTTAATGTATTTCCAAATCATTATCTTCAATTGTAGTGATGTAGTGCTCAAGAACTCATTTATGGTCTTGGGTGAAGTTGCACTCGATTTTGACTCAACCGGAAGCATTAGTGAAGTGAGGTTTTCTAAGACAGCTCGTGTTAATTTAGCTGATCATTTGAGTCAGATTCTCTGTCTTGAACTTGAACTCGAATTGTTATGGTCTTGGTCTTGTATCAGTCTTCCTCCCATTGGTATTAACTTGGTCTTGACTCTCTTTTGGCCTTTCCCGAGTCTTGCATCACCCTCCTTTGGTTTTATACTTGTGTCAGTTTTGGTTTTGGTCTTCACTCACTCTTGCCACTGGTGGTCTAGGTCTTCAATCATTTACACCCTTTATTATTCTTGATCCTGACCCTATATTGGGCTTAATTCAATCTTGCCTTTTTTTCAAGGTCTGTATTCTTGACTCGATCTTCCACCCATGTTGGTCTTGGTCTTGATATGGTCTTGCCCATCATTGGCCTTATTCACGATTCTGTTAAAATACTAAACTATTTGTTTTGACTCGGTCTTGGACTTGTTGGTCTTGACAAATTTTTGACCTTTGTCTAACCTGATCTCAACTCTGTCTGGTCCTTTATTGACCCAGGCCCCCCCGAATCCCCGACTGCTCTGAAACAGCCCTTCTGTATTCAGTGTTGTTTGTCTTAATCTTTACTCAGTTTTGTTCTTGTTTCAGTCTTGCCCCTGTTGTTCTTACGCATAACTCGGTTATGGCCTTGACTTAGTCTTGCCTCATTATTTGTCCTGGTTTGACTCTTTCTTCCCGTACTGTTGGTCTTGACGCCCTCCTTTCCCACATTCATTTTAGTATTGACCCAGACTTGCACTTCTGCTGGTCCTGACTCGTTCCTTTCCTCCATCGGTTTTGGTTTTGACTCAGACTCGACTGGTTGATCTCGACTCTGCCTCGCCTCAGGCGGTCTTGAAATCAGCACAAATTTTGATCCATTGTAGAACCTCCTCTGTTGGCCAGAGAATGGTAGAGTATACATTTCCCTCAACAAACTGTGTATGCCTCTCGTCAATATTACCGAATACCCTGCTATTATTATTTCTCTGTTTAATTTCTCTGTCTTTGGCTTTATCGTAGCATCAAGGCAACCCACCTTGCTGAAAATGCAGAACATTATAAACATCAGTTTGGTTCTGAAAATGTATTTGCTTCAAAATCTTAAGGGAAATAAATAAAGTAACGAAAATAAAATAATAAAGATGAGGCATTATGTTGCAGCTGTGTGGGTTTTCCCATGGCAGAATCGAGCACAACGGGACAATAAGCACTAATATACATTCCATTAAAAGGCATATACTGAATACATAATTCAACAAGCCGCAGCAATATGTCTGTCCTTGACTCTACATTGAACACAGAAGGGAAATATTTTCTATTTCCCACGGCATCACATGAGACTCGAGACGTCCCTGCTTTACAAAACAACAGCAATATAAATTCGAATGGTTTCCACTACAAATACCATTACAAACCATCACCTAATGATTAAAACCATTACCATTATTGGTCCTTAATAGAATCCACTAGACATAATACGCCAACAATAGAAGTCAACAAATTACCAGTAGAGACCCACAGGGACCATTACAGTTTCCATTAAAACCAATAAAACTCCTATTATAAACCGTTACAAATTCTATAAGAGTTTCTGTTGTTGTTTTTAGCAGGGATGACACGCTAATCAGCAAATGTAGATCATTGGCAATATCAAAACAACCTAATATCCTTTTCCCCGTCTAACATCTGTATAAATATGTCTCGGCATTGTCTTAACAGTTGCGATGTTTTGATAACAGTGTGTCCTTTTATGTTGTCATCAAATCGCTGATTCGACTCAAGAGAGAGTTCGACGTGTCTCTGAGAAGTGACAAAAAATCAATTGGGAAAATTGTCAGTTTCAGCTAAAAAGGACTGACAAATACAGCGCCCTCCACTAATATTGGCACCCTTGGTAAATTTGAGCAAAGAAGGTTGTGAAAAAAATGTTTTCATTGTTTAACCTTTTGATCTTTTGTTCAAATAATTCACAAAAATACTCTGCTCTGTTGGATATCAAACAATTACAAACCCAACACAGGTTGTGTTTTTCACAGCCTTCTTTGCTCATATTTACCAAGGCTGCCAATATTAGTGGAGGGCGATGTAGTTTCGCAGCAGGTACAAGTGTTTTTTTTTTGTTTTGTTTAGTTTTTTTAGCTTTTGGATAAGGGGATGTGTTGGAAAGGTTTATTTCGACCAATTTAAAGTAAATATGTCATGCTGGGTAGTGTTACCTCACGTCTTTCTCATCGTCTAAAATACTACTAACACTGCCGAGCATTTCATACCGTGAAATTGTCGATGATAACAAAAACATTGAAGCAAACGGGATAAACACTGTTAATTATTCACGAAATGTGCCATAAAAGAGAAAATATCGTGACTCGGATCCCATTTGAATCATTTAGCGCCGTTAAAGTGGAATAGCTTTAGCGCTAATCAGTGATCCATGGGGCTGTAAATGCTGGGAATCGAAGAGATGAGTGCCAAAGTTAAGATTAGCTAAATCTCAGGGATGTTAGCTTTCCACCAAGACTGGACAAAGCATTTGCTCCATTACAGCAGTAATTGTGTTTAATAGCGTGTAATAAAACTGCATTTTAGTGCTTTAATTGAGATTAGAGCTGCATGGGAATATAGGACTACCCTGGATGTTGATTAGCTTAATTCCCATATTTCATATTCATCATTAAAATAAAAAAAAAAATAAAAAAGCAAATTGGCTAGAAATGGTAAGCAGTCCACCTCAGCTATCTTCTCTCTGAACGTAGGACGGGAATAAAAGTATTTATAATTATAGCGCTATAATCTCAATATAGCTACAATCTCTCTATGAGACGAGAAGTAGAAGAGAAAAACAAAAACAAAAAACCATGGTCAGCTGTTTGGAGATAAATGAGGAGAAAACATCTAATCCAATAATGGCCTTTATTAGAATGTTGCTATATTAGAATTGTTTATGCATTATTTAGGCTACAAAGCAATTTCAGCTCATTTAACACGCATGGAAAGGGACCTTAATTTGATTAGGCTTGCGAAACTTTTATTTTGTTTTTGTTTTTAGCAAAGCCTGTTTTAAAAGTGGATATGCTTGGAAAAGCAGTTTGTACACTTTCCTTCAATAAACATTTCAAATAAAACTCCTCCAATTTACGGCTCAGTTGTTGCAAGACTGTTTAAAACGATTACACCTCTCATAAGTAAAAGGAAAAAGATCCGCGTAGTAAACTACAGTGGCATCTATACGAACTATAAGGAAATGATTTATGGCCGTCTCCGTCTCTGTATCGTGACTTCAAATTCTTCTCCGTTTTAGCGAACCGATTTTAGGTCAGAAGAACATTTTCTGTCTAAGGGAACTTGCTAGTTTTCTGGATGTTTCGAGGAGATTTATTAACTTCAACACAAAAGTTTCGGTCTAATTAGGGATGCTTCCCCAGCAGCCTTCCAGGAACGTTATGAAACAGATGCTACGCTCAGATGGGGTTGTGTTTTCTGTAAGATGTTTATTCAACATTTATGGAAGGAGTCTCCGGTGGCAGCTGCTATAATGTAAAAGATCCACAGCATTAAATGTAACTACGAATACTAAAAAAAAAAAAAAAAAGTATGATCTGTCATTCCTAAATAAATAAATAAAGTTGTATAAAATGCTTTGAGGCAGTAACAGTAACTGCACTTTATCACACCACTCCTTTAGATGGAAAATGTCACCTCAGCTATACAAGGAGTTGATTTTTAAACAAATCGTTACTTCCTGTACCTTGCTCTATTTCAGACTCGCAGGAACAGCTTGTGCTGTCAATATTACAGGAAAAGGCTGAGAAACTGACAACTTCTCCACAAAGGAAAGTTTCTTCTACAATCGCATTAAAAACAATATGGTGGAGCTCGGTGAGTTCTGTGTAGCCTGAAAGACTTCGACAGTGGAAAGGGGAAATAAATATATATATATATATCGTTTTTTAATAAATAGGAAAGTTTTTGGATTTTTCCATCTCCAGAAGTCAGCAGAGTTCATCAGCTGGCACTCAATCGCTGTCCTCTTCTGAATCCCCGTCCAAACTTGTCTCAGAAAAACACGAAGCACTTCTCCAAGAAGCCATTTTCCCCAACTCACAAAGCAACAGAAGAAACCAATTCTCCTCCAGTCCAATGCTTTCAGAAAATACACCAAACTTTATCAAGTGTGAAGTTTTTCCATCTTCCAGAAAGCCAAAAAAAAAAAAGTGGAATACTGGGACCCAACAGGCGCAGGAGAGAGGGAGATGGATTAGTTTTGCATGGCACTGAAATGAGAGTCTTGTTTCTCGTGTCAGTCGTTTTATTTTCTCCCTCGGCAGCCTCCGCACGCCACAGCCTGTCCGAACAGAACTCTCTCGCTCTCTCTCCTGCCAGGCTGAGAAATGTGGCGTCATTCACAAATCCATAAAAATCTTCTTTTCGGAGGTCAGTGTCTTTTGATGTACGGAAGCTGTGTGCTGCCATGCATGAAATAAAATAAAAATCCCATCGATATCACGTTATTATGAGAAAAAAAAAACATCACTTTATGTTGCCAAATATTGTGTTAGAACAAGTGGAAATTCATAACCGCATATTAAATGTCTACAGGCTGGGTATGTTGTTACGGAAAATGCTGTCTTGATTCTGTTAAATACTTTGGCTCAGTGTGGAGTTGAGCTGGGAAGCAGGAACCGCCTTTGGCCGTACAGGAACCCTTCATGCCCATCAATCATAATTACGCACTATTTCCTCCAAGCAATGCAATAACTGTCAAACTTACGCAGCATTTCTTGTAGTAACGTGATCCAGGGGTACATGTTCTGTCAGGAAGGTATTACAGCAAAGCGAGATCTCCATCACTTCCATGTAAGAGTAAGAGAAAAACTCCGGTGACAGTTTAAAAATGTCCATGCTGACACTGTGTTGCATAAGTATTCACACCCCTTGAACTTTCCCACATTTTATAGTGTTACAACTCGGAATTAATTGGGATTATATCCCTTGACTCGACATAACGGAGCCCGTTTTATTGAAGTGTCAGGAAAAATCAATATGGCTTGCAAAATTTGTTACAAATGCAAAGCATACAAATTGCATAGCAGAAATATCTTGAATGTGGGCAAATTGATCAATTTTTTTTTACTATGAGATTATTATAAATTAAATATAAGATTATTCAGACTATTTGTAGATGCTTTTCACTCTTTCTTCAGTCTGTTAGCAGATAGTTTTGCTTCTTTCTAGAAATAAATGCTTAACATTAGAAATTGAATTCATCTGGACATTAAACAAGACTATTTCAAGATTGGCGTTAGTACGAAATGTCTAGAAATAGGTTTTAATAAACATATACAGTGCTGTGAAAACTTTTCTAACAACTCCATCAATATCTAACTTTGTTTGCTAGGAACTGTGCATTTGCTTACCTACAGTATACACCTACCTAGAAGAGCCTAAACGTTAGGATTTGTCCAGAGAGAAAAGAGGAAAAGAGGCTTCCTGGAGCAAATGCACGAAAACTCTTTTCCTTTATACGCAATCTTTACCAACGGGTCGACTTGGTGCCAAAGGAAAACTGCTCATTCTGTTCCTTGTAATATTATAGACATGGAGACATGCACTATATTAAAAATAATACTTACATAACAGACCCAAAGTCACAGAGATACTGCAGTAATAAATATATTGCCCCACTTCTCCTTACAAAACTAATCCCATCCCGGTAGGGCTTTGAGGGCTTATTTAAATTAAACCAAAAGTAACAGATTCCCACGACATTATATTCGGAGAGATATTAGGAGCGAGTGAGAGAATAAGGTTTTTTTTCTTCCTCATTTCATGTGCTAAATTATTCAAATTTACATCATTCAGACATTTAAATCATTGATTGAATCTGATCGAGTACCCTACTTCTAATAAAAAGCGCACACCCTTGCTGCACGATCTGACTCGTACTGCTAAAATACAAACAACAAAACCAAAAAAACCCCACTTTGCGTTTTTGCATTTCATCCCCATTCTCTATCCACTGCGCATTTCGAAAGAATTCATGCCTTAAAAGCAGTAATGATGCTCAGATCATGAGCTGCAGCAGATGAGAAAGCTGTGTCGTGTTGATAAGCTTTAGCAGACGCTTTAGTCTCGCTACAGCTGCTATCTGCTAGGAAACATGCTGAGGAAACACACTGCTGCATCCACACGAGGACCTGCACTGGGGTTTATATATATATGAAGCTAGTGGAATGGATAGTACGCATAGATATGGATAGAGGTTTCTACATTGATGTATAGTATATATTATAAGTTCAGAAGGGTGCTATAAAGAAGCTCCATCCAACATGTGCTGTGTATGAAATAAATAAACAACAACCCAACAACCAAAAGAAGAAGAAAGGGATATTCTTCAAGTATACTGCACTGAAGATTTTCATGAGCTGGATGTTCTCCAGAGCCATGGGCAGTTCAGGTCTCAGAGGAACTCGTGGAAAAATACAAATGAAACTGAACCTTGTGCTAGATATATATACTGTAATTGTGTCTAGAGTATAACCTAGGTTTAAAGCACAGATTATAGACATGTTGGAATGTAAAATAAACGTCAGAATTCATTTGAAAGGGTAAATGTGTTGTTTTTTTGTTTTTTTTAAATCTGTTAGCATTCAACATACAATAGATATTTTACTGACACAATCTTGTGAGAATATGACATTTGTATGACATTAATAAAATAATGTCTTCAACTAGCGAAAACAGGTTTCTGTAAATTTAATACCTGCCCTTCAGTCTTATTAAACATGCAATCGCCGTTCCCAAAGTGACTTTCAGGACGCCGTAATGACTTCACTGTTATCTGAGAATCATGGGTGTCACGGCTAATCAGCATCGGGACATTCAGTGAATCTGAAATAGCTTGAAAGGCTTGAAATAATGGCTTTGCCCCCATGTAGAGGTCAGTATATATTAAGTAGGGTGCCAATAAATATAATAACCAAAGTGTCCTTTTGATCAAATCTTGTTTAAGACAATTGTGTCTTTTTCAGAAGATTCGCCTAACAGACGTGAATAGAGGAACATTTAGCTATTGCTGATTTTTTTTTTTTTTTTGGGGGGGGGGGGGGGGGGGGGGGGCTCTGGATGAAACCACGACCTTCATCTCATAACTATATGGAGTTGAACATTAAAAAAATGAATATAAAATATATAAAATTATAACAGTATCAAGGCCGGCTGCATTGCTGTCATGACGGAAGTCGCTACTGAAACTGCAGTAATTGAAATGTCAGAGCTCTACAATGCAAAAAATGCTGTTTCATACACGGCCTACAGAGAATCCTCCAGGCATAAAGCCTGAGAAGAAGAAACGAGGGCCCCTCTCTCTCTCTCTCTCTCTCTCTCTCTCTCTCTCTCTCTCTCTCTCTCTCTCTCTCTCTCTCTCGCTCTCTCTCTCTCTCTCAGCTTGTTGTTTCATCGTTGTCGTTCTCTTTGTTGTTTGCTCACTCAGAAAAGAGCTCTAACTTTACGGCACAGAAGAAAATTCCCTCAGCGCAAAGAAATGGAAAAGGAAAAAAGAGAGAGATCAGATCTTACTCTTCTTTAATAACAGCTGAAAGCAGGAAGAGATGGTTGGCTTGAGAAGAGACACTAAGAGAAAAGAGAACTTATTAAAAAAAAAAAAAAAAAAGATGATGGAGGCTAACCAGAGCTTCCCAACATGCACAGTACGACATCGGATAGATCCAGCTTGACCCTAACGTTTAAACCCTCGACAGTAGTCTGGGATTGACTCGTCAGGCCCGGTGAGCGCCGCACGTTCATCATCGCCGCGTTGAGACGTTTAATCTGTTTCACTCGGTGCTCCGCAAAGCCGAGAGAACACGCTGCGCTTTCCCTACCATTTCACACATTAGAGCTGAGGCCATGCAGATCTGTGTGCCTTCTGTGACGAGAATCAACAACAGAGCACCAGAGAGGAACGTAATTAAACACAGAACCACGCTAAAACTCACTCAACCTCACACTATTGAAGGATTTCTTATAGAGGACAGAGAAATGCATTACAGCACTGCTAACCAACATGACTCTAGATGCCTTCAGATGTCCATCAGGAGAGTGATTCTCTATATGTAGACGTCTTCTTGGAAGCTAAGAACCCTTAATTATCCCTTTTGTCTAAGAGTGTGTGTATTAACTGAGTAAGTGTGTGGCACAAACTCCAAATTATGTTCTTCTGAGTACCTAGAACCCACCAGGATTCAACATTTAGCTGTTGGTACTTGGTACGCTGTTAGGAAAAGGGTTCTATAAGAGCTTTGTGACGGTTCTCCAAGGGTACCAATCACGAAGACTAGCTTAGTGATCGCAGAAAGGAACGCAAAATCAAGCAAACGCTCAATATTCTGAGGAGCTTGCAGCTTTCGTTTTTTTTTCTTCTTCTTCAAAATAACCGCAGATTTGGGCCAAGACGCGTCATGTGACGTCATCATAACACGCATTCAACCAAAGACTCCTTCGCTTCACGTGCATCGAACGGGAGTACAACTAAAAGGTCTCATTTACTAACAAGCATCATTGCGAAACTCCGCAAATTGCGTCGCAAGTTTTGAAAAAATCTGCAGCAAAATCAAGCTTTTCTGGCCACAACGTTCACAAACTACACTCTGTGAAATCCTGTATTGACTGATCAGTTGCTGTAAATGCCTGAAAGGATGTGAAAAGCTACATGAAGTTTCCTGTCCGGAGTTAGAAGGCAAAGTTAGATTTTGTACTTTTCTCCCAACTTAATTCCAGTGGAATAGAACAAAATCTGAACCACATTATAATCACTCAGGAATATAATCTGAATTTATAATAAAGCAAACGGTCCAACAACAACGACAAGAACAGCTAAACAACTCGGCCTGGCTCGGTGTTTAATAATGCATTGTTGAGTTGAGGTCGATTTCGTATCGAGGTCTCCATGACTGATTAAATAAAAACCCTTTTGGATTTTGGACACTGATGTAAATCCCAAAGCCACAAAATACACTCCAGACTGTTCAGAACAATGAGTAAGAACATGTTTCACACACCACACTATTACTCCACCCTGGACACATTTACTACATGGTGTTACTCGACACGCCACAAACAGGATGAATGACAGCTGAAATATTGCGGACAGTCTTGTGCCACGTTATCAGGCACAGACAAACAGCCGCTGTCAAAACTTTAGCAGCTAAACGTAAATATCTGCCAGGTGACAGATCTACAGAGGCACACAGGTTAAACAGTGTTTTTAGCAGAAAGGGTCGTTTCAGTCTGGACACTGCGCGGATGAATCTTCTTTATGTCACTAGAAACAAGAACAATTAATAGGACGACTTGCAGATTTGAAGAGGAGCACCGTCCGATAACTCACACGTGTTACCCTTTAAAAAAAAAAACAAAACAGCTCATAAAACAAGACCCAGTGGGAACCTTCAGCTCGACTCGGCGCCGCTCAGGTTGAACCCTTTTCATTTTGTTGTTACTGAAATTATTTACGACTTATTGACCAGTCAATAGGGACGAATAAAAGCTAAACTCCAGTTGTCAGTTATTGACGTCTTGTAGAAGGAGAAGGGTATTTTAGTTTTGTTATGAATCGGTAATCATGCATTCAGTCGAAGTAAAATGAAACGGAAAAAAAAAAAAAGCTTCTATAATCAAAGTCCTTCGGAAAATAGAGCAAGCTGAGTTCATAATTGGAATTAGAAGGATTTTCTACAGTACGTCAGACCATGGGGTTTAATAGCACAATCTTCTAACCTTCATCCAAGGACTAATTTACAATCCTGGATGGCATAGTTCGAGCTTCCCGGTTATAAGGACATCCTCCATTTTCTACCAGCAGCGCTGGTCAATAACGTACACACGCACGCGTTATCGTTCAAAACCTCACGCAGTGGGAATCCTCAGCTCGATCAGCGGGGACGCATTTCGTTTTATTATTTTTGAATTTATTCATGACTTACTGATGAGTCAGTGGGGCGGGGGAAAGGTTAAATTCCAGCTGTCAGTTATTGATGTCTCACAGACGGAGAAGAGATTTTTTATTTTTTATTTTTTATGAATCAGTAATCATGCATTCAGTCGAATCGAGAGTTTCTGATATCTACGGGGAATACTGCTGAGTTCATAGGATTCTGTGGATGTGGGCTGGTCGGGGGTTTTGTTAGCGCAATGTCCTAAACTTATCAACGGACCAGTGCCTGCCTTTAAAATTTACAGGAGTGATTTAAGTCCAAAAGTCATATCAGTATTCACAGAAAGAAAAGTTGGGGGTATTCAGAGTCGGGTTACGTAGCCCAGAAAATTATTACGTGGATTTCCTGAGCTCCACATTCAGATTAGGGTCATTCCATCTCACGTCACCCAATGCTCTGCTGTTTTTCATTTTCCCCAAATAAATTTAAGTGATTATTTATATGTATCGGCATTGTACTGTAAAAATTGCACTTTCGAGCCCCGATAAAAAAATATTAATAAGATAAGTCTCAAACCTGAAATGTTCTGCGTGCACACTATACTTACCCAGGTACCCCCTAAAAAATTACGACTGAGCCTTCACCCCTTCCTATTATAAACTGACCCTAAAAGTAGAACTGTGAGCAATCTTGAGCATTACATTTGGACTTAAGTTCTAAGTCTAAGGAACAATAACGTGCAGTGTTTATATATGTCCGTGTACCTTGTAATGAGCTCTAGAGATCAGTTTTCTTCTACCCTATTCGTCCTCTCTTCTAATTTCATACCGATATAACTGACACCTGAGTAAAATTCACAGGCCTTTTCTTTTGTTGTTGTTTTATTTTTATACATATTGGTTTGGAAACACAATTTCAAGTCAATTATGACGGTTTTACACAAAAACATTGCTCTAACCTTAAAAACATGGCCTCTGAAGTACATTTAAAGTATTTGCTTTATTACAAGATGACAGCATGGTCAGACAAAGCAATTCATTCTATAACTATTCTATTAGCTACTTATTTTTTATTTATGGATACTATTTTGTTTTTGTTTTGTTTTTTTTTTGTTTTTTTACTCGGATTAAAAACCTATGATTGGAGTCTGAGCATCAGAGAGTGGTAAGTGGGCAAGGCCAGCCAGCTGAGGTCTGTACAGTCAGGTACAGTGGGTGGGCAAACTGGTATTGTTGGACGAGAACAACACTGGAAAACGGTAGTGACTCATTTTCCATTAGCCGTGTCTGTTGTTCTCCTCCAGCACCAAGAGCACTTCTGTTTTTCCGAGGCTAAAAGTTCTGATGACTCAATAACACAGTTGAGGAGGTGGCAGCAGTAGAGGACTCTCACAATACGAGAAAAACACACGTGAGGTGTGATGATTTTCTCTTTTCAGGAATCGGTAATGTAATCAAATTGCAAATTGAAAGTAGTAATTATTCATCTGTAGTGGATTACTTTTTTTTTTTTTTTTTTTTTTGAGCAACTTACCCAACACTGGTTATAACAATGCCATGGCACTAATAACATGGCTATGTACAGTATATTATCTTCTATGTAAAAGTCCTCTTTTTTATTTTTATTTTTTTAGGACTAAAGAGAGCATTGCAGATAACATCAGACAAGCTATAACATCAGTAGTCGTAACTTCAGTCACCTAGACAGCAGCTGTTACCTGATCATTTAAAATGGTTTGTATAGGGTTATATTATTTTTTGCTTATGAACAGCGTATGGACGTGTAATGTAGTCTTATGAACACTGCTACAGAAAAGTTCTTCTAGTAGAACTTCAAGTAGAGTGAATATACGGCAGATTTGCTTCGGTCATGCTACAATTTATCATGGTAGTGCTGAGGCAAGTGCAGAAAAAATTGTGTGTGTGTGTGTGTGTGTGTGTGTGTGTGTATACGTGACTATGATGCATAATAACCCGACTATTACATTCAACTTAGTTTTGATTGTTTCAAATAGGGCCTGAAATTGCAACACTTGGTGTCGGCGACGAGCTCATTTCAGAGACTTTATATTTGGTGTCGCAGTCAATGCTGAGGTGTTATTTTTTGTTTTGTTTTTAATAAAGATGCAGTAATTGATGTGTGTGTTAGTGAGTGTGTATGCCAGGCACGAAGCGAGGCTGTCTCCGTTGTCAAAAAAGGGAGTTAACGTCCGTTTGGAGGATGAGTGTGTCTGAGAGAGAGGAGTGGCGGTGCTGGTGGTGGCGGGGGAGGGGGGAGTGGAGGGAGGGGGGGTGATCAGTGAGAGAGGAGACTGCTAAAATGGCAGCGATGGTGTGGAGATGAAAATTGATTTATTGCTGCGGTGATGAGGAGCGGCATGCCTGACGCTCTGGGGAAGTGGACTGCAGCAACATAAAACAGTGCTTTTGATAGTAATTGCTGTGGGGATCTCGCAAGACCCGCTAACATCACGTCACGCTGAAATTTATGCATCTCAGACGCAGAAAACCAGTCTCATTTTTTTCGCCTCTGTCGAGTCATTTGGGGATCTGTGCTGGGGAGCATGTAGCAGGCCGCAACAAGCCGACGAGCTCGTTGTGAATTCTGCAGGAAAGAAAAATTCATCTGAATCTCTGTATCTTTTTGTGATTTACAGATGAACCTATTGAACTGTCACAATTGTACACAATCTTTTTCCTTCAGAAGAGTGCCGGTCCATCTTGGGAGTAACATCCTAAAGTTTTCCCATCCGGGCCGTAGATCACAGATCCAGCACAACCCTGACCAGGATAAAGTGGTTAATAATGAAGTGAGTGCTCATGTCCTGAACTTTTTACACCAAGAGTGTATTCCTGCCTTGTTCCCAAAAGCTCCAGATAAAGTGCCACTGACCCATCACCATCACTGACCCATCACTAAGGGTGTATTCCAGATTTGTGCCCAAAGTTCCAGGGATAGGCTCCAGATCCACCCTCCAGCACCACAATAAAGCACTTACTGAAGAAGTGGGTACTGAAATCCTGAACTTTTCCTTTCTGTGGTTTCTCATGTCCGGTGTTCGTAGAACAAACCTCAGATCCACCACAACCACAACCAGGATAAAGTGCTTACTGAAGAAGCAGTGACTCAGATCCTGAACCTTTCACATCAAGGGTGCATTTCCAGCTGGTACCCAGCTTTCCCAGGGTAGACTCCAGATCCGCCACATCCCTGTCCAGGATTTGCAGTTACTGAAGAAGAGGTTACTCAGGTCCTGAACGGTTTCATATGAAGGGCATATTCCTGTCTGGCGCCCAACATTCCTGAGACAGACTCCGGATCCAACCACCATCACCGTCACAGTGTTCGTGGAATACACCCAAGATGTACTACAACCCCAACCAGGATAAAGCATTTACTGAAGAAGTAGCTTCTGAATTCTTGAACTTTTCCCATCCGGGGTGTAGTCCTGTCTCTGGATACACTGACCCTGACCAGCATAAAGCATTTTCTCAACACAGCCTGGTGAATTTCCCAGAAGATTTCCAAAATCTTTAAGGTGCATGTAGACATTCTAGAGATCTTCACAACTTCGCCATAAATGTTCAATGACGGTCATTTGAACCTTTTATGTAAAGTCTCCACACTTGCACACACTTTTGTGATTTGGAAATATATAAGAAGTGTATCATGTCCAAACCACTCCAACGTTTTAAACACCATTATCCGGATCTTTTTTACTCCATTAAGTGTTGCTCGTCTCAATCCAACATGGCTGACGGTGACAGACGTTGCAGACGTCCGTCTACACTTTCTACAAATAAACAGGTCAGTCCGTCAGACTGTAACACACATTAGCCTTTATTTCTACCGATAAGACATACTTTAGCAGATAAAAACCCGACTGCACACTAAGGCCAGAGGTCAGTGTGTCTATGCGAACACATTGGAACGGTGGTTCTATGTGTCATGAACACTACTTATAATACATTATAGGCACGGTGATAAACTATAACGCACTTGATAAGGACTTCATTAATAAGTGTACAGTGTGTTAGACCATTGTCTTAAAACTCCTAAAATGTCTGCCGGTGTTGCTGAAGTGATTTAAGAGTTATTTTATGGGGCGATGTTTCTGACTCCAGAGTAAATTACAGAGTGCGCACTGTAGCCGTGCAGGACAGCAGTCGATATCACTGATTCAGCTGTGGCGTCTGCCCAGAAAGTCAGAAACACACACACACACACACACACACACACACACACACACACACACACACACCGTATATATTATATTATAGAATATAAAATAATACACTAGAAAACTCCAAACAGCAGTAGGATTGTTCTTTGCCAGATTTACCTTTAAATAGATTTGTAAAATGGGATGCAAAGCGGTTTTGGGCTGTATTATAATTTCTTTACATAAATAAAGAGTCGAATAGGATTAAACAGAGTAGAAAGAAAATCCAATAAATAAATAAAATGTCAAATGGAAATAAATAGAAAGAAAAGAATATTTGTAAAAATCTGCTAAATACAAATTAATTGATTAATTAATTAATCTACAATAGAAATAAATAGCGCGAATATTTTTAAAAATGTGCTAAATAAACACAGATAAATCAATAAAAAATGTTAAATATAATTAAAGTAATATATGATGTAAACATTATAATTTCTGATGAATAAATAAACAATTTGAGTGTTTTAAAAGTTTAATAAACATTTTATTTAAAAAAAAACTCCTTTAAGTGAATGCCTTTTCAATTTGCATAATATTTGCATATTGAAACAATTTTTTTTTTTTTAATCGACATATTTAGGACTCAAGTCGCCTGAATATCAATGTATGTTATTTTTGGCAGAATTTATTTTCACATATAAATAAATTCAGATCAATGAACGTTTTAATTAGTTCATTTTCACTACGCGTTGCAGAAACATGTCAGATGTGCAAGCAAAAGTGATTACAGTTCAAACAAACCTCACAGTCGGTCCCTGGTCATTTATCATGAGGATGCTTGGCCTTAAAACTGATTCGGAGAATTGAGTGTGTGAAATAAAAACTTTGAAATATTGTCGATTATTGCGACTCAGTGTGGAGAATCGCTGGAAACGCTTGCTTGGTGAAGAGAAACAAAAAGAAACCTTAAGCATTGTGAGTAAAAGAAATAGAAACAAGACTGGGGATTTGGGAATGCATTAATGCGAGTCTTCAAGTCTGAAATAAAATCAAATCAGACTGAGAATGTGCAGCAGCAACGCTGGTCTGATTCCCAGTGAGCACTTTAATCTCGCACCATTCCCGGCTCAGATCTAATCTTCCTGTAGAAGCTCTGGATAACGGAGATTACACCAAAAACAAACAAACAGCCAATTAGCACGTGTTGTACCACGTTTACCTCCAAGATTTGTTTCATAATAAAACTCTGGGTTTATTTCTTCAGTTTAAACTTCTGTCATCGACACCGCTGTCTGTTTTCACTTTGGTTGCGCACTTGCTGATAGTGGTGCATTCGTTTCCTCTCTACCCGAAACAGAGTAATGCAGCGGCGCTTTAGTCCTGTAGACTATCCAGCTCTGGGAGTCAAAAAACAATAAAGAACATTCTTGTTCTTTTTGCTATTTTTTAAATGTTTTTTTCTAGCACCTGTTGGTCTTTCATATGGAAAATATTTCTCTTTGTGAGACTGAGGTAGGCTGCTCCACTGGAGTGGGCATTTTTCCTCATTAGGTTACACAAGCAGTCTATATCTATATATATATATATCTATATATCTATATATATCTATATATATATATATATATATATATATATATATATATATATATATATATATATATATATATATATATATAGAAGAAAGCAGGAGACTTTATTTTATCCCCAACGCTACCATGAACATCTTCACAACCAAGCTTGTGATTGCCCCAACCAATTCATTCTAAGCATCGGATACGTTTCACTAGCATGCTAATCTCATCACCCTCAACTCTCGATCGATTTAATTGCCTCAAATAACAACAAGGAAGAAGAGAAACTAGCTCATATTTTGTCTCGGGTTCTGATCGTTTACCTACTTCGCCATAGTGTATGCACTGGGACTTTTCAGCATGCAATCTTCTTCCTGTTGTCGTGAAAACTAGCTTACCATCTTAACAGCGCCACCTGCTGGACTGGAGCATTCGTACACAACTGCCAGAAAAGGTGCTTCTGTTTTCGCACAACCTTCACAGAGACTTTTAGACTTTAGACTTTAGACGGTATCCGGTGTTCCTCACAAGAGAACGAGTGACCCATTGAGTCCTTGACAGGTTCTTTCCTCGCCTCTGTCGCCTCTGGCTAAACCTTAATCTATAGCCGGATTTCTGATAAGCCGCTTGCTCTCTGGTGGCAAACACTGGTGGTCACTCCGAGTTGTCGGAGGCACGTTTGACCACTCGATGTACAATCGATCTGCGGATGTGTAATTAATAGAACGTGAGGCTGCTGAGAAATGCCTTATTAAACCAAACTTCATTTCAGTGTGTAGAACCTAATGAAAATTTACAGCAGCAGGACTCAGCACTAGGAAGCAAATCGATTTCCATTTGTAAATGTTAAACATGTTCGAAATTTATGACTTACGGCCGTCTTTAAAGCAGAGTCTTACTGACTTCTGTATTCTGATTTTCCAAGAAGGTTAAAAAAAAAAAAAAAATTATTTAAGGATATATTTATTGAACATGGAGTTACTGTTACCACGCTGAAGCTGATTATTTTCCTATAATAACACATCTCTAAATATTTTATTTCTCTTATACCACAGCAGTTTGCCAACAATTATGTTTTATTAAAGAACGACAGCTCATAGTTTATATCCGTTTATCGTTACATATAACACCGTGGAACGTCTGAGAAACCAGTTCCTGTTCTCGATTACATTATAGCAGCTATAAACTGTTGTTCCTTCACCAGTCTGTCTTTTTCCTCTCTCTTTTGATGTTAATAAGACGGGGGGTGACACACGCAGCTTGTCATGTTAAGGAGAAGCCGTAAAGCGTAAACTTCTTGTCTTTTTTTTTTTAATATATATTCTAACAGGCAAACAAAGTAAAAACAAACAAACAAAACAATGTTCAGAACATGTCATGAAGCACAAAGAACCAAAACAAAGAACCAGCAGGACTCAAATACGAACACTAATCAAAAGCCTAACACAGAGCATGTGGGTGTAATCAGAAGAGCAATAGCATGTGACAGGGTCATGTGATTTGGATGCAGTCTGTGCTGTGAGGCTGATGGGAAATGAAGTCCAAAGTGGCCATATTGTGAAACCTCTGTGGTGAAAAGTTACAGCTTTATCTCTGACTGTTACAAAGTGCTGACACCGTGGACTCCTTGTTCAATAAACGTCTCTCTTTACTTCAAGAAAACCTCTCTGTGCTTCCATAGAAACGATAACGTATTTGAACGAGTGCATCCGAGCAGAACGTATTAGCTCAAGCACAAGCTACATCGCTTTCCTCAAACTATTCTTGAATTGTGAATATGTTTGTCCTTTGTTCTCTTTGTTTTGATCAGATTTTATTTTTATTTTTTTTTAAAAAGAAAAAAAGAAAGAAAAATAAGTTGTGTAAAGCATGCCAAGCGAGGCAGAGCTGGAGGAGAAAGTCCACAGTTGCCAAGCAACAGCAGCCCTAACGAACTAGGCGGTGACAGTGCAGCGGCTGAGTTAATACGAACGTGCAACGAGATGAACTTCCATTTTGCCCATCTAGTAAAGGGTCTTTGCGAAGATTGTTCATTTCTTCGTAACCCTCCCCCCACGTCGCATCTCACAAAACCACGAACGAGGACGCAAATGTTCTCAGTTCTGTCTTGATCACGGTCATGAGACAATCGCTTCAAATTCTTGATTAACATTATGATGTTTAATGTTCTGGATGGATTTTGCACTGCGTCATGATGTCTGCGCATCATTAGTTTCACTCCTCCACCCCACCCGTCCTGTCTTTAGATTAATGTCTCCATCTAGTGCCAGCTCCTCGGAGCAGCCCTCAGAGGCCTTCAGGGAACCGGGATGAAGTGCAGAGCTCAGGTTTATGTCCCTACTGTAACCCCCCCAGCCCCCGCCCCCTTCCCGCCCCTTTTTTTTTGGTGGGGGAAATCAGACGCAACAGGAAGCTGCACTTTTCAAAACAGATAAAGGGCATGTGTGACATGAACATGGCATATTTACAGAAAAACAGAGCGAGAAATCTGGGATTTATATTCACACTACCTCTTAAGTGTCCTTCTCTGGCCTTTTCACGCTCAGGTCAGACTCTAGAGCCGCTTGCAAATTCAGGTCTCGTTGTCGACAGCTCATCGTCTCTCCCTAAAGGCGACTTGATCTCTACTGACATTTTCAGTGGCTTATCTCCGCACTTTACCTTCACCGCAGCCAGGAGCCCAGCTTAATTATACATTTACTTCAACTCAGTTTGGACCTGGAGTTTGCTGAAACTTGTATAACACAAGAGAACTGACTCTTTTTGAGAAACATACCTCAGGTATTTAGAAAATAAATTGAGACCGATGTTTAGAAAGAGATCAATCCTTTAATTAAAAAATCAGTAAAAGAGAGACTTCCTGTCTGGTTATGATCCCTATAAGAGCAGCTATAGATGACTCAAATGACTTCCATAAAAGCAGGCCATCTCTGGCTGAAGCTGCTGTTCTTCTCCACCACTTATAACGATTTACTGCTCTCCTATATCTTATTAGTCTTAGAGGTGCATTGTAAAGCCATGTGCGAATATGAAAGTGCCGATTCCGACGCAGCGACATCGTTCCGCAGGAGTCACGTCGCGGGGCGGTTAATCTATTTTGCTGGGAAATTGATCGACGAGGGCATTTTTGGTAAGTGCCCTTTTTAATGTCCTCCATTAGGGTGGATCAGGGAGATATGTCTTTATCTGGCGGCTCCGGAGAGACAGACTCGATGCCGATGACCTTGAGGAGACAGGAACACGTCACTCGTTCGAGTCGTCTCCCCGGAGGCCTCGGATCTCCGGAGCTGCCTCGCTCTGACACGCCAATGAGTATTGATCTGAGGGAGCGACTCAGCTTAATGATGCAGAATTATAATTGAACCAGCTGTCCTTTTTCCTGTGTAGCATCTTCTAACGTATGCTAACGCTACACCGGGGCATGTTCACACGTCCTGCAAGGCCACGTGGACGTCAGAGCTGATACTACTGAACAGTTTGCAGAAGTAGACGTAGAGGTAATTAATGATAATAACGCCGCGACTGTGCTCTATGCCATATTTTAATAACTCTTAGCTCAATGTGCATCACTGAGCACTAATTTCTTATCAAATACAGCAATTATTCAGCACTAATTTCACTTATCAGTATGGTTTCATGCAAAAATTATTATTATTATTATTTATTTTTTTACTTTAAACCACAGGATACACAAGTGGCAGAACTAAACAAAGCAAAGACAGTGAAGTCCAACTTAGCATTTATCAAGATTCTATTTTTACGTATTAAGTATTAAGTTTTGACTGTAGTAACTAAGAAATACACACTAAATAAATAAATAAATAATCTTACCTTAGCATTTATTGTCAATGTGACCTGTACACCACCGAAAGCTCCTACAATGGGCACGTGAGCATCAGAACTGGACCATGGAGCGATGGAAGAACTTGGCCTGGACTGATGAATCACGTTTTCTTTTACATCACGTGGAGGCCGGGTGTGTGTGCGTCGTTTACCCTGGGTAGAAATGGCACCAGGATGCACTATGGGAAGAAGGCGAGCTGGCGGAGGCAGTGTGATGCTCTGGGGAACTTAACGCTGGGAAACCTCGGGTCCTGGCATTCATGTGGATGTTACTTTGACACGTACCTCCTACCTAAACACTGCTGCAGACCACGTACACCCCAACAGGACTTGAAAATGATCTGCTGCTGACGTCTTGGTGCCAGATACCACAGTAGACCTTCAGAGGTTTTGTGGAGTCCAGGCCTCGACAGGTCAGAGCTGTTTTGGTGGCACAAGGAGAGGAGGACCTGCACAATATTAGGCAGTTGGTGTTAATGTCACGACTGATCGGTGTATATCTGTATAAAATAAATTGAAATATATTCTATAAATGCTGTAAATTGCTCTAATAAATACAAGCTGATGGGAAACAATATTGAACCCTGTGCTACATTGTGAAAAGGTGATCTACAATTCCTCAGTACATTCAATAGGAGTATTTGTAATCAGCGGCTGTCTCGGTTAGAAATGATGATACATGGGTTACATCCAATCATTACTCCACAAATCCTGCTGTCCACTGATGAAATATGAAGAGGGTGATGTGCGCATTAAACTCAGCCTTCAATTTCCAAATCATTACATAATGAGCTGCAGTGGGCACCGAGGATGACAAGCACGGCTTATTATTATTGATCTGCCAAGTGTGTGTGTGAGGGGTGGTTTGTGATCCATCAGAATTTCAAACCCTTTCATCTAATGTACCTGCGGGGGCAATTATCAAAAACAAGCCCACTTTGATCCAGCGCAGTCAGCTGCAACCCGTGAAGGGTTGGGATGAAGTACTGGAAAGGATGCAGAGATAGGAAAGAATAGAGTGAAAGATGGATGGAGTGACGGGAAGGATGGATGGAGCATTAGGGAATAGTATAGTGTAGGGAAAGATGGATGGAGTGATGGGAATGAGGGACAGAGTTATGAGAAAGATGGATGTAGGAATGAGAAGGAAGGATGGAGAGATGGGAAGGATGGAGGAAGTGATGGGAAGGATGGATGAAGTGATGAGAAAGATGGATGGAGCAATGAGAAGGATGTTTGGAGAGACGGGAAGGATGGATGTAGTGATAAAAAGAATGGATGGAGTGATAAAGACTGATGGAGTGATGGAAGGAAGGTTGGAGTGAAGAGAAAGATGGACGGAGTGATGAGAAGTATGAATGGAGAGATAGGAAAGAGGGAGCATTGGGAAAGAATAAATTTGAGACAGACAGATGGAGCGATGAGAAGGATGTCTGGAGTGATGGGAAGGATAGATGGAGCGATAAGAAGAACGGATGGAGTGAGGGAAAGTATGGAGCATTAGGAAAGTATGAAGACATGGGATGGATGGATGTAGTGATGGCAAGGATGGAGGACGGTCCAAACAAAAATAATAACGAGCCATAATTCGTACACCATACCGACTCCGCTGACATCCCGGTTTAGGCCACGCCCACTGCGGGTTTAAATCTGAATACAGATACACACAGTGGCGCACATTTCCATCCACTTCCCAACACCTCACTATGTTTCTCCTTTAAATACACCATGTATTCCTTAATCCAGTCTAGTTTCGTTTTTCTATCTCCAAACTCCACAGAGAGACGATAGCGGATTCGTACGGTTCAGGATAAGTCCACCAAAAAGGATTAAATGGGAAAATTGGGACTCTTGCTATAAATACTACACTCTCAGAATGCTCAAGTGTGCTAACTGTAGAAGAAGCTAGCAGCGTAAAGGCCACAAAGAGCAGGAGAGACGTGTCTGTGCTGCTAATTGTCTCATTTTCCTCTCATGTCTCATGGTCAGGATGATAAATGAGTGGCGCGGGGTTCATGGGGTTTTGTGCAGGCAGAGAAAGGGATTATCCTGGCTTCTGGGAAAAGGAAAAGAAGCAGCAAGCTGGACGGGTGGAAAAAGAGAGAAAAGGCTAACGATGTCTCAGTCAGTGCTGCCAGTCACAAAGACGGACACCTGCTTAATGTCTGAGTCGGCGAGGAATGCAAAAAATATGGTACAGCTCAAAGCTCATTGATGCAAGGATTACCATTTTCAATTCCCTTCAGGGTGGAGGTGTAACGATGGCACGTGGCATGGACATGAGTTAAAGCCGGTCATCTTATTAAACCGGATTGTGCTGCTTCGAGTAAAAAAAAAAAACAACCTCTGGATCTAACAAGCTCTACATTCACAGAATGAGATATCTGAGATCATTTACTTGTTTTTCTCTTTTTCAGTGTTACATTATATATATATATATATATATATATATATATATATATATATATATATATATATATATATATATATATATATATATATATATACATACACAGTCATGTCAATAAGTACTTGGACAGCTATACAATTTTCGTAATGTCCAGAACCCATGGACATCACCGAATGCTGAGTTTCCTCCCTTGAGATGCTTCGCCAGGTCTTTACTGCAGACTCCTGCAGCTGTTGCTTGTTTGTGGGTGTTTCTGCCTTCAGTTTTGTCTTCAGTAAGTGAAAATCATGCTCAATTGGGTTGAGGTCAGGTGACATTTAATTACGTTTAATTTCTTTGCCTGAAGAAGCTCTTGGGTTGTTTTCGCGGTACGTTTTGGGTCGTTATTCATCGGTACTGTGAAGCGCTGGTCTATCAGTTTTGCAGCGTTTGACTGAATCGGAGCAGAAAGTGAAGCCCTAAACACCTCAGAATACATCCTGCTCCTTCTATCAGCAGTCACTAGATCAGTAAACACCAGTGATCCAGTTCCACTGGCAGCCGTACACGCCCTTGCCATAACACTGCCTCCACCATGTCGGACAGATGATGTGGCTCACGAGCCTTTCCTTTCCATCTCCATGCTCTTCTCTTCCCATACATCTAGTACAAGTTCATCTGGCATCAGAACTGGTCAGGCTTTGTTAGATTTTTATTTATTTATTTGTTTATTTATTTTAGCAAAGTCTAATCTGTCCATTCTGTTCTCGAGTGGTACCGGTGGTTTGCATATCTTGACGCAAACCATCTGTATTTATATTCATCATGAATATCGGGTACATCGTGGTATCAAGTATCGTGATGTGATATTTTGGTCCGTCTCATCCAGCCCTAGTTTACAAGACAGATGAAAGAATTTTGCGCCGATGACGCTAGCGCAGCCGTGAGGTTGTTTCCTCGAAAGACTCATCAGCGTGGGCTGAGCGCGCGGCAAGAAGAGCAGCTCCTTCAGCGTGAGGAGAGAAAGACGAGAAGGTCAAAAAGACCGAGCACAAAGGGTCAAGAGCATAATCAGTCATGAAGAAGGAGCATGTAATGGGAAAGGAACATGTTTTACACGTACACACACACACACACACACACACACACACACACGGTGCTTTGCTAATTCAGAAGATATGGCTTTGATTATAGTATCATAACAACGCACTAAGCGTTTCTTATCTTACTGGGGCATATATAATACTGTACATTTCACTCATAAACGCACCCAAAGTGTTTTTTTATTTTTTAAAAATGCATCAGAGCAGATAAAATGGCAGGTGAGTCATCCTCGTGCTTTACAGCCGCACTTCACAGATTGAGGTCGCAGTTTCATGCTGACAAACACGGATCTTAATCTCATAACGATAATGGAAGTGAACAGGATGGTGGAATAGAGCGCTTAGTGGAGGGGTGTGTGTGTGTGTGTGTGTGTGTGTGTGTGTGTGTGTGTGTGTGTGTGTGTGTGTGTGTGTGTGTGTGTATTCTCACACGAAGCCACAAGTTAAAACCCCACACGAAAGCAGTTGAAGCCGAAGCTGTGTCCTCATAAACACAGCACACATTTCCACAACCTCGGATTTCAAGTGCAGAGCCCGTAATGTTTTATTATTTTATTAATGACTTTGTCGGATTTTAAATGAGTTGAAAATGACAGGAAAGTCATGTCTGGCGTAGACGGAAAGGCGAGAACGGATTAGAAAAGGAGAAGTTTCGCCGTATTAGTGTGGAATCTGAACTCTAATGCAGAGTCGCGTCCATTATCTGGCAGGCGATGCTAACATTCGTATTATTCTTTTCCCAGTTCGGGTCTTGGATCTTGTCGTTTGCCTTTTCCGAAATCAACACAGCTTTCAAAGAGTTGTGCTCTTGGTTGATGATGCAAATTTCCATATATAACAGGTTTAGTGTGTAGTACACACATCAGGTTTGGGGAAATCCTATAGCTGTTCATTTGTAATATCCAGTGAACTTGGTATTTGGGCAGGTTTATTGATGAAAAGTGCCAGAATCTCGAGCAGCAGCTAAACGCTCTAGCAGCTCTGATCTAATTTATAGAAAGCCGACCGTGTTTCCTCGCTCTACCCTCAGCGCCGCTTTATCAAACACGGCTAACAATGCGTAACACTTAACCACACAACCAACCGCAATTCTTCAGCTTCCTGTTTATTACGGGAAAAAATGATAAAGGAAAAGATAGTCACGTAATCTACTTAGGAGTCTGAACTTTCCATAATCCGTAATCCTTCCTCGTACCGGTTCCTGCAGTCGATCCTGTTATTGCGTATTCCTGACAAAAGCCAAACATCCAAGGTTGTCTCGTCAAAACGAGTTATAAAACCCGTCAGAACTTCAGGTTTTTTTTTTTTGGTTTTTTTTTAGCCACAGCAGATGGTGAGAAAGTGCAAATCAGGACAAGTCGAGGAGACAGAAAACCTTGAAGTTTTACGACCCAGCATCCATCATTTTAACATAGCAAATACGGCAGAGAGCACCAAATAACGGGATGGAGAATTTACGGGGCTGTGGGAAAATGTTTGGAATCCATTGGGAGAATTAGAGCACTCGCTTTGGGTCCTCGAGCTGGAACGTGCTGGGTCAGCTCAGGTCAGGTCGACTCGGGTTGAGTCAGGTTATCTCTAACCCTCCAAAACATCCTTGTTTCCAAATGATGTCACACACACACTCATGAGCTGTGTGTCTAAACCTTTCCTCTGCCATCGTGATTGGTGTCATGAACTGCGTCTCAAATAGAAAAGCATTTTTACTAACCTAGAAAATCCAGGCTACAGCGTTTAATCACATGGTGCTATACTGCCCCCACTGTTTACATTAGTATTGCATCACATTGATGTTTTACATATGTTTCTGAGTACACGCCAAGGCAAAACTCCAAATGACTGTGTGCATGTACCTTTAACCCCTAGCTACAATGTCGTACCAAGTCGGTACAGGATTTCACAGAGTGCTAGTCGAATTGGCGAAATCGCAGACTTTCGCAGTGATGTTTGTTGGTAAATGCGACCTTTCAGCTGTACTCATGTTCGAGTTCTTCGGCTGAATGCGTCTCGACCCAAATCTGCGGAAAATCTGCGGTAATTTTGTCAAATCGCAAGCTCTTCTGAATACCGTGCCGTCTCCTCGAATTTCGTGTTAAAAGGGACTGAAAAATCTTTGATTTTCTTAGAACGTCTTCCTGAGAATGTCTGTTCGTGATTTCCAGGCTGAATTCGAGCTCAGCCCTACGTTCATTCTTCACATTAGTATTCCTCATCTTCCTCAGTACTCCAGCTTTCTGTCTTTTCCTTAACCTTGTGTTGGAAATCGCACCGCTCAAGCCCTGCTCCAGAACTTTCACCATAATCTCAGAGCCGTGATAAGGTGTTTCCTGTAAATAAGCGTGAGCATCTCTAATGGCTGGCTTTATGAGCGTCCCTTCTCCATTCCCTTCCTCCCTTAAAGAGCGATCGGCTTTGAGAGATCGAAACGATAATGCTGGGGAATATAAATGGGGGCTTGGAGAAATCTCATTTAAAGTCGCAAAGGGGGAACCGTAGCCGTGTAAACAAAATTCTATTTCACATTGTTAAAAGGTAATTTGTCTCCATCACAGCGGGCAGGGCTTTCATAAATAAAACAGTGGATCTTTCAGGTGTGTGCTCTGTTTATCCGCTGGTCCTCGCTTCTCTTTTTATTTATTTTTCTTTTCTTCTTTTTACTTTCTGCTCTTCAGAGTTCTGAGGCAGAGTACGTGAAAAAACAGCTAAAGGGGTTCTGGGAGTACTGGACTGAATTAAAATCTCATCTCTTAACCCCTTCATGCTAGCAAGACAAAGCTGAGGGAAAACAGCCAGATGTGACGCGCGTGGATTTCGTCGACACATGACCTTATTATAGAGTTCAGAAACAAGTCTCTTTATAGACACCAAGGCTTTTTGGAGGCTCATCGGGAATCGGGAAAAGACTGTAAGCTGACAGGAGAAAGAGTCACAACTACAGCCATTTCCATACCCGAGACGGGACAAAAGACTGTCATTTTGGAGATGTTTTTGATCAAATTTAGCCAACATTGGTACAGCATTTGGTACATTAGTGCTCCTCGAGCAGCAGTACTAGTTGAGAGAGAGAGAGAAGGTTAAGAAGTCATAAAGAAAGACATCCACCATGACAGAACATCTTATCCTCTGAAGTGCGTGTGAGTCATTGTTATAATCACAATCGGAAGGTTGCTCAGGAACGTTAGCGTATTTCACCGCGCCTCACGCGCCGGTCGTCTCCGGCCGGACGCTACTCTGATTTAACGCACGCATTCAGAGTTAATGTTACTCTACGTGTCTCTGTAGACAATCAGAGCTCCGGGATTGTCACACTAAATCAAGTCAGGTGTCTACATGCAAAACCAATTATGAAGATCTACGTCGATTACGTCGAGCGGGCGAGGGCGATGCGAGAACACGGCGAGGTTTTATCGTCCAGATTCGGTACGACCGAGGAATAAGACGCGTACGGCTCGGCGTTCATCGCTAATCATCATTTTGTGACTTGATTTCACCGCCAGTGGCGTTAAACTTCATTTAAATCTGAAGCCTCGATGTTTCTGCGGCTTTTATTGTTTATTTATTTATTTTTTTAAAAAATCTCAATCGCACGAAATTGTTCCACACGCTCTTTGGCCGTGGATGTTGGTCGGTAAATGAGACCGGTAAATGAGCTGTACTGGTGTTCGACGCAAGTGAATCGAAGACGGCTTTGTCCGAATGCGCGTTGCTATTGCGTCACATGACATGTCTTTGTCCAAATCTGTGGTAAATTTAGAAAAATCGCAAGCTCCTCCGAACATTGTGGAGTTCGCTTGATTTTGCGTAAATTTCCGTGATCACGAAATCACGGAGGGACTGTGTAATGGGGGATCAGCCCAATTATTCGTCTAATAAATACCGAATTCTGGCAATCAGCCAAAAAAAGTCAATATATTTTATTGAAATGAGATGAAAAAGTTTTTCTGTCGATCTTTGCTCCATTTGGGTAAAGCACTAAACGCCATTGTCTGGTTTATAAATATGTACAAGCTGTGAGATTTTTATAGAAAGGTATTTTTCCAGAATTAAAGTTAAAAGTGAAATCGTTTACACTTAGTCTTTATGATATTAGCCTCGCTTGTGATACACAGCAGCATAAAGCCTAAAGTGCTAGCTTTATCTCCTAAATGCAGTAGCGGCTTTGGCTGCCATTTTTATCCATCCAGGATGTCACTGCACAAACGGAGATAAAAAAAAAAAATTTAAAAAGAGAATGAACGACAGATTAAAGATGAAATGTGAACTGATTTCAAAAGTAACTCAGAAGTGATTGTTTTCTCTCCATTTTTTTTCCCATGGCCAAGAGCTCCTCTTATCTCCAAAATAAAGGCGCCCCGATGCAGACTCACTCAGGCGCACCTCAGAGAGCCGCCAATCACGCTAACTTTCCGCGTTCGGTTGGATTTCTGCAGCCGTCAATCCGAGTTTCCGTGTGGAAGTGCGCTAACGTTCTCTACAGGATTAAACTCCGAGTTAAATTGGCTGCTTGGCTCGAAATGAGCTGAAATGATGTAGGTCTGTAGAAAAGGAGGAAGAGAGATAGAGAGAGAATTACATCTCCAGCTCAATGGGATGGCAGCAAACTTGGGGGAATTATTTATTGTGGGATAATTAAATGCACTGCGAAGCTTTAAATCAGCTAAATAAATTGCTTTTCTCAATTATTCCCACTCCATTTTACATCCTCCTGCAAATCGCTTTACTTACACGTGACTTCATCTTTAGTATTTCAGAGTTTTTTCCCCCCCTTGGGATTTCACCGAGAGAAAGAAAAAAACATCAACCAGAGTTTCTTAGCAAAAAAAAAAAGAAAAGAAGGAACGCATTAGTCATATCAAGTACCTCGGAGAAGATCGCAGAACTTCAGAGAGGTGCGGGAGTTTCTCAGAACACGCGAGTCATGATGTGACTGAACTTACGGTGTCTAAGTCAGTAATGAAACTTAAAGCTACAGCGGTACCTCTGGCACTGGAGACTCCTTCCAGAAACGTTAAATAACATCTCCTTACTCCAACTAGTGTTTTATTCCTTACTACTAGACACGTTTGATGCTTTTCACCAGGAATTCTAAGGAATTTAAGGCACAAGCTGTTTGCCTGGAAAGAAAAAAAAAACATATATATATATATATATATATATATATATATATATATATATATATATATATATATATATATATATATATATATATATATACATATATATATAATTTAGTGGCATGTCTTCCATTCTCTCCGTTAAAATCTTCTGGATCTGTAACGAAATCAATAATTTAAAGAACGTTGAAATGAATAGAACTGTAAAAAAAAAAAAAAAAAAAATACATAAAAATCATTAGATCCTAGTGGAGGAAATAATTAGAACCAATTATCATTAGAAGGTGAAAGCTGGCTCTCTGAAATTTAAAAAAAATATTAAGATACATACAACCTGGAAGTTTACTTTAGCGGTGTGGTGCTTGTAAACCGATTTTCCCGATTCAGATGGAACACTATTTGAGTGTGATATGCTATAAATCTTAAATATGAGAAGAAGGAAAAAAAAAAAGAAAAAAAAAACGAAACATTTTTCTGCTCAAAAATTAGATTTAAGCAGCCCACCGGAGGTCATGTGACTGTTCCGCTGCGCACAAAGCGTGAATCCTAATCAGTTTAGAAATGCAATTTTACCGAGATATCAAACAACGTCATATCGGATCAAACCTCGTGACGTGAGATGGATCGTTTCTAACTACAAATCTGCAGTGGACGATAAATCCATCGATCACCGGCTCATAATCTTTCTCGTGTGATGTATTGAATCACGTCCTGTCGCGTTTGTCACGTGAACGTTCCACCAAGCAGAAAGAAATCCAATCATTTCTTTTAATTCACTTCTGGATGTCAGCAGATGAGCAGCCTAAAGCCGGCTGGTGTTTAGTGACTCGCTGGAGCACAGCACAGTAGACCAGAAGCTTCGACGCTCTTCAGTTTGACCCTTTGGCTAATAAACACAACAGAATTCATCAGGCAACAGCGTACCTACATTTTTTCACTGTCAGTGAAGTAGCACACGTTATGAAAGCTGATAGCATTGCTTAAGGAAAGTAGAGCAGTGAGTGGTTTCTCTCTCTCTCTCTCTCTCTCTCTCTCTCTCTCTCTCTCTCTCTCTCTCTCTCTCTCTCTCTCTAAGTCCTAGACCTTTATCATGGTCCAGTAGTCGCAGGTGCTGCTTCGGCAAGGATTTGTTTACTCTGATTTTGCAGAAAGTTGTCGACCAACAACTCTGTGCTTTTTTTTAAACAAGTGCAATGTAATTCAGTTTGTTTTCCTGTAGCTTCAAAATACTAAATCAGCGCTGGTGAAAGCGGTAAATGACCGTCTGCTTGCTTCAGATCATAGATATGTTTCTGCTGTTGGTGCATCTCATTTCTTTAACTGTGCCCATTCATTTCCTTTCCTTTCCCTCCAAGGGAGTCAGGAATAGACGAGAGGAACGGAATCGAGCAAAAACGTATTTTCCGGATGAGACGTTCCAGATGCTCACGTTAAAGCGACGTGGGTGAATTCATATAATCTGCATTAGCTACACCGTTTATTCAGAACACACACTAAATTATCCTTAACATGACTACGCCACTACATAACATGCTTAAAACGTTTATCTCAAACGAGATTTTTCTACTTTTTTGGTTGAAAATAATACTTAAGAAAGCGTTATTTATTTATCAGTGATGTAAAAAAAAAAAAAAAAAACAATCGAAATCATCATGTTCCTGAAGTTCATGTTTGACACACCAGCTCAGATCAATCCCACATCACCACACTTAACAGTAGTACAGCCAAAGACACGCCCACAAGTTTCAGAAGAGCTGCAAGCATCAAATAGAAGAATTATTTTACCTTTAACGATAATCGGCTGCACTGACACACCGAGCCCTGGTGACCCCAGCACTTACATCAGACAAGATCGTATTAAAGGAGAGTTTCGCTCTTTCACCTGCTTCACGGTAAGTGTGACCACGACATTCATATATTTAATGAAGCCCGTGGCGGATTTCTCCTTCGAGAGAATACAGATGGAGGCAGTGTGGTGTTGGGCGTGACCCGCATGTCCATGAATTCACCTTTTTTTTCCCTTAAAGGACGGAGAAAATATATTTGAAAAGAAATCCCAATATTTGCTTCATCAAGAGGTCATTTTCTCCGAAGCTGTTATTTTATACGTATTATTATGAACAAACTACTGAGTCGAAGGCACACCGGGTAGTAAGAGTTCCCTCACCCAAAACACCGGCTTTAAACAAATGAAAATAGATGAATCGCCAAAGGGGAAAAACAGTAGTCAGGAAGCAAAAAAAAAAAAAAGAAAGAAAAGAAAAGAAAAGAAAGAAAACCCAGGAATTACCATTCTGACATTTTTTCACACAGACAGGAAGTTATTTAATATAATTTACCAGTGCAATGTTCCCCAGGGACATGAGGTTATATATAAATGTATAAAAGTTTCAGTGAACTTTTGTTTCAAAGAGTTTCTTGAGAAAGTTTCAAGTCTGTTTTATGCTGTTTATTTATGTATAAGTATATATTTAATCCTGAATTTATTGCAGCGTGCTTGGGGGATCTGTAAGGCGTGCTGACCTGTTTTACACAAGGACACAGGGGTAGACAAATCCAGAGATTAGAAAATATCGATTTCCTACTGTTCTTGTTCTCAGGAGTTCATTATGTTTGAAGGCATCTTCTCCATGTAGTTCAGTTCATGTTCTGAAGACTTTTGCCCTGTCTGCTATTTTAAATTGAAAGTCAAACAAATCAGAAAGTAGGATATGACAGCATGAAACCCATCCATCCATCCGTCCGTCCATCCGTCCATCTTCTACCGCTTACTCCTCCTTCAGGGTCGCGAGGAACCTGGAGTCTATCCCAGGGAGAGCATGAAACCCAACTGTTTTAAATATAATGTATATGAATATATACTTTTCAGCCCTATACAGAAATAAATCTATAACTCTTTTTTACTTAATAAATATTTACCCATTTCTAATGCATATATATATATATATAGGTAGATAGAGAGAGAGATACAGCGAATGCAGCGAGAGAAAGAGGGACAGAGAGAGAGAGAGAGAGGGGGGGGGGGGGGACAGAGAGAGAGAGAGAGAGAGAGAGAGAGAGAGAGAGAGAGAGAGGGACACAGTGGAAGCAGAGGGAGAGAGAGAGAGGGACAGAGAGAGAGAGAGAGAGCGAGAGAGAGAGAGACACAGTGAAAGCAGAGCGAGAAAGAGGGACAGAGAGAGAGAGAGAGAGAGAGAGAGAGAGAGAGAGAGAGAGATACAGTGGAAGCAGAGAGAGAGAAAGAGGGACAGAGAGAGAGAGAGAGAGAGAGAGAGAGAGAGAGACACAGTGAAAGCAGAGCGAGAAAGAGGGACAGAGAGAGAGAGAGAGAGAGAGAGAGAGAGAGAGAGAGATACAGTGGAAGCAGAGAGAGAGAAAGAGGGACAGAGAGAGAGAGAGAGAGAGAGAGAGAGAGAGAGATACAGCGGAAGCAGAGAGAGAGAAAGAGGGACAGAGAGAGAGAGAGAGAGAGAGAGAGAGAGAGAGAGAGAGATACAGTGGAAGCAGAGAGAGAGAAAGAGGGACAGAGAGAGAGAGAGAGAGAGAGAGAGAGAGAGAGAGAGAGAGATACAGTGGAAGCAGAGAGAGAAAGAGGGACAGAGAGAGAGAGAGAGATACAGTGGAAGCAGAGAGAGAAAGAGGGACAGAGAGAGAGAGAGAGATACAGTGGAAGCAGAGAGAGAGAAAGAGGGACAGAGAGAGAGAGAGAGAGAGAGAGAGAGAGAGAGAGAGATACAGCGGAAGCAGAGAGCGAGAAAGAGGGACAGAGAGAGAGAGAGAGAGAGAGAGAGAGAGAGAGAGAGAGTATTGATTGGAGAATTACAGGTCTGCGTGATGGAGCGTCCAGTTGAGAGCCAGAGAGAAGGCATGATTAACGTCAGCCCAAAGTTCTCCTGGATCAATCTGGAGCCTGAGTGCAGGAAGAAAACGCATTAGTAATGTTTCTCAGCAGTCTGTAGTGAAGTTTAGACTTCGGGCGAGAGGCCACTCGGAAGGGAACTCGAGATAAACGCCCACGCTGAAAACCGGCTCTTCACGACGGCCGAGCGACGTTGACATGCAGTTGATCCGGCAGTACAGCAGCGACTGACACCTCCTGTGTGAATAAACACACCTACACGGCCTTCACGACCACCACCACGCGCCGTGTGCGCAGCTCACGCACACACTGCGGTGAGGAAACAATAACACGAAGACCAGTCTGTCCTTAACATGATGTCCATTTATCTTTAAACATTTTACACAGATGCACTCAAGCACCGCTGCACCACACAAAAAGTAGAGTAAAAGTTCCAGAAGTTACTTATAAATCCCCGGGACTGGAGACTCCTTCCATAAAGGTTAAATAAACGACTCCTTAGCTCATGAAAGCGTTACCGTACCAACCACAACAAATCCTGGAAGTCCCTATGAATGAGCTGTTACTATAGAAAGTATAGAAATACTATAGAAATACTACAGTTCCTGTAGTATTAATTCGCTGATGAATCGATTAATGCATGAATTAAGAATAATTGAATTTAATCGGATTGGACCACGGAGCAGAACGGGGGAATTAAAGTGTTGGTTCGTTTCAGGTATTACCGAATTGCTCATCGTTTACGTGTTATTACTTTAACATTACATCTATTTCATTTTCAGCTGAAAAGTTGATGTCTCAGTCGATGATGAAATGAGTGAAAGACTTTTCTATTCTTTTATCTTTTAAAAAAAATTTTTTTTTTTAGAGAAATGTTAAATGATTCTAGGCCATTTGAGCCTCTGGATTCCTGCGATGCCGAATGTGCACCTTCAAAAACAGCCAAAAATTACAGCAAGTTGCTTTTCAGCTCTGACAAAGTGAAGGGTTTTTTTTTTTTTTTTTCCTTCTTTCAATTTTAAAGTTACTGTGTCCTTGGGTAGAACAGAACAGAATCATTTTCTATCTCTGGATGTCACGCTGGCGAGTAAACAGAAGCAAAAAACAAACGATTCGAGGGCATATCTCGAAGTCCAGGCTCGGAGATTGATGTGAAACTGGAGTTTTTTAAGTAGCGTTAAAAGAAAACGTTACGCCGCGAACGGTCGTGCAATGCATCTTTTCTTTTTGATTTTATTATTATTATTTTTTTTTTTTCCGCAGACAGGAGCCCGGTGCGGAGCCGAGCGAACATTAGGCTACACAAACAGACCGGTCCGGTGTCTTCGGGAAAGATTGCAGTGCTGATTGCGCTGTGAGTAAATCACCACGTGTCCTTGTCAGGGAAGTGGAGGGAAGCCGCGGACGACCGTTAAGCCAGCGGGAGCAAAACGAAAAAGCCCGATTGGTGCTCGCTTTCCTCGCGGACGCGCTCGTTCATAATCATAGCCAGTCGTCTCGGCCTCCTCGATTTTTAATCGTCGTCCCTCTTCTCTCTCACGCTTTTTTTTTTTTTTTTTTTTTGATTAACAGACACTTTTAAAGATTGCTCTGGAAGATGCGCCAAAACTGCTTATGATAAATGACGTACTCACAAAACACCAAAGGAGACATAAAGCAAAGCCACAGTGTGAACCTGTGATGACTCTTTCTGGGGTCTCGTTTATTCATCCAACAGCAGGCAATCAGGACCGGGCCGGGCCGGACCGGACCGGACCGGACAAGGTGCTGGTTTTATTATTATTTTCCCTGCATGAAGTGATCAGAAGCTGGTTTGCTGGTTGGCGAAATATTCTCGTGACATCAATCACCTGGCACGTCTTTCCGAGGCATTTCCAGATTAGTTTCCTCTCCCATAAAAACGACCATCTATTTCCATCAGGATGACGGAGTGAGCGCTATAATTACGGTTTACAAACCTGTAACGTCGTTATTATGACACTTCTGATGCATTAACATCCCGCCCGCACGCCTCGGGGCCAAACCTGTTTAACTGCGTAAAAACCAACAGGCGCAGCGAGAGCGTTATCACCAGCATTAATTCTACATTAGCGCCTCGTGTCTCGTCTGCTTCCCGACTCGCCAGGCTAATTGAAGATCCCCCAGCGAGCACTTACACTCCTGTTTAGAAAATAGATCTGCAGCAGGGTTCATAACTGCACCAAGCTGCAGCTCCAGATCTATGTGCAGATATGAACTCTGAACGTCAGGAAAACATAAATAAGACCCGAGAACTTTTTTTTTTTTTTTTTTTTTAATCCATCGATCGTTCTCCAGAGTCTCGCACGTCCAAGGAGGAAGAGGAGCGCGACGAAGATCTACGGCGACTCGGCTCTCGGGTTGAGACGGGACTTCTGATTGCAGCAGGAGTCATTAAGCGATATAAATCCTGCATTCCTGGGTTTTAGAAGTACAAAATGTCACGAGGGCAACCCCTGCAAATATTTATGTACCTATTCACACTTGGCAACAGTCTGGCGGAATTAATGCAGGTCCGGATCCTGCCACGGCGTGATAAATCAGGCTTTGCTCCTGCAGAAGCTCTTCTCTCAGACTAATTTACCAAGTTAATGCCCTAAAAATGATCCGCAGATCCTCCTGATTGGTGCCGCCACAGTTCAGCTCAGCTCTGTCGGGACGAATGATTCGTCTGTGCTCGGGATGTTCTCGTAATTTTATTGACTGAAAGCCTCTAGATTCAGATTTGATCGATAGCCGCAGTGTTGCTCAGTTCCTCGGATAAGCAGCGACTTTTTTCGGTCTTTTCTTTACTGGGTTATTGGGGTTTTGTTTTTAGTGACTAATTTCATATTCCTACTAAATACTAAATTATATTTAGCTACATGCTACATTAGCTAGCTTAACTGTCGCATATTCTATACATGCTGAATAACTAAACATTGTCGCGATAAAGCCTGGTGTGGTAGTACGCCTGCGTACACACTGAATCCGGTTTTGAATCGAATAACTAGGAAAATATTGGACGTTTGCGCTGGAGCTGCTCTGATCTCTCACATGAACACGGAGCTGTTAGCGAAATTAAAACGAAAGGCTTCGTGTTTAATCCTGTCCCGTACCGACTCGTAACTCGTGTAACGGTAACGTTATTTAGCATTTACGGATGCACACGGCCTGATGTGTTTATGATGCGATTACAGCGGCTTTTCTCTGCAGCAGATATTTTATTCATAATTCATGTTCAGCGAGCGACTCGTCCAGAGTCCTAAAGCTTTTCCGCCGCTTCTGAAGCTCCTGAAATTCTTTACTAAAAACTCTGAAAAACATGAAAATTCTGTTTTCAGAAGCCAGCGGATGGATTTAAAGAAAACTCACAGGAAGAGACTGTATACTTCACGCGTTTTCCCTCTTTCTTCACCGCCGCTGCATTCAACGCCACGAAACGTATCTGCTGTTTTCATTCGGATCTCCACGTTTCATAGAAATTCCAGTCGTCATAAAAACAGCTGGAAACGAATATTCAGTGACATAACCTCGCACAACATCTGTATTGCCAAACTTTATGCACAAACGAAGACGTAGGAAACTGATGACCACTAAACCGGTAGGAACCGTAGGAAGCTGATGATATATATATATATATATTAATATAAAAACAATTCTGCATTGAATCTCAGAATCCTAAACATTTCTTTAATACTTAGTTGTTATTTTTATTAAATGAAAAAAACCTGCAAAAAGTAAACACAATTTCAAAAATAAAGTAAATAAGCAAAACTAAGAAGATAGAAAACCATTTTAATAAAGAATAATTCCAACTCTCTCTCTCTCTCTATATATATATATATATATATTAAAATTATCATGAATACTCAAGAGTAAACATTTCTTTATTACTAGTTAAAAAGCAAAAAATTATAAATAAAAGGCAAAAATTTATATTTTCTATATAAATTTAACTTTCCATGCGTCCTCCAGGGAGCCTGGCGCCTATCTCAGGAGACTCTGGGCGCGAGGCGGGGTACACCCTGGACGGGGTGCCAATCCATCGCAGGGCACAATCACACACCCATTCATACACTACGGACACTTTAGACACGCCAATCAGCGTACCATGCACGTCTTTGGACTGGGGGAGGAAACCGGAGTACCCGGGGTTTCCTCCCTGAAGCACAGGAAGAACATGCAAACTCCTCACACACAGGGCAGAGGTGGGAATCAAACCCCCAACCCCAGAGGTAACCACTAAGCCACCGTGCCTGCCCACAGCTGTATGTCGAGTCAGATATAAACATCTGTAGACTCTTGTTTCTTGTAAGAATTTAATGATTTCAATTGGAAAACTTTTCAATTTCGTTGACCCTCTCGAGACCAGTACTGTAATACTATGGTCTTGTAATTAATGCTTATAAAGGAAATAGTTCTTCAAACAGGAAGTAGTTCGGGAGGAGAATAATACCCGACTGTCCTCATAAGAAGTTACACAGAGTAGTTGGAGGAAAATAATATGAGGACAGTGCGGTCATGAATGAAACAGGAAGTACTCTAACGCGGCTCCAAACTCTGAACTTGGTGCGGAATTTAGTATCAATTGTTAAGAATTTGCAGGGCCATGTTGGCTCGGGAGATATCGCATGAAGACGGTAGGATATTCTTCCTAAATTTTTGTTGGTGAAGCTCGACTGAGACAAATCCTCCGGTTTGACCACCGAGCTGCAAGACGAAACTCCTGCATCGGGAGATCTGTGATGGACGGGCATGTCTCGATCGACGACCGCGCTCCAAAGTCTCCAAAGAAAAAAGGTAGAAGAAGATCATCGAGGCAGGATGACGGAACGCCTCGTACGCTTTCTTTTAATTGATCAATCTCCTTTGCGTCACATTAAGTTGAATCCCGTCCGTTTTTGCCGCTTGATGAAATCACCCTCGGTTAAATTGCATTAGCGATCGATAGTGCTCGACCTCGGCCGCGCCGTACTGGCGTGTGATACGCTCGGCTGCTTCAATACCTTTTTGATGTTTCCTGGCAGTGCAAACGTGTAATGGTGTAATCACAGAACGAGTACAGAGAGCAGCCAAGGGAGCTCGGGTGCATCCATCCGAGGTGTAAAATCTCAGCAGATATATCGCGTGCTATCATAACAGACACCGGAGAGGAGCCAGGAGCACTCATTCTGTATTAGCGCTGCGTCTCGGACCTTTCACAGTTAGTCTGTCTCATTAATTCCAGAAGCTATGAAATAAAAATGACCAGGGGAACAAGCCAAAAAAGTTTGAGTGAGAGATCACGTAAACGCCTTACTTCTGCATTCGGCTTGTCTCCATCCGAGTGGAGGTGATTAGGTGGAGAGAGAGAGAGAGAGAGAGAGAGAGAGAGAGAGAGAGAGAGAGAGAGAGATGTAAGATCAGATTGGTGATAAAGAGGAGCGCAATGCGACGATGATGCGATCGATAGACCTCGGTTATCGCTCTGCGTTTGTGTAAATCGTTCATGAGATCATTTACACATGAAACGTGGTGTCCATGAAAATCCAGTTAATCGGGAAAAAACGCTTCACTCGACTTTGTGTAAATTAAGACGGCCTTGAAAAATGTAATGTTTCATGTAGGGAAACATTTCGTTTCAGAGTTCCTTGTAGAACCTTGAAGCGTTCCTCCACAGGGAACCAACTGAAGAACCTTCCTGGGTTCAATCTGTGAGCGTTAAACCAGGCAGGAGAAAAGTAATTCCTTTCAATTTCGTAGAATTTCTCTTGGCGTACGGCAAGAACGTGATCTAGGAGTTTTTCCCGGATGTTCAGATTGAGAAAGTCTATATAAATTAAACATATTGTTATTATTACTTTTATGTTCATGCAGCGGAACAATGTCCTCATCATGGTCATCGAATTGCTCCTTAAGCTTTGGTCATTTTGTGCCTAAACTCAGATTCCAAATCTAAATGCAGGCAAAGTTTTCACCCTCGTAGCAGATCTTCTACATCATGGAGACATACAGCTGATGTTCAGGGAACTATTTTGAAGAAGGCACTTAAACCCACAGTTCTCATGATCGTACGCTGCAGAACATGGGTCAGGTTCGTCAAGGTTTTTTCTGTAAAACGTCTCAAAACTGGTTTTATGTCAGCACCGCTGCATTCGATTTACTCGTGATGGGTCAAGGTCTGAAATACACACACACACACACACACACACACACACACACACACACACACACACACACACACACCAAACAAAACCTGAACTGAAAAGTAAGAAGCAATTAAAGGTTCTGAGGGAAAAAACCCATACAGTAGATCAGATGTGTGATGAACCGGTCTCACCGACAACTACAACGCAATCAGGCTTGTAAAAGGAATCAATAATTATTCCTAACATTTTCCTCAAACATGGTAATATTAATAACTTATGAGGAAGCGTACTGTAGCCAGAACGGTCAATGTTTCATCCTTTATCACCACTGTGCTAATTTAAACTCGATCTATTTTACACATTCAGTGGTGCTCCATTAAAAACTGGAAGGAGAACAGCAATTACGGCCCAAATGAGTCTAATTTCTACTGTAGTTACATTCCTCCAATGTCTTAGGTTTAATGCTTCCAAAAAAAAAACTCGGACCAAAGTAGCAGGAAAGAGAAAAGAAAGTTTTCAGTAATGTAGGTATAATGACCCTTATTCTTCAAAGCTGTAGAGAAACCAGTGTTAATTTAAGCATCAGGAATGACACAGGAAATGTTCCAGGTCTTAAACAGCTTGGAATTAAACAGTAATGTGAGAGCAGCGGTGCGGACTAACACCAGAGTGAGTCATGTTCAAAGGCCACTTCTGTAAAATGAAAATAAAAGACATTTAAAAATGAAAACAAGCGATATTCAAACACTTCAAATGAGTTTCCTTTTTTATACAACGGCCTAAAATACAGAGGACTAGATCTAACAAAAGTTAAAACTTAACTTTAATAAGAAATAAATGTCACATTACATTATTAACTTAAAATTGACTAACATTAAAACAGTCATAATATTGTGTACGTCCTCCTCCCCTTGTTCCACCAGAACAGCCCGGACCCGTCGAGGCCTGGACTCCACGAGACCTCCGAAGGTGTGCTGTGGGATCTGGGACCAAGACGTCTGCAGCAGATCCTTTAAATCCTGTAAGTTGCGAGGTGGGGCTTCCGTGGATCGGACTTGTTCGTCCAGAAAATCTCAGACACTAGATCGGATTGAGATCTGGGGAATTCGGAGGCTGAGTCAACACCGTGAACTCTTTGTCATGTTCCTCAGACATGTTCCTTTGTCATGTGTGTCAGGGAGCGTTATCCTGCTGAAAGACGTCACTGTCATTAGGGAACTCGGTCTGGAGCAGTGTTTAGGCAGGTGGGACGTGTCAAAGTAACATCCACATGAATACCAGGACCCAAGATTTCCCAGCAGAACATCGCCCAGAGCGTCACATTGCTGCTGCCAGCTCGCCTACTTCCCATAGTGCATCCTGGTGCCGTATCTTCCCCAGGTAAGCAACGCACACACACCCAGTCGTCCACGTGATGTGAAAGAAAACGTGATTCATCAGACCAGGCCGCCTTCTTCCATCGCTCCATGGACAGTTCTGATGTTCATGTGCCCATTGTTGGAGATTTCAGTGGTGCACAGGGGGTCAGCATGGACATAATAATACAGGAATTCTGCAATTCATTCATACAAGTCTTTTTTATTTTTCTGTCATCTATTTAATCTCATTTTACGTGCAATTTTATTTATTTCTGTATTATCTTGTCTCACAGCTATTTTGAGGTGGAAAGGTTAAACACATTAGATTTACCCTAACATCACCCTGCGTTATTAATATGAAACTCTGCACCACACTGTACTCTGTAAACTCTTCCTACAGGAAACAGCCGGAGAATAATTTGGGACTCTTTGTTCCGACTCTTTTGTGTGTCGAGGCTTTGGCTGACATTAATCCAGTTTGTAGCTGTATCTGTGCCAGGACTTTTTGACGTTATGAACTTCTGGTTGCTGTGGTGCTTAAAACCACAAGAGACAGGAAGGTATCTCTAGCCGACGCGGTACAGTGGAGCCCTCTGAGCTGGAAAACAAATAAAGCCTCACATTCCACTGGCAAAGTTAATTATGCTAATTCCTCAAACGCTGATTAGGAAGTCAGTGGCAGTGCCGGCTGCAGGAAAAACACAGATAACGCCGAGATGTGAGGAGGAAGAGAACCGAGAACGCACTCGCGCTCCGTACCAAACAGCTTTACACAAGGGGTTTTAAACAGTATTGTCGTGAAGAAGACGCCATTTTGGTGGCATTACGGTTTAGCCATTGGTTAAATCCCGGTTCCTGTCCTTACACACTTCTCGATCAGGGCATGTGAGGTTTGTTGGATGAATTCTTTAACAGAAGAAAGGGTCGAGTTCAACCTTCCTGAAGGAGAATCAGTATAGTATGATCTAGCTCATCCGGCTAAAGTGCGTCTAAAGATAACGTCCTTAAACGCTTAAAGCTAGCTCATATCAATGCAATATGCTAATCAACGCTAACGTCAGATTCCACACTAACTCTAAACATTGATCAACTTCACTTTAAAGTCTTTAACCAATCATGTTACAGCTGAGGAGACATCAAATATCCATGAGACACCAATTCATAAATTATGAACGGAAACGTTGGACGAGAGTATTTGTTGAATGTAATGAAGAAACCCAAAGTACTAAATGTATTATGGATAAAAAGTTGCACTCACCAGTTGGGTCTAAAGACGTCCTTTGTTTTTTTTTAAAATGGACAGATTGACACGTCATTTGTGTTGCATATAAATTATATAAACGATCCATTTCAAGAGAGGCCGCAGGAACCACGGCTCTAGAACAAACCCGAGATCCAACACGGTGGAGACGTGAAAGAGATCGGAATTCTCACGTCTGATCACAACTTCCGCATTTTCCCTAAACAACACTACATTTCACCACCGAAAGCAAAGTGTACAGAGCGATTCACTGGGTAATGACTGAAAAAGAATTCTTCTACATCTATTTTTAAATTTCACCCCTTCTTAAAAAGGTTTCTCCTCTTCTTTAACACTCTTTATGATCAGCGGCTCTACAGTACAATTCATTCCTAGAAATGTTACAAATAAATTTGCACCACAAAGAAATTAGTAAATTATTATTATTTTACGTATTATTTATATCAGTGATGTACGGGTTCCTCGAGGGCGCTTTGGAGAGTTCACGGTTCCTGCTTGGTGTTAACTGGTTCCTCCTGAAGGACACGCTGAAGAACACGTTACAGCGATACAGTCAGTAATCTCTGAGCCCCTGCACAAAACTTACCTGGGAGAAAAAGCCTCAGAACTCTCCTGATCTCTCATTTCACTTTAGTAGGTGATGATTTAAACAGCAGGTTTGAATGATTTTAATGGTTTATTCCAACAGTTGCAGCTGTGGAGATTCCTCCTATAGAGCTACAATTTCAGTTTTAACGCCATGTTTGATCAGAATCTGATCTTTTGTTTGTTTGTTTAACCTTCTTTAGTTCAATAATAATTGAAATGACTGAATGTTTTTGTTTTTTTCTTTTGGACCATGTTTTTGAATCGTCCCTGTCCGTGGGTCTCGTCCACATCAACCACAATGACTTACCTGTTTTTTGGCTGTCGTTGTTTTTTTTAACATCCATATTATCTTTTTTTTTTTCAGAAAACACTCCGTTCATTTGAGATTTCTCCATCAAGCACAATTAGCTAGGTTTTTTTTGTTTTTAAATCACTTTAATCAGATTTTTGGATACCGTGGAATGACAGGGTTCTTTGCACACTTCCACTACAATTAAAGCATGGTGGAGTCGGGGTTCCTGCTTCCACCACAATCAGCCTTTTAATCACTTTCTTCCTTGGACAAAAGGACAGAAAACCAACACCCCCCCCCCCCCCCCCCAATCTTACACTCGTATTAAAATGCCACATCACATCATTATTACAGGCCATTATTTATCCGTTCTCTATAAATCAAAGCCCGTGTCTTTCGGCGCAGAGAGGAGACAATAACACCCCGTGAATATTGTGGACGTCTGATTGTTATCGTAGTTCGGCAAATTTGATTTTCAGATGTTCTGAATTTTTTTTTTTTCCCGTTGACATTTTGATGAGTGGTTTTCGAAAACGCGCCTGGCAAAGATCGAACCGGCGCATTCATTCCTCCGCGGAGGAACAGAAAAGAAAAAAGAAAGAAAGGGAAGGGAAAAAAAAGAAAAGAATGGTGAACGCATGTCATTAAGAGGGAAAGATACAATCTGTGGCAGTGCGGCGTGTCAGAATTAATAAACACGTACGTGAGAGCGCAGAGGCGTTCTAAAAGCCTCTAACACACGGGGCACGAGGCGGCCATTTTCAATAACACACTCCAAATTGGTTGGAATTGAGAGCGAGCGCGAGTGACGCTGCTGAATGGCCTCGTGAGCTGACGAATACGTTCAGAGACGGCTGTGGAATTGGATAAATATACAGACGGTACGGCAGAGCGTCCCGGAGCGATCAAAGCGAGAGCTGGTGTGTTCTCCGGCGATTTAAATTCGAGCTTCAAGCTTTTCTCAACTGTATCGAACTGTTTTCTGACTCGTGTGGTGAGGAAACAGGAACGGAGACGGATTCACGTGAAAACTAGTGGTGCCTCGACACGTCCGCACAAGTGAAAGAACAAAACCCGTCACACTGAGGAGGAAGTGCAGGAAATTGAGTTATATTATATATTTCTGCAGTAATGAGACTGATGATGGACGAGGTGGAGGTGGAGGTAGAGATGGAGATGGAGGTAACGCACACCGCCCCTTCGCTCACCTGCGACGTTAACCTTAACGCTAACGGTTATAACTTCACGTTACCGTTGGATATCTCACTGCGATAAAAGAACAATCTGGTTCTGGAAAATTCTCCAGAAGATGGAGATTCAAGACTGGAGGAAAAAAAAACAACAACAAAAAAAAAAACACATAAACACTGCTGTGGCACCGACAAGACTCGTCCACGTTACAGCATCTTCCTCTTCTCGAATTCCTGCGCGGGACAGAAAAACAAAACAAAAAACATTCTTGAAGTTTCCTTGCTCACACAGTCACCGCAAATCACAGGTTTATATTAACGCACAGGTTCTCATGCGGTACGGTTTCTATAGCAACAGCCCGCTCGCAGCGAGTCGCACGGCGGGCGCGCCACATCCGCTTAGACTTCTTTCAAAATGAAATGTATTATTTAATATTTATGGAAGGAGTTTGCAGTCAAAGCTGTAACTAAGTGTAACTAAGGGAACGACTGTTTATAGCTGCTATAACACACACACACACACACACACACACAAACTTTTGACTGTTTAATGCAAGCAAGAACTTCTTTCGCTGACGTTCCACAACATTAACCAGATTAAAAAGTACGACGTGACGTTCTTTAATAAACAAATATACGGTAATCGTCCGTAAACTGCTGTAGCGTAAGAGGATTAGAACACTTCCGGGACGCGCTTCATGTCCGGAGCCTCACGCGTCTGCGTCATGGATTATTCTCCTACAGAAGGACAATCCTGCAGTCAGCTTTTCCAATTTTCCGCTGGCTGGGTTTTAGTTTTGTTTGGAAATGTCCGGTTTTTCAGGGTCTCTCCACATTTCAGCGTGATAACGGCGAAAAAAAAATCTCTACAGCTGTACGGTAAGTTTTGGCACCTCTGGATAGGCAGAGCGGTGTTTAATGCAGAAAATCAGACTTTGGTGTGATTTGAGGGTTTTAAGGGACGAGTCGTATAGGTTTAGAGTTGTCCATTTTTTTCCACCAAGAACACAAAATAAAAAAAGAAAGAAAGAAAGAAAGAAAGAAAAAAAAAAGTGGCGTTCTGATGCAACATAAAACTGAACATCGATCCCTGAGGTACACACGGGATAAAAGTGAGACTCTTCTGGTGTAATGCTTTAGATTCCCGAGCACGAGTGAAGACACAGAAAAAGACAGAGAGAGAGAGAGAGAGAGAGAGAGAGAGAGAGAGAGAGAGAGAGAGAGAGAGATATGACTGGAGACCATTACGCTGCAGTGCAGTTATTTACATAGTCAATTTAGTAAGAGTAACAGCTGCGGGGCGAGCCGAGACGCTTCCGAAAACACATTTTCCCCCAACTGGCTCGGGTGGAATTGTGCATTTCGGTCGAGAATTCCCTTATGCAAATGGCATTTATCAGGACAAGAGAGTATGGTGCATAGAAAATGGAGAGGATCTGAGAACGTGCGAGGTTCTACTGCCATCTAGGGGACATCAGAGGAACAACCGGGGCGACGATGGACGGGTTTTGATGCCGAATTTGTAGCTGAAGTGTGGGTACATGGGTTACGGTTTATAGAAGTGTGTGTGTGTGTGTGTGTGTGTGTGGAAAGGTCAGAGATAAAGGGCGTCATTACTGCAAGCACATAATCAGAGAGAGGTCAAGAGAAACTCCAAAAGGGAATTACAGCAAGTCGATGCTGGTGTGTGTGTGTGTGTGTGTGTGGTGAATGTGTGTGTGAGAGAGAGAGAGAGACAAACACATAATTAAGATGAATCTAACTGAATGCGTTGGTAATGCGTTCCCGTTATTAGCACACGGCGCTGTTTTGCGGAGATTAACCCGGCCAATGAGATTAGGAGAGATGTACGAGGACGAGGAGCCGCCGAATAAATAACGGGGAAAGCCGTTTTCATCATCCTCGCTATGTTTACCGATCAGACGCCGGAGAGGAGTGGAGAAATTGAGCGAGACGCTATCGATGCACTGGAACTCGCAGCGTTCACAGCCGCTCATAACGAAGGAGCGGAATGATGAATGGGTTTAATACACGCCGTCTCTTTTTTATCCTTCCTGTTAAAAAACTAGAAGATGAGATAAAGATGTTTCTCGTTTCCTGTTTCCTCAAAACTCGCTTTCACTCACCATCAAAAAAGCCACCATGGATTAGCTACAGGTGACGTTTTTAATTGCCTTATATAATTATTTATTTATTTTTCTAATAATAAAAAAAATCTTTAAATTTTTTTTTTTTTAAACTGTATGATGACTTCTGATCATAGTTTCTAACTCTGAACATAAAGAAAGAAAGAAAAATAAATAAATTGCTAGGTAAATAAATAAATAAACAAACAAATGTAGATAAATTGATAAGTGAGTAAATAAATTAATTAATAAATAACTAGATAAATAAAAAAAAAGAAAGAAAGAAAGAAAGAAAGAAGGAAAAAACAAACAAATTAATAAAACAATCTTGGTGCTTTTATAAATATAATAATAATAATAATAATAATAATAATAACAACAATAAAAAATAATATTAAAATAACTAAATAAATAAATGTTTTAATAATAATAATAATAATAATAATAATAATAATAATATTATAATGCAAAAAGTGGAAAATTAGGTCGCTTTCAAAATATAAATAAGAAGTATGTAACTATATATTTATTTGTAGCGTATGTAACTATTAGGTAAGCTTAAGTACCGAGTCTTTCTACGCGTTCGGGATCGATGTTGTTCTCGATAAGGAGCTCCGGAGTTGATAGCGGAGTCTGCAGGTGGGTGAGTGACTGCTGCTGATGTTCATGTTGTAACGGTTCGTTATATTAAAGGTGAAGGTTATTAGAGTTTTAATCATAATTCACGCAGAATAAATACAGCGAGGTCGGATGTAAAAATCTAGTGGAATCCTAAGTGATGTAGCGCGTTCCAGTCTCACCTTCAGCATGGTACTCCCCAGCTGGGCGGGGGACATGCTGACCACCACGCCGGCGGACTGCAGGGCGGCGATCTTCTCTTTAGCCCCGCCCTTTCCTCCTGCGATGATGGCACCGGCGTGACCCATCCTCCTGCCGGGGGGCGCCGTGAGCCCGGCGATAAACGACACCACCGGTTTAATGTTAGCACCCTACACACACACACACACACACACACACACACACACACACAATTAAGCACAATACCGAAGATATTACTTTAACTAAAGCGTGTTCGTGCGTTACAGAACTGAGATCAGCTCCGAGGGGAAACTGGAACGGAATATTTTAATATTCAGCGGTAAGTGGCTGAGAAAACTCGGATCCTCAGCAGCGTTTCTTCTTTTACTTCCTTTATTTATTTTTATATATAAACACACAGCATTCCACCACTGTTTATACAAGAGGCCATTGCGCATAATACCTCTCCAGGCACTCAAGATCCAATCTAAGTGCAGTAAATCCGCACAGAAACCTTAATTGATTGCCGTACGAGGCCAAATTACTTTTTCCCGCCATTCTAAAACTCATCGGATTTTTTTTTTCTTCTTTGCTCAAAAAATAAATTCCATCCCCGGTGTAAAAATACGAGCGTGAACAATGCGTGGTGATGAGCGTGAGCCGATCGAGGCTTCTCTACACCACCACACACGACCCCCGCTTCAGCTCGGGGTAATCGGTCACGTCCGAGCTGATTAGCTGCTGGGCCGGGCTTGTGCCGACTGATGGATCGATACGTTTGGCGGTTGGAGACATCCACTGTTTTTTCTGCCCTCGTCGAACGGTCAGCGTTTCACTCTGAATAACAGTGGTGTTAAATCAGTCCCTACAGGATTTCTGCAATCTCAGAAATCAATGCAAAACCAAGCAAACGCTGCAATATTCGAAGGAGCTTGCAATTTTTCAAAGTCACCACAGATTTGGGCTGAGGTGAGTCATGTGACATCATCACGACGCACATCCAGCCAAAACCCTCAAAGATTCACGTGCATCGAACATGAGTACGGCTAAAAGATCTCATTTACCAACAAACATCACTGCTGCTTTTCTAGCTCCGCCCACACACCCCTGTTCGGTTCGCTCGCTAGTCCCTCGGTGTCAAGCGGAATATAAGCAGACGCAGGTACATAGTAACCTTCTACCGAAATCTCAACTCGTCCTCAACTCAGACGAAGTCTGGAGTTCACTTCCCGTGCAGTTCTCCAGCACGTCAATCTAAACAAGTGGAGCATTAATTAGACCCCCAGCGGTGGATCCTCAGCGCACAGAGAGAGCTCAATTAGCATTAATACTCCAGCCTTTTGTTCTCCTTCACAGCTAATCAGAATTGCTTTAATAATAATAATAATACACAGAGTGGAGGTGTTCTCCTCCACCTCCACCTCGCCACCGGAGGACCGCGCTCGCCGCCTCGCTTTAATCTGCCCAAGATTAACATCGCAACCAATTACGGGGCCCGAGCGCCGAGGGAAACGTCTGCAACAAAACACCGCTGCGTGTTATTTCTCCTTTCTTCTTTTAAACAACGTCTGTTGTTCAAGTCGCTCCAGTCAACCGAGTCTTGTTTGGAAAATGAATTACAACAGGTTGAAGGGGAGCAACTGGGAGTGTGAAGGTGCAGGATTAAAGGAGACTTGTTTTGAGCCGACAATAATAACGCTACAGGGCCTCCCACAGACTTCCTTAAAAAGACCCAGACACGTTACATCAACAAAGCTTTATTTAGACTGGGGACACAAGAGCCTCCTGGCAAGAGGGGAAAATATCGTACTGCATACTGACAAAGAAGAGAGACGTCATACAGAGAGACAGAGAGAGAGAGAGAGAGAGAGAGAGAGAGAGAGAGAGAGAGAGAGAGAGAGACAGAGAGAGAGAGAGAGAGAGAGAGAGAGAGAGACAGAGAGACAGAGAGAGAGACAGAGAGACAGAGAGAGAGAGAGAGACAGAGAGAGACAGAGAGAGAGACAGAGAGAGAGAGAGAGTGACAGAGAGAGAGACAGAGAGAGAGACAGAGAGAGAGAGAGAGAGACAGAGAGAGAGAGTGACAGAGAGAGAGACAGAGAGAGAGACAGAGAGAGAGAGACAGAGACAGAAAGAGAGAGAGACAGACAGAGAGAGAGAGAGACAGAGAGAGTGACAGAGAGAGAGAGAGACAGAGAGAGAGAGAGAGTGACAGAGAGAGAGACAGAAAGAGAGACAGAGAGAGAGAGACAGAGACAGAAAGAGAGAGAGACAGACAGAGAGAGAGAGAGAGACAGAGAGAGTGACAGAGAGAGAGAGAGACAGAGAGAGAGAGAGAGTGACAGAGAGAGAGACAGAGAGAGAGACAGAGAGAGAGAGAGAGAGAGACAGAGAGAGAGAGTGACAGAGAGAGAGACAGAGACAGAGAGAGAGACAGAGAGAGAGAGAGAGAGAGAGAGAGAGAGAGACAGAAAGAGAGAGAGACAGACAGAGAGAGAGAGAGACAGAGAGAGTGACAGAGAGAGAGTGAGAGAGAGAGACAGAGAGACAGAGAGAGAGACAGAGAGAGAGAGAGAGAGAGACAGAGAGAGAGAGTGACAGAGAGAGAGAGGGAGACAGAGAGAGAGACAGAGAGAGAGACAGAGAGAGAGAGAGAGAGAGACAGAGAGAGAGAGAGAGGGAGAGAGAGTGACAGAGAGAGAGAGAGAGGGAGAGAGAGAGAGGGAGAGAGAGAGAGAGACAGAGAGGGAGAGAGAGTGACAGAGAGAGAGAGAGAGAGAGGGAGAGAGAGAGAGGGAGAGAGCGCAACAACAAACACGTCTTTGTTAAGTTTTGTTGTTAACCTGTCAGCAAAACCGCTTCTCCCATCACACCTCACGGATAATAAAATAAATAAATAAATAGATAAATAAATAAATAAATCCAGAGCAGTTTCATTTGTGAAGTCTTAAGAAAAGCTTCAACTGCTGGCTTTTTTTCAGTCTGTTCTAACTTTATGAACATATATGTGGAATCGTTAAAAGGGGAAACAAGAGGTCGTTGTACCGTTAAAACCTCCTGCAAGTTCCATAGCTTAATACGTCCTCCTCTGTACAAAAAAAAAGAAAGATGATTTCTTTAACCGAGCTCCAAAGACGGCTGTGGACGGGACAGGATCTGTGACGTCACATGGGCAAACACATTTGCACATGACTGCCCCTACAGCAACACCGCCGGCCCCGCCCACTGGCGCTCAGCCGCTGAAAAGAGTTGATAATTAATTCATAGTCAAAGATATTAGCCAATCACAGCAGTGGGTGGTGACGCATTAAAGTCTTAAAGGTACAGGGCACAAAAACTGATCGTTTCAGTCACAGGGTGGAAAAAGGTCATAAATTACTGAAGTTTATGGGGTTTTTTTATGTATAAATGGCAATGAAATCGACAGGTTTTGTTTCTCCTTTAGAACAAAAATCCATCATGGCTGCCACTCGAGCGTCCAATTGGATCTGTACTGAGTTTCGGCACTTATTTCTTCTCCTCCGCTTAGTCAGACGATCTCTGCAATCTTCCATCTTTCCATTAGAAAGCCCAGAAAGCCATTTTTCTTTGGCACAATCAATGGAGGTTAACATTAATGAGCACATGTCAAACCCGATAATGATCACGTGACCGCCGATCGCTCTTCACTTCCTCCACATTGTTCCCGAGCGGGCCACCAATAACGAGCTCGGTAACTAAATGACACGTAGGTGTGAAAGGGCTCTGAGTGCTCCGAGTGGAGTCTGTAGGTTTTCGGTTCCAGGACGTCATTCTCCCGCTCGGGTGTTCGACAGACTCGATAATTAACGACAAAGAATGACTGCTGCACTTTCCTCCATTTACTTTCCCCATGAAAGCCAAAAGGTATAACGGTTGAAGCTGTCACTCAATCACCCGTGGACATGTTCTTTATATGTTAAAAGCCTCCTTGTAGAACCCTGACAGATTCTGGGAACTGAGAGCTTTTAAAAGTTCTTCTGAAAGAAAAGTTGATGCAAAAGATCAGGAAATTTTTTAAAGTTTTATTTAAAAATGTTTAAATAACCCAAAGGCCTACACTCTTAACAAGCGTTCTATTTAAAGATGGAAAGGAAGATGGAAATTAAGGTGGAAAGAAAGCAAAAAGAATGCTGGAAAGAAAGCAAGCAAGCAAGAAAGAAAGGACGGAAGAAAGAAAAATGGAAAGAAACAATTAAAAGAAAGATCGAGGAAAGGAGGAAGGAAAGAAAAGGGAGAAAAATATGGGAAACAGAGAGAGAGACAGAAAGAAAGAGAGAAAGAAAGAGAGAGAGAGAGACAGAGAGAGAGACAGAGAAAGAGAGAGAGGGAGAGAGAGAGGGAGAGAGCGAAAGAGAGAGAGAGACAGAGAGAAAGAGAGAGAGGGAGAGAGGGAGACAGAGAGAGAGACAGAGAGAGAGACAGAGAGAGAGTGTGAGAGAGAGAGAGAGAGGGAAAGTGAGAGAGACAGAGAGAGAGAGAGAGAGACAGAGAGGGAGAGAGAGAGAGTGAGACAGAGAGAGAGAGAGACAGAGAGAGAGAGAGAGAGAGAGAGTAAGAGAGAGAGAGAGGGAGAGAGAGAGACAGAGAGAGAGAGAGGGAGAGAGAGAGAGAGAGAGAAAGAGAGAGAGAGAGAGAGAGAGAGAGAGAGAGAGAGAGAGAGAGACAGAGAGGGAGAGAGAGAGAGAGAGAGAGACAGAGAGAGTGAGAGAGAGTGAGAGAGAGAGTGAGAGAGAAAGAGAGAGAGAGAGAGAGAGAGAGAGAGAGAGAGAGAGAGAGAGAGACAGAGAGGGAGAGAGAGAGAGAGAGAGAGAGAGACAGAGAGGGAGAGAGAGAGAGAGAGAGAGAGAACATGCCGCAGTGGGAAGTGAATCGTTGGTTTTATTAATTCACGGCTCTGATAGAAACGTTGCTCTGACGGAGCCGTTGTGTTTCTGGAACTGAGAGAAAGTTGGAGATGAAAGTGAAAGATCTTCCAGCGGAATAAACAGCGGAGATTTAATAACTCACACTGACGCCCTCCTCGAGTCAGATCTCAGGACTGGAATCTACGAGCTCTCTGCTCCGCATTATAAGTGGAGTAAAGATCACATCTCGGGAGCGGAGAGGTTCCTCGGCGGTTTAACAGAGGTCAGGGGTCAAGCCGAGGCTCGAGGCGGCTCTAACACACACACACTGACCTCTTAATCCCCAGAAATCCTGAAGTGAAGCAGTGGGCTACGTTTCAGAGACTTTCTGGCCTTCAGAACAATAAAGTATCCCGTGGTGGATCTGGTCTGGTTCTGGAGCGGGTCTTCGGTTCGGTCCGCTGTGACCGCGCGGTGTTTAAATTCACACTGAACTCTTTTCCTTTGTTTTGTCCAGCGATCGATTTAAAGGTCAAACTGCAGCCGCTGAATAAAACATCAGAGCGGTTTATTTCATCAGTTATTAATCCTTTATTCATCTTCGATATTCTCCAGAATAACGCTTCAGACAGAGAGAAGTGATTTTAACCTGCTTTCTACCTCAACGTCCCCGTCACACATCTCTAACTTTACCTTTAACTTATAATCACTCCATTTATATCATTTAAACCTCGCCGCCTTCACACCGCCATCTCTCTGCACTTTCTAACCCTGATTTCTTTCATCTTTCTTTCATCTTTCTCTTTATTTATTTCATCTTTCTCCGTTTCATCTCTTTCTTTTTTTTCTTTTTCTCTTTCATCTTTCTTTCTTCAATCGTCTAGCCATCACAATTTGGCCCTTCTAATTATTATTATTATTAGATTATTATAATATTATTATTCTCAAAGTCACTCAGGTCCTCACTCTTGCCCATTTTTCCTGCTTCCAACGCATCGACTTTGAGAACTGACTGTTCACCTGCTGATTAATAAACCCCTCCCCCTCGCCAGGTGCCACGGTAATGAGATCAACGTTATTCACGTCACCTGTCGGTGGTTTATGTTGTGGCTGATCGGCGTATGTTAATATTCACGTTGTAGTTTGTGAAAGTCCGGGGAAGAGAGACACCTGCACGTGGTACTTAAACCCTGATGGATTTCTTTCCTCCGTGTAGTGAAGCGTCTGCGTTCCGCCATTTTACATTCTCGTTATGAGAGAAGAATCTCAGTGTGAATGAGCGTCTCGCCTGCGTACGTGTGTAGTAATGAATAATTAAGAGTTTTGAGCTAATACGAACACACGCGTGCGGCGCGCTGGGGGACGTGTTCCTGAGACTCACCGTGTTGTGCTGCTTCAGAAACTCGGCTGCGTTCTCCTCGGCGTCGCCCCCGATCTCTCCGATCAGGATGATGCCCTCCGTTTTCGGGTCCTGCAGGAACACCTCGAGACAGTCGATGAAGTTTGTGCCGTTAAACGGATCTCCGCCGATTCCTGAAATTGAACAGCGCCGACTTTAAACACAACACAGATGAGGTGGAGAATAACCCGTCGTGAAGGAGTGCGAGCTGCTGCGTACCGACACACAGAGACTGGCCCAGTCCCACCTGCGTAGTCTGGTGCACCGCTTCGTACGTCAGGGTGCCCGACCTCGACACGATGCCTGAACAAACACATCCACACGGTTACGTTAAAATAAACAATAAACAAATATACACTTCCTTTGTTTTGTCCAGCGATCGATTTAAACTGCAGACGCTGAATAAAACATCAAACTCGATTACAAGAGCGGTTTATTTCATCAGTTATTAATCCTTTATTCATCTTTGTTATTCTCCAGAATAACGCTTCAGACAGAGAGAAGTGATTTTAACCTGCTTTCTACCTCAACGTCCCCGTCACACATCTCTAACTTACCTTTAACTCATAATCACTCCATTTATATCATTTAAACCTCGCCGCCTTCACACCGCCATCTCTCTGCACTTTCTAACCCTGATTTCTTTCTCTTGGTTTCTTTCATCTTTGTTTCTTAGCTTCTTCTTTCTTTCTTTCTTTGATTCATCTTCCATTCTTTCTTTCACCCTATAACTGGACAGTGTGAGGTCAGTTTGTGTTAAAATCCGTTGTGCGTAGCGTTAAAACTCACCGATTCTTCCTTTCTTGTGAATGTGTCCGGGCATGATCCCGATTTTACACTCTCCGGGCTGGGAATAAAGTCATAAAGTCATTAATCACATTCTGGAATTACAATACAATTCGATAACTCGGTTTAAACGTGGTCAAAAGAATCAGACCGTAAAAGTGAGTGAACGTTAACGACGTCACAGAGCGTCATACAGAGAGAACCGTCGGAGACGATACACAGCAGAAAAACCAAAACTCACGGGTGCATCGCAAACTACAAGAGTTCAAACGTATTCTAACTCGTTCTTACAAAGAGAGAGACAGAGAGAGAGAGAGAGAGAGAGAGAGAGAGAGAAAAAGAACCCTGTTATGTAATCACGTGTGCGTGTAAATCATTTAGACGTATAAACTCTATAGCTAATGGAAGCTGAGAAGTTGTGGGTTGTTAGTTGGTCCACTGGGCGGCGCTGTAGCTCTTACGTTGATGACGCCGGGGCAGTTGGGCCCGATGAGGCGGGTGACGTTCTGGCGGAGGAGCCTGTGTTTGACCCGCACCATGTCCTGCTGTGGGATTCCCTCCGTGATACACACCGCCAGCGGTATCTCGGCGTCGATGGCTTCTATGATGGCCGCCGCGGCGAACGGAGGGGGGACGTAGATCACCGTGGCGTCGGCGCCTGTCCCCTCCTTCGCCTGGAAACAACAGGCACAGAACAAATTGGAGCGAAACGTCAAGCACGCGCTAACCCATGCTAATCCACGCTAACCTGCTGCTAGTCATATTAACATTGTAGTCACGGTTACAATAAACACACGTCATTACCTCCTTCACAGAGTTGAACACCGGCAAACCCAGGTGAGTTTTCCCGCCTTTTCCAGGAGACACGCCTCCGACTAACTTGGAGCCATAATCCAGAGACTGCTGACTGTGGAACGTTCCCTGCACGCAGGACGGAAACAGACCGCTAACAAATGCTAACAGAGGAAGTGTGTCGACGTACCTTATCGGAAACAATTAAATGATCATTAAATCCAGAACACTTTTACTCTTTTACAGCAAAGACACCGGCACGATTAAGTGCAAAAGTTTGTACACCCTTACGGCAAGATGCAGAGGATTTATTACGGCTAACGAAAAATGGTTCAACGGTTTCTAAATTAAGCGCTTAGTTATTTTTACTCTGTGCACACCAAGTGTGGGAATCGTAGCACGTAATTCGATCCTAGTTTTTAATTTCGCTTCTCCGAGTGGATTACGGCCTCGAGTGGATTATAAAGCCGTAGCTTGGCTAATCTTTAACTTTCCTCCTTTGTGGGCGTGTTAATCATTACAAGTTCAGTCAGGTGAAGTGTGGAGCTCGTAACCCTACAGCCGTAATTGCTCGTCCCCAAGGACGAAAAATTAATTAATTAAATAAATAAATGGGGGGGGGGGGGGGGGGGGGGTAAGTGTGTGGGAAGTCATCACTTCTCATCCTCCCTCATTTAGAGCGACACCACCGACACTCGAATCGTCACTCATCTGCCTACTAATTATCCTGAGTGCTCGTTAGAGCTTCATCTAATAACCTTGTATAATAGAGAGAGAGAGAGAGAGAGAGAGAGAGAGATTTTTGAGGTGTGTGTATACACAGCGGTTGTGCAGCACCACCTTGTGGTCACTTTGTGTAAACACTTCACTCGGAGTCCAAAAAACTGATTTATTAAAAAATTTACCGGATGGAGCTGGTTAATGTGATTTAAATATATTATACAGTTCAGACTGTAGAGATTCTGCACCTCCTGAACAACAATACATGAACGAGTGAGTGAATAAATAAACACGGCAGCTGCGTCCTGATCGACTGCATCACGCAGAAACGTTTACGTTGATATAGTAACGGTGTTTGATGCTCGTGATTGTTACATTCACAATAATATTAACGTTAGATTTAATTCAGAAAGTACAGCATGTTGATACACACAGCACTCCACTGCAGAGTTAATTAAATCATAATACACGCAGCTCCGGTGCTTGGCCCAATATTAATGAAATAGTAATTAGCAGTGAGTCAGGCTGCTGTTGTTGTTGTTGACCGTGTTGTTGTTTACGAACCTGTTTTCCTGTGAAGCCCTGACAGATGACTTTAGTGTCCTTGCTGATGTAGAGACTCTTCCGTGTGGCCGTGTAACAGTGTCTCACTCCCACCTGCTGCTGCTGCACTGTACACACACACACACACACACACACACACACACACACTTTATTATATTTGCTTAAGTTTACAGAGCTGGTTAAATAAAACTAAAACTAACCCTAGAGATCCTGTAATAACACACAGAATATCAGAACATTAACAACACAATAAGAAAAAGGTTCAGAGCGGAGTCTTAAATCACGTACTGTGACAACACTGACCGCGTTCGACTCCTAAATGGCAGTATGTTGAAACGAGAACCCCAAACGTACCCGGATGGTCTACTGTTTCCGGTGTTTATCCGTGGACACTTTCTCAGCTGATATTACCCACAACCCCTTGTGCGAGGGAGGGGGAGGAGGACTTTTGTGATGGTTTGATAGCTTAGAGACTTAGTTAAAACAAAATTCGACTAAAAATAACTAAAAAAATAAAGAAAGTAATTTCAGTTTTTTTTAATTATTTTAAAAACAAGTTGATTTAATAATTGAGCTATATTTATAAATTAAACAAAATAAATAAAACGCAAATTAATTCATTAATAAGCGTCTCGTACGTCAGTTTGGAGACCTGGTTGATTCTTTTTTTTAATTATTATTACCTTTTATTACATTTATACGAAATATAAAACAAATACTAAACACAAACAACAATTTTCATCATTTTAATTGAATAAATAAATTCAACTAAATATACAAATACATCCATTAATTAGTTAATTAATTAATTATTAACCTGTTATAAGTCGATAATTAAATATCGTTATAGCAATAATTATTTCCAAATAATTAATCTGCTTCTTGACTGAAGTTTGGGAACCGTGACGTTCTATCAGCATTAAATGCAACACTAAACGGATAAAGAGTACTCAGTGAAGTCGGCGGCTTGCTGAGGTGGAAGAGGAATAAAACACTGGGGAGGAAAATAATCCACTCCGAGGAGGCGATAAGAGAAAACTAAACCAAAGTCCAAAGTCTGAGCGTCTCACAGACACGAGAATTCATTTCCAAACTCGTTTATTTCATAATCCTTTATAAATATATTTATTAATGCTGTTTTCCTTTATTTAGTTAGTCATTGTTTACTTTTTAACTTATATAGCTTAATTTACTTATCTAATTTAATTAAAATATATATTTATAGTTAAATACACAAATATATTACAAAAAAAAGATATTCCTTTCCATATATTTTCCATCAACTCACATGAATTTAATTGAAATGAACTTTAAATAATTAAAACTGTCATTCAGGTTGTACAGAAGTGTAATGGAAGTGGGCTCGATCCTAAATCCCTGCCTCCTCCCTACACTAGTGCACGAGACCGTCTTTACTAGCGCTACATTTCTGAGCCCTATCTAGTGCCCTAGCTTTCACACAGCGGTGCCGTTTGGGATTCTGCCTTTAAAAACTAGCAAATAAATACAGTAAATCTATAGCTAGAAACGGGTTAGCTGGCTAATTACTGAAAATACGAATTTAAAAATATTTTTTTATATATATATATATATACATATATTATGCGTACGTCAAAAATGTGCATTTGTAATCACTTGAAAACACAAATGAGCAAAATACAAAACTCGACAGTAAAGGTGAAAGTTCATCAGTTCACCGTGGCCTCAGTAGCGCTGCTTAGCCGGTTAGCAGGTCAAGCTAATAGTCATGCTAATCCTGTAGCCGCGAGGGATTCAGGGACAAAATGGCGACGAGGTTTAGAAATAAAACGTAAAGCTGAAATGCAGTGGGAAGTGTAGTAAAGAGCTTATAAACTTACAGAGGAGCCGCGCTAGCAATCTGCAGTGAGACATCCTGGGTCACTCAGCAATGACACACGCGCACGCGCACACACGCACACACGCGCACGCACAGACGCACTAATACACGCACGCACAAGTGTCTTCTCATGCGCCTGATTCGCGTGCGGTTTCTTTTCCCACCTGTTTCTCGAGAAAACTCCGCCCTTCCATTTGGGTTGCCAAGTGCACGAACAACGTTTATATTTGTGTTATAGTCCAAATTACAGTTTTTATCTTATTATTTTGTTATTATTATTATTATTATTGTTATTATTATTATAGTAATATTATATATAATTATATAGTTATATATGTAGTTATATTCTCTCAGCCAATAATAGCACAGGAGGCGGGGTTTGTCGGAATACGGGTATTAAGTAACAAATATAATATTAACTTTCCACGTAAAGACGTGTTGGATGTTTACATTTTGCTTCATTTCTTTATTAAATATTAATCTATTTATTCAATAAATCAGAGTAAATTGTAAATAAAATGATAGATTAGCGATACAGGAGATCTGGAAAAGACCCAAAATGCGCAAGGGATTGTGGGTAATAAAGTCCAATGACGTTGAATATGTTTTCTTTTAAAATTATGAAAAATGGGAACATTCAGGAGAAATCATGGAGTGAGTGATCTCATTTGATTTGCGGAAAGTAGGAAGAAAATTAAAAAGTCACTTAAACAGCAATATCTATATATGTTTTATAACCAAGGGTTGCCAGATATGCGTGACAAAATTTCTTCAAAAATAGCTACACACACACACACACACACACACACACACACACACACACACACACAAAATATATATTAAAAATATATATATTTGCTTCGAATTTAAATAGATCATGATTATCATATAAAACGTATTTATAAGTGATTTACTAAATAATGAATTAAATTAAAGATATGACTAAAACGTAAGTTGGACTAAATTAGTTATTTAGATGTTATCGTCCATATTAAATAATTTATCCCCAGTATTTTCAGGTAAAATATGAAAAATAAAACAAATATTATTTTATTGTGAGAATGTTAAGAGATGTAAAAACAGTTCGATAGAGGTCTGAATTTTGCGCACCTGGCAACCAGAGCATCGCGTTTGGGAAAAAAAATAGGTGGGCCGTGCCTGAAAATCTGAACCAATCAGAATCGACCAGCTCTGTAGACGCTGATTGGTTGGTAGTTTTCCTTCGCGTCTTCCTCCGTCTCTGATTCTCCATCTCGGTTTACGTTCTTGCGCCGCGTCCCTGTGCTCCGAGTTACGTAAAGAGCGCGGGAAGCGCGGCGGAAGTGACGACATGCCATAGAAAGTGACAGGAAGCATCTCGCTTCAGTGTGAATTTAAACCTGGACGCAGAAAAAGGAGTCACTCAAGATGGTGTTAGAGACGATTTCGAAGATTATTAAATTTCAGCTTCCGGCGTATCTGAAGAAGTTACCGCTTCCGGACACCATCGGAGGGTTCACGAAACTGACAGGTGAGCGGCTGTGTGTTTTCTTTTCACTTCTACTGTACTTTCAACACAGCGACAGGAAATAAAGCGCATTTTTACTCTCTCTCCTCTGCATGCGTTTCATTTGCAGCATTAACATCCTGACTTTTCTTTATTTTGTTACACATTACAATGAAACTTCACGTCTGCAAGCTTAGAAATATGCAAATGAGGCGATGGCCTACGTATTAAATATGCATCGCGTATTTGCATATCACGACAGTATTTTTAAGAACTTTTATTACATTTTATTTTATTTTATTTTAAAGGTGCACTAGACATTTATTATTATTATTATTTTCTTATTTGTGAAAATGACCTGGAAAATGTGAAGAACATGACACAAAAATAATGATTTAAGCCATGAGCTCAGCACAAGTGTATTAATTCTGAGAAAACTCGTTTAGGAAATGACTTCCGGTCCGGAATGTTGTTTATGTTTGGATTGGAGTCCTGTCAGTTATTTTAGAGATCCTGATACTCAGTGAGCCCCTGTAGATCCTGCGGATGGTGAATACGGGGTGTGATTAAACACCCAAGGTTTATAAATGTGCAATGCAGAAGTAAAATTATAATGTTTTGCCTGTTTTTAAATCCATTGTCTTAAAGATGAGGAATAATTATAACATGTAACCGATAAGCAATACATTGATGTAACGGGGGACGATATGGCTGCATGATACATCATCACGAGTGTAACGTTCGATAATATTCAACACCAATAGCAAAGGAAATTACAATATGTAAATGAGGTTAATGCAAATGAAGGCAGGGTTTTGGGGGTGATTTTTAGTATTTTTTAGTGTTAGTATCGTTTATAGTTAATGCTGTTATAGTTAATGCTGTGGAACGTCCATGAAACGAGTTCGATCCTGTCTAAACTTGCGTTATTGCAGCTGTAAACAGTCGCCCTTTCATCAGTGTTTCTTTTTTTCTCTCTTGTATTCATTGTAGCTTGTCATGTTACTGAGACACTGTAAAGTTGTGCCAGGTTTTGTGGAACGTGTGAATGTCCACGTCCAGTGCGCAGAGAGAGTTAATACTGAACATGCGAATGTTTGTTATGGCTTCATTAAATATAAGAACCAATCATGTTCCGGTATGCAAATGAAGGCTGTGTAATGCTGGTTTACTAAAGGAAAATGGGCGGGGCTTGTGTAGAATCTGGATTTTATTTTTAAAAATGAGTGTAAAACAGTCAAATTGACTTGACCGTGGCATGTTTCTGAGGAAATTTGATTCGAGACTGCTTTTCTGGTTTAACCCCCGTGTATCTTTTCTCTGTGTGTGTGTGTGTGTGTGTGTGTGCAGTTTCAGAGTGGCTCCGCCTCCTCCCCCTGCTCGGGATCCTGGCTCTTCTCGGTTACCTGACCATCAGGCCTTTCCTGCCCAAAAGGAAGAAGCCGAGAGACTGCCTCATCAACCTGAAGATCCAGAAGGAGAACCCGAAAGTGGTGAACGAGATCGACATCGAAGACCTGAGGAGCACCAACGTCTGCTACTGCCGCTGCTGGAGATCCAAAACGGTGGGAGAACGTCCGAGCAGTAGCGATCCGAGGAGCGCGTAACTTCCTTTCTTTAACCTCGTGTATAATCTCGTTAATACATTATCAATTCACTTCATAAAGATTTGCGCGTTTTTGAGTAACATTTTATTTTCCTTTTCGCTATGTAATAAATCTGATTCGGGGCGGAGCTACGTAAGAGCGATGTCACGAAACAATCTCCAACACTTTGAACCAATCACATTCGCTATGCAAATTATTCGAATGTGGCCGCGTGGTGCGTGAGTACTTATAGCGACAGACACTGCGCGCTCAAGTAGCTGCACAACTTCGCTAATTTTAACGATAAACAGTTGGTGGTTGTCATGGTAATGTTTACAGATAGAGATTTCTGTCTGAAAATGCAAAAACGATCCGACGTTGTCTGTTAATGCTGGGCGACACGACGGTACTGCGGCGTCGATACTGTGATCATTTCTGCTAAAGTACACAGAAATATCGCAGCTTTCCTTAGTGTTCTTATTACCGTTACAAATTCCGATTAAATATCGTATGTGCTCACTACACAGGGTGTACCAGCAATGTTTTACACCGGTTTTTATTTATTTATTTATTTATTTATTTTTATATATATCGTATTTTCCCCCCATGCTAACGAAAATGAAAGTATTGGCACCCCCGATATTTATTATACAAATTATTTAACGATTATACAATTATGAACAGTTGTAATTTTGTTATGTGATTAATGTGTTGTATTTGTTTAAAAGTGCATTTGACGGTAATGGAATTTGATTCGTTCTTACTGTTTCACGCCGTCACTTTCAGGAATGTGTTTCGAGGGAAATCCTAAATGAGGAAGTTGTGTTTATTTGCATATCACAGCGCAGCGGGCTGTTAGAGTTCAGTTTCCTGTTCTACATTACAGTCTGCGACAGAAAAATAAATACAAATAAATCCCCTTTGCACCGGGTTTGGGTTTATCATCTGAAAAAGAAAAAAATAAGTCTATAATTACATTTAAAAAAGAGCACAGAGTTTATTATCAGCTGTGAAATGTTTCATATAGCCTACTTTTGTCTTCTTTTTTTTTTTCAGTTTCCTGTTTGCGATAAATCACACATAAAGCACAACGAGCTGACCGGGGACAACGTCGGGCCGCTGATCCTGAAGAAGAAAATTCTATAATTTTATTTAAAAAGGAGCTTTTTGCTTCTTTTCCATTTTTTTGTTTAAGTTTGTAGAAATGATTGGCGTCTCTACAGTGAGCCTGCTGTACTGTGTTCTGTGTGTGTGTGTATGTGCGTGATCAGACGTCTTTCTTTTTGCCAACGTCTCTGTATTGTGTTTACAATCCGGAGACAAAAATACTAATAATTTGTGCCTTAGATGTTTTTTTCTTGTACTGCTTTCAAATATTTCTTTCTTTCTAAAGTGCTGAAAAAGTGCAATATGAAATAACTGGACCACAACTTTCATTCGAATAACATGACCATGTGAACCGTGTCGATCGTCGTGAAACAATCAGTAGTGTGCTGTTAGCGTACCGAAACCACTTTGGAAAAAAAATTAATAAATTTTCAAAATTGTGTAAAAAATAATAATAAATACTATACAGTGTTGTTTTTGTTTGCTTTCTTGCTACACAATTGTCCTGGTTTAAAAATGAAACTATTAATATATATCTGCTTCAATATCATCCATGTTCTATCTATCTATTCTTATACTTCATGCAGATGTTAAACAGCCAAATGCAAATTATTGGCACCCTTCTTTAAAGAAGCGTTGTGGTTGGGAGACTCGACAAACGGTCTAATAGGTGTGAAAATCTCTCAATGCTACACAACGACATTCTAGACAAGTGTGTGTGTGTGTGTGTGTGTGTGTGTGTGTGTGTGTGTGTGTGTTTTCTGCGTTGTGGTGAAAGTTTAGAGAAGGACTTTATATGACTGAAGGTCAGATATCCTCATTCTTTTGGCCATATGCGTAGGCTATCTTTCTTTCCCTTTCCTTGCTCTTTATTTCTTTCTCTTTCACTTTCGATTTTGTATTAAACCCCGTGTAAAAGTTTGAAAGGCAGCTCAGATAAAACGTGTTTGGGTTTTGAGAGAGAGAGAGAGAGAGAGAGGCACGTCCACGTTATTGCTCCGCATGTAAAAGAGGGAACAGTAACACTGCAGTGGTGGAGAAGGTAAAATACAGCTCCTCATTTGACTCTGATTTACATTCTGTGATGACTTTTAAATATCAAAAAGAGGTTTTATGTGTCTCTACTGCACGGACGGTGTTTTTTCAGAACAATAAACACACACACACACGTTGATCTGTTCTGTCTGGGGTTATTTATTTATTTATTTATGCCTGATAGCCGTTTTTCACTCTGTAGTATGTAAGTCCCAATTGACTCTGTGTTGGACATGTAGTGCACTATGTAGGGTGTGATTAGTGAGAATGTTCCAGAAGCAGCCGTGCGAGCCCAAGCCATGACGCTACCTCCACCATGTTTCACAGATGAGCTTGTATGTTTTAGATCACGAGCAGATCCTTTCTTTCTCCACACTTTGCTCTTTCCATCACTTTGGTAGAGGTTCAGTTTGGTTCCAGACCTTTTGTGGATCATCTCTGTATTTCTTTAAGAATTCCAATCTGACTTTCTGATCTTACTGCTGATGAGTGGTTTGCATCTTGTGGTACGGCCTCTATATTTCTGCTCTCGAAGTCTTCTTCGAACGGTGGATTGTGAGACCTTCACTCTGCCCTGTGGAGGTTGATGGTGATGACACTGACCGTTGTTTTGGGGTTTTTCTTCACAGCTCACAATGTTTGTCATCAACTGTTGTTTTCCTTGGCTGACCCGTTCCATGTCTGTTGTTAGTACACCAGTGATTTCTTTCTTTTATAAGACATTACAAATTGTTGTATGGGTTATGCCCAATGCTTGTGCAATGCCTCTGATTGATTTTTCTCAGCTTCAAACTGCCTTGCTTTTCTCCCATAAACAGCTCTCTGATCTTCATTATGGTTTATCCTTTTTCTTTTTAAAAACAAATGCACAGGTGACACCTAGGGCTCAAACCTAGAGTAGATGTTCACAGCTATTAATTCTTTAAACAATCAACCTGGGCTGCAAGAAACACCTGTCAGTCACCTCTTCCAATATTTTTGAGCACTTGAAAAAAAAACGAGTGGGTTCAAACAAAAGGTTGTGTGTTTTAAGTTGTAAACACATCTAGATGTAAATATGAGGAAATTAAATCAGAAATTGTGAACAATCATCTCATATTTATCTTGATAATATGTGGGGAAAAAATCCCTTGCTGTTCCGTACTTTCTGAATGTTCTGCCTGGAGCACAATCCTTCACACCCAGGTCATGATTAACTTTGTGCTCTGCTGCCACTTTGTGGTCAAAGTTTGTATTGCACATAAAACATGAAAATGGTGGATCTGTTTTTACCACAGACTGGAGCACACTTCCTGAGTAAAGTAATTACATCACTCCAACAATAATTGCGAATAAACTTTTTTTTTTTTTTTTTTTTGGGGGGGGGGGGGGGGGGGGGGGGCGTTGTTTAAAATAGTACACATATACAGAATATTAGCTTCTGGCACACAATAATAACAAGAGTGACATTAATAAATGAACTCAATATGATTGATTAGTCTACTGCACTAAACAAACTTCAATTTATATGTATTTTTTTATTATTATTTTTTTTTTTTTTAAAACTGAAACTTCAAATGATAATGTGAATATAAAGAAGCATTTTTTATTTGATTATTTTAACCACCAACAATATTAGCTCAGACAGGAATCAGTCAATAGAGTCTGAAATCTTCTTCCTCTAATATCAAACTCCCTAATGTCTACATGTTATAAACATGGAAGAGGCTTACATATCACAGAGTCCATTTCTGACTAAATTAATTCAACTATTCAAGATAAAAAATTACGAGAGCCTCTACACCCCTGAATACAGCACGAAGGTGTTCTGCTCTCGATCGTCCGTTGTTCTGGGGTTTTCTTCCTGTAAGACACAGCGGTATATTTCAGGATCTGAATCAGGGCGAGACTTTATCACTCCTGTGGAACAAACCTGATTTTTCTTCCCTGCTAAACCCACTAATGCATTTCACATCATGATCACGCTCAACAGTTTTATTTAGATGTTTACCTTTTTAACTCCCTCTGCACTGGGAGCTGTAAATTTCACCTCAGTGTAAGTCAGTTCCTCAAGTTTTATTAGAAGCTGAAGACACACAAAAAAATCAGATTCATTCTACTAAACATGGCAAACAAAAAGACTATATTAGATACAAAAACAGAAAGAAGAAGCTTTTCTTGCCTTGTTGTTTTTTCTTTTTGGCCAAACGCACACAGGTATGGATATTATTAATAACAGGAAAACTCCAGCAGATATCAGGACAGGAAGCAGTGAACGGGAACGATCAGTTTGTCCTGTAAACATTATAATATAAACATAAATGTTGGGAAATTATTTGCTCCAACATGAATATTCATTATTCTATTAATTACCAGAGCAAAGTGATGATAGTGTAGACTCTCTGACGTACCTGAGTGATGATCACAGAGCTGTGCGATGTTGAGAGAAGATGATTTATTACTGACAGGGTTTGCAGACACACAGATATAAGTGTTGGTGTTATTATCATGGTGTTGTATTTGAAGTGAGAGATTGAGGGGAACACTGAGATCTGTGTTATTGGTGATGGAGATTCTCTCGTTCTCTCTGTACCAGGATAACGTCACATCTTCTCCATTCTCCACAGTGCACAGGGGGGAACACGCCTCTGTGGAAACCACACTTTGATTTTCTCTTTTTATTATTACTGGAGTCGATACTGGAGCTAAGAAACAGAAGCACAGATTAAACACTTTAGTCTGTAAAACAAAATGGACGCTACTGTTTGATTATACAACAGAAACAACAGCTTCATCTAAAGAGCATGTTTACCAAACTCTTTACTCATTCCCACTCAGTGTAGAAAATCATATTCCAAGAAAATTCCACAGCCGAATTCCCAGATGTTTATACGTCGTGACTCCTAGGTGTCTGAGCTCTGATTGGCCTTCGTGTATTGATGAAGTTATGAGACTGAACATGGACAGGAAGGAGACATGAAACACTTTTACTCACCATAAACTCTGACACTGAAAGTCCTGGATGAGAGATGTTCAGTGATGACCTGTAATAAATAAACTCCAGAATGGTTTCTGCTGATGTTCCTGATGGTTAAAGCTCCACTGATTCTGTCCAGCTGCAGTCGCTCTTTAAATCTCTCACTGATTTCTGTAACAGTTTCTCCTTTAAACACCTGACTAAACAATATATTTTCCTCTGCTTTCTCAGGTCCATAAAACCACAGAATCCGACCATCACTCTGAATTCCAGTTATTCCAGTATGGAGAGTTATAGTGGTTCCTTCCACTTCCTGCAGTGTGACCGTCTCGTCTCCAGCTGCACACAGTAAACCTGCACCACAGCTTCAGCTTCAGATTAATCATTTCACTCACAATCATAATCACAGACAGTCCATTAAAACTATACCGTGCTCCAGATTTGTGATTTCAGATGATGTGATTTGTGGTTTTGTGAAATCAAAATCTCATCATTTTTCATACAGTGGGTTTTTATTTTATAATGTGTAGCTAATCTTTACCACTCTGAATACACTGGACAGTATACTCAAAAATACTCTGCATTTTACATTATACAGCAGTGCTATAGTACCTAATAATGTGTGTGTTACAGAACATATCAGATTCTGTGGTTTTATGGACCTGAGAAAGCAGAGGAAAAGATATTGAACAGTCAGGTGTTTAAAGGAGAAACTGTTACAGAAATCAGTGAGAGATTTAAAGAGCGACTGCAGCTGGACAGAATCAGTGGAGCTTTAACCATCAGGAACATCAGCAGAAACCATTCTGGAGTTTATTTATTACACGTCATCACTGAACATCTCTCATCTAGGACTTTCAGTGTCAGTGTTTATGGTGAGTAAAAGTGTTTCATGTCTCCTTCCTGTCCATGTTCAGTCTCATAACTTCATCAATACACAAAGGCCAATCAGAGCTGAGTGTAGTCAAACTGCATCATGAACATCACTTACAGATGAATCTGCTCTGAAATAATCATTTGTACACCACAGTGCTGTTGAATTCTGGATTCTGATTGGTCAGAAGGTGTTAGATTAAAAAATTAACAGCTCTGAGAGTAACACAACTTCTGAATTCTACATAGTGTGAATTTCCACACTATCTACAGTAGCGTCATGATCACCTACATTCCACACGTGACACTGCTAAACAAATGCTAAACAATTAAAGAGAGAAAACTCAGAACTTAAGTAGGGAAACTAATCAGGTGAAATACAACTCAGCTGTACACGAACAGGAACTCAGCCAGACAACAAAAGAGGGTGAAGAACATGAGTCAGGGCTCCCTCTGGTGGTCAGGGGGAGATTGTCCATGGTGGACATGACACTAACATATCACAGACCCACGTCCGAGACACGTTTCCCGTGGTGTAGCCAGGAAGTACTTCGACTTTTTCCCAATTTTAGACATGTAAAAAGTAACTAGTAAATGAATTACTTAAACTGTTTAGCACCAAACTACTTATTTACTCTTATTTAAGTAATTTTCTTGATTATTACTTTTGGTACATTTGGTTTAAAATAAGAAATATGGCTAGTATGTACTTTTTAGATTAAAAATAAAAATACACCAAAGGAAACATTACAATCAATCCTTTAAAGGCTGAAAGTCCCGGATTGAGTGTCTGGTTATGTACAGAGAGGAAACAGGAGCAGAGAGAAGAACAAACTGAGGTTAAATGTAATTACACACTGTGATGAGAATGTTTGAAAATATAAAATGTGCTCACCATAAACTCTGACACTGAAAGTAGTAAATGAGAGACGTGGAGTAAGAACTTGTAATAAATAAACTCCAGAATGGTTTCTGCTGATGTTCCTGATGGTTAAAGCTCCACTGATTCTGTCCAGCTGCAGTCGCTCTTTAAATCTCTCACTGATTTCTGTAACAGTTTCTCCTTTAAACACTGGATTAATCAATATCTTTCCCTCTGCTTTCTCAGATCCATAAAACCACAGAATCTGAGCATCACTCTGAATTCCAGTTATCCCAGTATGGAGAGTTATAGTGGTTCCTTCCACTTCCTGCAGTGTGACCGTCTCGTCTCCAGCTGCACACAGTAAACCTGCACCACAGCTTCAGCTTCAGATTAATCATTTCACTCACAAACATAATCACACACAGTCCATTAAAACTATACCGTGCTCCAGATTTGTGATTTCAGATGATGATGTTTTGAACTCAGAAATGTGAAAATATTACACATCTGGGAGTCTGATCTATTCTGTAGCGCATATATTATTATCATACACTACAGCAGTGGATCTCGAACGTTTCTCAGCCGCTGAACCTCCACATTTTACTAAATGTCCACGTACCCCTTCTTCACGACTAACTTATTTCCTAAAACTCTTTATATTTACAGCTCCAGCTTCTTGTGTTGTGAAGGAAAGACACAAACTTACAGCACAGCAGGAGAAGAAGAGTCCTGAGAGTCCTGATTTCTGATAAAATATTCCGCAGCATTGTTTCGCTCCTCCTCAATGTCACTGTCAGTGAAGAATGTTGTGTTCAGTGCAGTGATGTTGCTGCTGTACACGACCTTCCCTTACTGTTAGCTTAGCGTCTTTACTGTCCCACATTCAGCAGACCGCTGGGCGGAAGTCCTGTCTCGGCGTTCGGTCTGTACACGCTCTCTACACACTTTCCTCTCACCAGTGGAGATGTTCGTTTGATATGAAACGGCTTTTTCACACGTGTTTAGTCGACACCGGGTTCTAACGATTCTAACAAGCGAGATATATAAAATATTATGTACTTGTAAATAAAAGTGTGTTATTTCGTGTCATTTCAGTAATCATTATACCCAGACTGTTGTAGGAATTCCCAGTAGCTGAACCCTGAAGACTGGCCTGAGCATAAGTTTGTACACCCTCATGTAGCCATTATTTTACATGCTTTATTCTTATATGTACATTTTAAATGAGTATAAGGAGGCTGTCCACCATCACCACTTCCCCTTTACCGCGTGTGTGAGACGGAGAGCTGAACACTGAGAGCCAACCACAAACCTCTGCACCAACTAGAACAACTGTCACTGTTTTGTTTTTTCTTTTCTCTGTTAATAGTTGAACATTGTGTGTGTATTTGGAGGTTGTGCATTACAGATGGTAGAAGATGGGAACACTGAACACTTGTCAGTATTTATCTGAAACATTTTGGTACCTGAGCTCTTGTTAAAGATCGAAACACTTCTCAGTTCTATAGAGTTGTGTCCCGTCAGCTAGGATCAGCTTGAAATGTGTATCTGTATGAAGGTTAGCTGAGCAGTGTACAGGTGAAATGATGAATCTACATTGTCATGTCAGTATTAAAGCTTCTATGTGATGCAATTTTAAAACATCTCATCAATACCTCTATCATCTATCACTCCCGCCATTTAAAAAGAAATCTCCAAAATCCCTTGGAGGATGTTAAACCATACAGAGCCTACAGGGGGCAGCACGGCGTCAAGCAGTCGTCTATTAGCACGTATAGCATGACAAATAATGAACCGCACTTAAAGCGTTCGTAAAAAATTAAATAAAAACACCCAAAACTGTATACGGTCACATAGTGAAGACGAACCGTATGTTGATACGTGAAATTCCGGAGGGACGTCGGACAGCGTGGCGCGGTGACGTAATGACGCGGGCTGTTCATGTAATTATGTTCTATAACATATAAAACAGGAACATGACAGGAGTATTCTAAAAGCGACTCATGTACACACCTTAATCACATTATTATCTTACTCAGAGTAACGTCAATCATTAGATTACTGCTGTCCATGTAAACGTAGTCATAGACTGTAGCTGCTGTTTTGATCGTATCTCATTACGGTTTATATCAATCGAATCACAAGACTCTTAGCTTTCCAATGATACGAGTACCTTTTGATTTTATGGACCTGAGAAAGCAGAGGAAAAGATATTGAACAGTCAGGTGTTTAAAGGAGAAACTGTTACAGAAATCAGTGAGAGATTTAAAGAGCGACTGCAGCTGGACAGAATCAGTGGAGCTTTAACCATCAGGAACATCAGCAGAAACCATTCTGGAGTTTATTTATTACACGTCATCACTGAACATCTCTCATCCAGGACTTTCAGTGTCAGAGTTTATGGTGAGTAAAAGTGTTTCATGTCTCCTTCCTTTACATGTTCAGTCTCATAACTTCATCAATACACAAAGGCCAATCAGAGCTGAGTGTAGTTAAACTGCATCATGAACATCACTTACAGATGAATCTGCTCTGAAATAATCATTTGTACACCACAGTGCTGTTGAATTCTGGATTCTGATTGGTCAGAAGGTGTTAGATTAAAAAATTAACAGCTCTGAGAGTAACACAACTTCTGAATTCTACATAGTGTGAATTTCCACACTATCTACAGTAGCGTCATGATCACCTACATTCCACACGTGACACTGCTAAACAAATGCTAAACAATTAAAGAGAGAAAACTCAGAACTTAAGTAGGGAAACTAATCAGGTGAAATACAACTCAGCTGTACACGAACAGGAACTCAGTCAGACAACAAAAGAAGAAGGTGAAGAACATGAGTCAGGGCTCCCTCTGGTGGTCAGGGGGAGATTGTCCATGGTGGACATGACACTAACATATCACAGACCCACGTCCGAGACACGTTTCCCGTGGTGTAGCCAGGAAGTACTTCGACTTTTTCCCAATTTTAGACATGTAAAAAGTAACTAGTAAATGAATTACTTAAACTGTTTAGCACCAAACTACTTATTTACTCTTATTTAAGTAATTTTCTTGATCATTACTTTTGGTACATTTGGTTTAAAATAAGGAATATGGCTGGTATGTACTTTTTAGATTAAAAATGAAAATACACCAAAGGAAACATTACAATCAATCCTTTAAAGGCTGAAAGTCCCGGATTGAGTGTCTGGTTATGTACAGAGAGGAAACAGGAGCAGAGAGAAGAACAAACTGAGGTTAAATGTAATTACACACTGTGATGAGAATGTTTGAAAATATAAAATGTGCTCACCATAAACTCTGACACTGAAAGTCCTAGATGAGACGCGTCCAGTGATGACCTGTAATAAATAAACTCCAGAATGGTTTCTGCTGATGTTCCTGATGGTTAAAGCTCCACTGATTCTGTCCAGCTGCAGTCGCTCTTTAAATCTCTCACTGATTTCTGTAACAGTTTCTCCTTTAGTTACCAGACTGTTCAATATCTTTTCCTCTGCTTTCTCAGGTCCATAAAACCACAAAATCTGAGCATCACTCTGAATTCCAGTTATCCCAGTATGGAGAGTTATAGTGGTTCCTTCCACTTCCTGCAGTGTGACCGTCTCGTCTCCAGCTGCACACAGTAAACCTGCACCACAGCTTCAGCTTCAGATTAATCATTTCACTCACAATCATAATCACACACAGTCCATTAAAACTATACCGTGCTCCAGATTTTTGATTTCAGATGATGATGTTTTGAACTCAGAAATGTGAAAATATTACACATCTGGGAGTCTGATCTATTCTGTAGCGCATATATTAGTATCGTACACTACAGCAGTGGATCTCGAACGTTTCTCAGCCGCGGAACCTCCACATTTTACTAAATATCCACGTACCCCTTCTTCACGACTAACTTATTTCCTAAAACTCTTTATATTTACAGCTCCAGCTTCTTGTGTTGTGAAGGAAAGACACAAACTTACAGCACAGCAGGAGAAGAAGAGTCCCGAGAGTCCTGATTTCTGATAAAATATTCCGCAGCATTGTTTCGCTCCTCCTCAATGTCACTGTCAGTGAAGAATGTTGTGTTCAGTGCAGTGATGTTGCTGCTGTACACGACCTTCCCTTACTCTTAGCTTAGCGTCTTTACTGTCCCACATTCAGCAGACCGCTGGGCGGAAGTCCTGTCTCGGCGTTCGGTCTGTACACGCTCTCTACACACTTTCCTCTCACCAGTGGAGATGTTCGTTTGATATGAAACGGCTTTTTCACACGTGTTTAGTCGACACCGGGTTCTAACGATTCTAACAAGCGAGATATATACAATATTATGTACTTGTAAATAAAAGTGTGTTATTTCGTGTCATTTCAGTAATCATTATACCCAGACTGTTGTAGGATTTTCCAGGAGCTGAACCCTGAAGACTGGCCTGAGCATAAGTTTGTACACCCTCATGTAGCCATTATTTTACATGCTTTATTCTTATATGTACATTTTAAATGAGTATAAGGAGGCTGTCCACCATCACCACTTCCCCTTTACCGCGTGTGTGAGACGGAGAGCTGAACACTGAGAGCCAACCACAAACCTCTGCACCAACTAGAACAACTGTCACTGGTTTGTTTTTCCTTTTCTCTGTTAATAGTTGAACATTGTGTGTGTATTTGGAGGTTGTGCATTACAGATGGTAGAAGATTGGGACACTGAACACTTGTCAGTATTTATCTGAAACATTTTGGTACCTGAGCTCTTGTTAAAGATCGAAACACTTCTCAGTTCTATAGAGTTGTGTCCCGTCAGCTAGGATCAGCTTGAAATGTGTATCTGTATGAAGGTTAGCTGAGCAGTGTACAGGTGAAATGATGAATCTACATTGTCATGTCAGTATTAAAGCTTCTATGTGATGCAATTTTAAAACATCTCATCAATACCTCTATCATCTATCACTCCCGCCATTTAAAAAAAAATCTCCAAAATCCCTTGGAGGATGTTAAACCACTCAGAGCCTACAGGGGGCAGCACGGCGTCAAGCTGTCGTCTATTAGCATGTATAGCATGACAAATAATTAACCGCACTTAAAGCGTTCGTAAAAAATTAAATAAAAACACCCAAAACTGTATACGGTCACATAGTGAAGACGAACCGTATGTTGATACGTGAAATTCCGGAGGGACGTCGGACAGCGTGGCGCGGTGACGTAATGACGCGGGCTGTTCATGTAATTATGTTCTATAACATGTAAAACGGGAAGATGACAGGAGTATTCTAAAAGCGACTCATGTATACACCTTAATCACATTATTATCTTACTCAGAGTAAGGCCAATAATTACATTACTGCTGTCCATGTAAACGTCATAGACTGTAGCTGCTGTTTTGATCGTATCTCATTACGGTTTATATCAATCGAATCACAAGACTCTTAGCTTTCCAATGATACAAATACCTTTTGATTTTATGGACCTGAGAAAGCAGGAGAAAAGATATTGAACAGTCAGGTGTTTAAAGGAGAAACTGTTACAGAAATCAGTGAGAGATTTAAAGAGCGACTGCAGCTGGACAGAATCAGTGGAGCTTTAACCATCAGGAACATCAGCAGAAACCATTCTGGAGTTTATTTATTACACGTCATCACTGAACATCTGTCATCTAGGACTTTGGTGAGTAAAAGTGTTTCATGTCTCCTTCCTGTCCATGTTCAGTCTCATAACTTCATCAATACACAAAGGCCAATCAGAGCTGAGTGTAGTCAAACTGCATAATGAACATCACTTACAGATGAATCTGCTCTGAAATAATCATTTGTACACCACAGTGCTGTTGAATTCTGGATTCTGATTGGTCAGAAGGTGTTAGATTAAAAAATTAACAGCTCTGAGAGTAACACAACTTCTGAATTCTACATAGTGTGAATTTCCACACTATCTACAGTGGCGTCATGATCACCTACATTCCACACGTGACACTGCTAAACAAATGCTAAACAATTAAAGAGAGAAAACTCAGAACTTAAGTAGGGAAACTAATCAGGTGAAATACAACTCAGCTGTACACGAACAGGAACTCAGCCAGACAACAAAAGAAGAAGGTGAAGAACATGAGTCAGGGCTCCCTCTGGTGGTCAGGGGGAGATTGTCCATGGTGGACATGACACTAACATATCACAGACCCACGTCCGAGACACGTTTCCCGTGGTGTAGCCAGGAAGTACTTCGACTTTTTCCCAATTTTAGACATGTAAAAAGTAACTAGTAAATGAATTACTTAAACTGTTTAGCGCCAAACTACTTATTTACTCTTATTTAAGTAATTTTCTTGATTATTACTTTTGGTACATTTGGTTTAAAATAAGGAATATGGCTGGTATGTACTTTTTAGATTCAAAATGAAAATACACCAAAGGAAACATTACAATCAATCCTTTAAAGGCTGAAAGTCCCGGATTGAGTGTCTGGTTATGTACAGAGAGGAAACAGGAGCAGAGAGAAGAACAAACTGAGGTTAAATGTAATTACACACTGTGATGAGAATGTTTGAAAATATAAAATGTGCTCACCATAAACTCTGACACTGAAAGTCCTAGACGAGGCGCGTCCAGTGATGACGTGTAATAAATAAACTCCAGAATGGTTTCTGCTGATGTTCCTGATGGTTAAAGCTCCACTGATTCTGTCCAGCTGCAGTCGCTCTTTAAATCTCTCACTGATTTCTGTAACAGTTTCTCCTTTAAACACCTGACTGTTCAATATCTTTTCCTCTGCTTTCTCAGGTCCATAAAGCCACAGAATCTGAGCATCACTCTGAATTCCAGTTATCCCAGTATGGAGAGTTATAGTGGTTCCTTCCACTTCCTGCAGTGTGACCGTCTCGTCTCCAGCCGCACACAGTAAACCTGCAGCACAGCTTCAGCTTCAGATTAATCATTTCACTCACAATCATAATCACACACAGTCCATTAAAACTATACCGTGCTCCAGATTTGTGATTTCAGATGATGATGTTTTGAACTCAGAAATGTGAAAATATTACACATCTGGGAGTCTGATCTATTCTGTAGCGCATATATTATTATCATACACTACAGCAGTGGATCTCGAACGTTTCTCAGCCGCGGAACCTCCACATTTTACTAAATATCCACGTTCCCCTTCTTCACGACGAACTTATTTCCTAAAACTCTTTATATTTACAGCTCCAGCTTCTTGTGTTGTGAAGGAAAGACACAAACTTACAGCACAGCAGGAGAAGAAGAGTCCCGAGAGTCCTGATTTCTGATAAAATATTCCGCAGCATTGTTTCGCTCCTCCTCAATGTCACTGTCAGTGAAGAATGTTGTGTTCAGTGTAGTGATGTTGCTGCTGTACACGACCTTCCCTTGCTGTTAGCTTAGCGTCTTTACTGTCCCACATTCAGCAGACCGCTGGGCGGAAGTCCTGTCTCGGCGTTCGGTCTGTACACGCTCTCTACACACTTTCCTCTCACCAGTGGAGATGTTCGTTTGATATGAAACGGCTTTTTCACACGTGTTTAGTCGACACCGGGTTCTAACGATTCTAACAAGTGAGATATATACAATATTATGTACTTGTAAATAAAAGTGTGTTATTTCGTGTCATTTCAGTAATCATTATACCCAGACTGTTGTAGGATTTTCCAGTAGCTGAACCCTGAAGACTGGCCTGAGCATAAGTTTGTACACCCTCATGTAGCCATTATTTTACATGCTTCATTTTTAAACGTGACCTTTACAGATGAGTATAATGATGATGTAGATGATTTGCATCCGGGGATTTATTTTAGTGTTGTAGCATTTTTTTAAAAATCCACAGGCTTTTTGTAAACAAAAAAGTTTCTTATAATGTTGATGATTTTGCAGTCTAGTCCACCATCACCACTTCCCCTTTACCGCGTGTGTGAGACAGAGAGCGGAACACTGAGAGCCAACCACAAACCTCTGCACCAACTAGAACAAGTGTCACTGGTTTGTTTTTTCTTTTCTCTGTTAATAGTTGAACATTACGTGTGTATTTGGAGGTTGTGCATTACAAAGATGTGAACTTATCAGGACTAAATTCAAGCTGCTATGTGATCCATTTTAAACATAGCAGGGAAAATTATTGCAGTTTGGGTGGGGAAATAGAAATGAAATTAGATTTTATTCATACAATGCTGTTGACTGTACATATTTTCACAAAACAGCTTTACAGAAGTCCAGATAGAGATTTTGATCCCTAATGAACAGGTCAAAGGAGACAGTCGTGAGGGGAAAAACTCCCTGTGATGCTGTGAAGAGGAAACTTTGAGAACAACTAGACACTAAAAGGAAATCCATCCTCTCCTGAGTGACTCCTGATAGTGTGATTATAAATCATGACTCCTCTACAGCTATAGACTGTACCACTGTCACACAGTACTGAGTGTGTTTAAAGGATGGTCATTATGATCATCAGGGTCTTTTATGATTACAGAAGAGTTTTTTAGCTTTAAATCTCCAGTATCCAATACCAACAATATTAATTCAGACAGGAATCAATCAACAGACTATGAAATCTACTTCCTGTTATGTCATAGTCACCTTTTTAATGGCTATTAAACATAATGTACATGCTGTAAAGATATAAATGGCTTTCATAACACACTGACCGTTCCTCACCAAATGAATTAAAATACTGACAAGAAAATATATATACAAAAAGGATGTATTGAATTACGAGAGCCTCTTCACCACTGAATACAGCACGAAGGTGTTCTGCTCTCGATCGTCCGTTGTTCTGGGGTTTTCTTCCTGTAAGACACAGCGGTATATTTCAGGATCTGAATCAGGGCGAGACTTTATCACTCCTGTGGAACACACCTGATTTTTCTTCCCTGCTAAACCCACTAATGCATTTCACATCATGATCACGCTCAACAGTTTTATTTAGATGTTTACCTTTTTAACTCCCTCTGCACTGGGAGCTGTAAATTTCACCTCAGTGTAAGTCAGTTCCTCAAGTTTTATTAGAAGCTGAAGACACACAAAAAAATCAGATTCATTCTACTAAACATGGCAAACAAAAAGACTATATTAGATACAAAAACAGAAAGAAGAAGCTTTTCTTGCCTTGTTGTTTTTTCTTTTTGGCCAAACGCACACAGGTATGGATATTATTAATAACAGGAAAACTCCAGCAGATATCAGGACAGGAAGCAGTGAACGGGAATGATCAGTTTGTTCTGTAAACATTATAATATAAACATAAATGTTGGGAAATTATTTGCTCCAACATGAATATTCATTATTCTATTAATTACCAGAGCAAAGTGATGATAGTGTAGACTCTCTGACGTACCTGAGTGATGATCACAGAGCTGTGTGATGTTGAGAGAAGATGATTTATTACTGACAGGGTTTGCAGACACACAGATATAAGTGTTGGTGTTATTATCATGGTGTTGTATTTGAAGTGGGAGATTGAGGGGAACACTGAGATCTGTGTTATTGGTGATGGAGATTCTCTCGTTCTCTCTGTACCAGGATAACGTCACATCTTCTCCATTCTCCACAGTGCACAGGGGGGAACACGCCTCTGTGGAAACCACACTTTGACTTTCTCTTTTTATTATTACTGGAGTCGATACTGGAGCTAAGAAACAGAAACACGGATTAAACACTTTAGTCTGTAAAACAAAATGGACGCTACTGTTTGATTATACAACAGAAACAACAGCTTCATCTAAAGAGCATGTTTACCAAACTCTTTACTCATTCCCACTCAGTGTAGAAAATCATATTCCAAGAAAATTCCACAGCCGAATTCCCAGATGTTTATACGTCGTGACTCCTAGGTGTCTGAGCTCTGATTGGCCTTCGTGTATTGATGAAGTTATGAGACTGAACATGGACAGGAAGGAGACATGAAACACTTTTACTCACCATAAACTCTGACACTGAAAGTCCTGGATGAGAGATGTTCAGTGATGACCTGTAATAAATAAACTCCAGAATGGTTTCTGCTGATGTTCCTGATGGTTAAAGCTCCACTGATTCTGTCCAGCTGCAGTCGCTCTTTAAATCTCTCACTAATTTCTGTAACAGTTTCTCCTTTAAACACCTGACTAAACAATATATTTTCCTCTGCTTTCTCAGGTCCATAAATCCACAGAATCTGAGCATCACTCTGAATTCCAGTTATCCCAGTATGGAGAGTTATAGTGGTTCCTTCCACTTCCTGCAGTGTGACCGTCTCGTCTCCAGCTGCACACAGTAAACCTGCAGCACAGCTTCAGCTTCAGATTAATCATTTCACTCACAATCATAATCACACACAGTCCATTAAAACTATACCGTGCTCCAGATTTGTGATTTCAGATGATGATGTTTTGAACTCAGAAATGTGAAAATATTACACATCTGGGAGTCTGATCTATTCTGTAGCGCATATATTATTATCGTACACTACAGCAGTGGTTCTCGAACGTTTCTCAGCCGCGGAACCTCCACATTTTACTAAATATCCACGTTCCCCTTCTTCACGACTAACTTATTTCCTAAAACTCTTTATATTTACAGCTCCAGCTTCTTGTGTTGTGAAGGAAAGACACAAACTTACAGCACAGCAGGAGAAGAAGAGTCCTGAGAGTCCTGATTTCTGATAAAATATTCAGCAGCATTGTTTCGCTCCTCCTCAATGTCACTGTCAGTGAAGAATGTTGTGTTCAGTGCAGTGATGTTGCTGCTGTACACGACCTTCCCTTACTGTTAGCTTAGCGTCTTTACTGTCCCACATTCAGCAGACCGCTGGGCGGAAGTCCTGTCTCGGCGTTCGGTCTGTACACGCTCTCTACACACTTTCCTCTCACCAGTGGAGATGTTCGTTTGATATGAAACGGCTTTTTCACACGTGTTTAGTCGACACCGGGTTCTAACAATTCTAACAAGCGAGATATATAAAATATTATGTACTTGTAAATAAAAGTGTGTTATTTCGTGTCATTTCAGTAATCATTATACCCAGACTGTTGTAGGAATTTCCAGGAGCTGAACCCTGAAGACTGGCCTGAGCATAAGTTTGTACACCCTCATGTAGCCATTATATTACATGCTTTATTCTTATATGTGACATTTTAAATGAGTATAATAAAATTGTATTCAATCTGCATCTGGAGAATTGTATTATGTAAAGACGATTAGTTTGGGTCGCAACATTAACTGTTAGTTTAGATTGGACAGAATAATCACTACTTTGGTCCTTTCAAGACTACAAACTACTAAGTTGATGATTTTGCAGTCTAGTCCACCATCACCACTTCCCCTTTACCGCGTGTGTGAGACGGAGAGCGGAACACTGAGAGCCAACCACAAACCTCTGCACCAACTAGAACAACTGTCACTGGTTTGTTTTTCCTTTTCTCTGTTAATAGTTGAACATTGTGTGTGTGTTTGGAGGTTGTGCATTACAGATGGTAGAAGATGGGAACACTGAACACTTGTCAGTATTTATCTGAAGATTATAGTTGGTCACCAGTTCATTACGTGAGCAGGAAGAATTAATAAGAAAGGAGATGTCATGTGCATTAGAAAAAGAGAGTGGGTTGATGGAGTTCCATTTGCGAGAACATATAGAAGTCGTCGCGTTATGTTTGCGTGTAGGAGTTAGAAGGCTGAACTCAATAAGCTTGTGATCAGAGATAAATAAAAGAGTGCCACAGAGGTGAGAGATGTCTAAGCCAGCAGTGCAATTAATATCTAAAATATGACCCTTAGTGTGGGTAGGGAAGTCTACATGTTGCATAATATTGGTGATGTGAATATTACAGCTCACAGTGCAGGGAAGAGTTAGAGGTAAATTGTCATGGCCCCTGTAGATTTTGGTAAATCACGTGTCATAGCACCTTCGTCTTTTAAAATGACCGCCGCCAAAACCCCACCATCTTCGTCTCCTCGAGCCTCACGTATATTCAATCCCAGCTTTTGCAAAACTTCAGCTCTGCTCAACTTGAGATCTCTTGAGCTTAACAGAGAACATGTCAAAACTATCCACATAAATTTAAAAATGAATTCCTTATATGACGTCGGTGTTGATCTTGCTGTCAGCCAGTCCTGAAGGAGATCTACACAGCAACCGTCCAGACTGCTGCAAGCCAGGCCTCTGATGTCCGAGGTCATCGTTGGTTGGCTTCGTTATGATGGTCATTATTATGAGGGTCTTTTATTAATTACAGAAGAGTTTTAAGCTTTAAATCTCCAGAACCTTTAGGCTACACATGTGGGCCAACCCTCAGCAGCAGTGAGTGAGTCTCAGAGGGCAGAAGCTCCAAGCAGAAGTAGAGCATCAGGATGGCTCTTGATTCACCCACACATGGCATTTAGAAGCTCCGAGATCCCTCGGAGCATGTTAGAGCCTCCAGGGGGCAGCACTGCCTCACTCACTTTCAGTAAGAGCTTTCTCAGCGTCACAGAGGATCTGGAGCCTAATAAAGACTCTTACCCCAGCAGCAGCTCCATGAGTGAACTGGCAAACTGCACTGTGCACAAAACTCTTCAGAGACGCTGACGTTCAGGACGACGGGGAAAATGGTGGAGGAATCCTTTCTATGGCTTCTGAAAATGATAAATATTTTAGCAGAAATCAGGAATCTTCAGGCTTTTCTCCTGCTGTGCAGTAAGTTTTCACCTTTCCTACACAACTGAATAAACTGCAGCTGTAAATATTAAGCTTTACTAAAAAAAAGTTATTCATGACAAAGGTGAAAGTGATTAATTTAAAAAAAACCCCGATTTGTAACATAAGCACTATGAAGAATTGTAATACTTTGTATGTTGAATATAACGGATTTTCCTCCGTCATAAACTGGATGTAAACAATGATACAGCAGTTTTGAGCTGTGAGTTAAATGATTCACTACAAAGTTAATGTTTTATGGGAGTTTGTTTGTCCAGAAGCTGAACACAGGGACTTTACAATTAACATGTTTTTCTTGTTTTTACTGATTTACCATTCTTAAGATTATAAAGACTTAATCTAATCATTTTTCATAAAGTGCATTTATTTTTATTTTTTTTGGCATTTTGGAATTGAAATGATTAATCTGAAGCTGAAGCTGTGCTGCAGGTTTACTGTGTGCAGCTGGAGACGAGACGGTCACACTGCAGGAAGTGGAAGGAACCACTATAACTCTCCATACTGGGATAACTGGAATTCAGAGTGATGCTCGGATTCTGTGGTTTTATGGACCTGAGAAAGCAGAGGAAAAGATATTGTTTAGTCAGGTGTTTAAAGGAGAAACTGTTACAGAAATCAGTGAGAGATTTAAAGAGCGACTGCAGCTGGACAGAATCAGTGGAGCTTTAACCATCAGGAACATCAGCAGAAACCATTCTGGAGTTTATTTATTACAGGTCATCACTGGACGTCTCTCATCTAGGACTTTCAGTGTCAGAGTTTATGGTGAGTAAAAGTGTTTCATGTCTCCTTCCTGTCCATGTTCAGTCTCATAACTTCATCAATACACAAACAGGAGTGTACAGTAGTCAAATTGCATCAGGAACATCATTTACCGATAAATCTACCCTGAACTATTCATATTTGCACCACAGCGCTGTTGAAGTCTGCCCCATTACAGGAACTGACATGTTCCAATGAAATAGAACTATAAATTAATCAACTCCAATAATAAGAAATCACAGAGGAAAACGAGGTGCGGTTTCCCTCCTGTGCTCTGTGGAGAATGGAGAAGAAACCTAGGAGTCATGAGGAATAAACCTCTGGTTATACGGCTGTGGAATTTTCCTGGAACAGGATTTTCTGAGTGGAATTTCTAATAACGAATCAAGAGTTAGGCATACATGTTGTTTAGATCATCAAAACCATTTTGTTTTACATACTAAAGTGTTTAATCTGTGTTTCTGTTTCTTAGCTCCAGTATCGACTCCAGTAATAATAAAAAGAGAAAATCGAAGTGTGGTTTCCACAGAGCCGTGTTCCCCCCTGTGCACTGTGGAGAATGGAGAAGATGTGATGTTATCCTGGTACAGAGAGAACGAGAGAATCTCCATCACCAATAACACAGATCTCAGTGTTCCCCTCAATCTCCCACTTCAAATACAACACCATGATAATAACACCAACACTTATATCTGTGTGTCTGCAAACCCTGTCAGTAATAAATCATCTTCTCTCAACATCACACAACTCTGATATCCCAGTTATATCAGAGTCATTTTAAACCTGTGCACTAATTTAAAATTACTAAATCTACAGTGTTCTTACAGTAACGCAAACACTGCTAGTCTCATAAAATCTCTCAATCATGGCAAACAGCCCTTCTGAACACTTGTCTAATTGATATTCGAAAAGATAAACTCACCTGACGGGTAGATGAACAATCAGAAGAGTCTCACGCTCGAGCAAAGTCTTTAGAATAGTTGGGTGAGTTTGGTCTGTGTTACCCGTGTGGTCTCTCAGAGAGGATAGAGGAAGTCAATTGTAATTGAAATGTTAATTGAAATATATTTCTAAAGAGTATTTCATAGCATAGAGTGAGTGAAGGGGAACCAGTGACAATTCTGAGCACAAATAATAAAGAGTTGCGTTCTGCCTGTAACACAATCCTCCACAACCCGATGATTTGCTTTGAGCTCTGCTTCCACCTTGTGGTTAAAGTCTGTATTGCAGAATCAAAGTGCCGACACACTACCATCCCTCCATCTACCATACCTCACTACCAGTTTTCAGTACTGATGGAGCCGTAAGAGCGCAAGGAGCACGATGACCTGAGAAAAACTGAATAAACATTTCATTTAATATGATTTAATTCTATTTTATAAAATACACACTGATTTATTGTGGTGAGCAAAATGGCATAATTCCAGCATGATGCTGTTTTATCTTTAAAACAGATAATCCCTTTTTATTTATTACAACAAACACGTAAATAGAAATAATGTTTGTCTATATTTCCCGCTTTCAGTCGTCTCTTTAGAAATATAAATGTAAAATAAAGGCCTTAAAATAATCAAGAGCAATGTGTGTACATAACAAACCTGCAAAATTCTATGGTCAAAATTGTTTTTAAAAAAAGAAAAAAAGAGAAGTCACAGAAGAGAGTCAGAGGAGACATAGAGGAGACAAAATAGAGTTGTAGAAGAGTCACAGGGGAGTCACAAAGACACCCCACTCGGGGTTCTTGGGTCTCCTCAGTAGGCGTGGTCCACACAGGCCGATGAGCAGCGCTCCGAGTGGAGCAGTGATGAGGATGGAGAGAACGGCCACGCTCAGCACGTCCATACCAAAACGCTGACACTCCTCATCCTGCTTCACACGCGCCGTGTCCAGAGCCGTCGAGCCAATCGCAGCCTGCCGAGAAAGACAATCAGCCAATCAGCTTGCAGCGTTCACTTTACCTTCATTTCCTGTTCCCTGATTAGTACAAACCACTGACTCAGGACATCTCTATTTACTCTATTTACACACATAAATAACACCATATATATATATATATATATATATATATATATATATATATATATATATATATATATATATATATATATATATATATATATACACACCACCCACTCGGAGCTAAAGTTCCTCCCAGGCTCCGCCCTCCGTTTATACCTGTCTCAAACTCACTTCGGATTAGAAAACATCTACTCATTGATTCTTCTGAGGGAATTTAAGAATCTTTAAAGTGGAGGACTTTGATCGATTTGAGGACCACGGGCTGGAGGAGGTAGGATTGAGGAATCATTGGAGTTTTGGGGCTCGCGCTTTGCGTCGTCTTCCGCGTTCACCTGAAAGTGAAAGTGTGTGTGTGTGTGTGTGTGTGTGTGTGTGTGATTGTGAACAGGTAAGACTAATCAGAAGGTAAGTGACTGTTCACTGGGAAACAGATCATGTTAAGGGTCTACAAATTCCGACAGAAATTCAGAATAGCTTCTGCGGGTCTGTAAGTAGGGGGATGGGGTTTGGCAGGTTTCTCTTTCCTAAAACAGGTTTAAAGGGCGTCTGGTTACGATTTGAGGTGTGTACGGGGAATGCAGTTCTACAGGAACTTTTATATAACACAAGTGATATGTATGTGGCTGAGAAGTGCAAAACAACACAAATATATAAAAACAAAATAACAAATTATAAACACATGAACGAATCCGAAAACCTGTTAACAAGTACATTTTGCGAATGGATTAATTACCGCTGATTTGACGACACATCTGTCAATCAAGATATACCGGAAGTTTAACTTTAAACCATTTTTTTGTCCATAGCGAAATTTTAAAATGTTAGAAAATAAAAGTTTATATTGGCAAGAAATGAGACAATGGAATTTGTTAAGCGCTACTCTGAGGAAGGACATTCATATGCCGTGATTTTGGATATGCTATTAACATACCAGGAAATAAAGATTAGCTTGCGCTCTCTAAAATACACCGAAAGACGCAGGTCTGTTTAGAGGAAAAAATATTCCCCATTAAATGAAGTAAGGAATGTTTTAAGATCAGAGCAGACTCTACACAGCTAACCTGTTCCTGGGAACACTGAACTGTAAAGCCCCCGTCCTGTCCAATCAGAGAGCTACCCAGCTAACAATTTTCACTTCTCAGAAACTATATTTGTAAGGTTTATGTTTGGTTAGCCAGGAAAGTTGTATATTTATTTGTTTGTTTGTTTGTTTGTTTGTTTGTTTGTTTTTAACAGAAATAGAATGTTGTTTTGAGATTTGCAGAACGTTCCCCCAATGTTTTTTTAATATTCCCCTAACATTCTCTTAATGTTCCCTTAATGTTCTCTTAACATTTGCTTAACGTTCTCATAAAGTTCCCATAACATTCTCTTAACATCCCCATAACGTTCCCTTAACATTGTCTTAATGTCCCCATAACGTTCTCTTAACATTCTGTTTTAACGTTCCTATGATGTTCCCCTACGTTCCCCTAACATTCTCTCATCATTCCCACTGTTCCTCTGAGGTTCCCTTAATGTTCCCATAACGTTCCCCTAACATTCTCTCATCATTCCCACTGTTCCTCTGACGTTCCCTTAATGTTCCCATAACGTTCCCCTAACATTCTCTCATCGTTCCCCTGATGTTCCTCTGACGTTCCCTTAATGTTCCTATAATGTTCCCCTAACATTCTCTTAACCTCAATCTTCATCTTTTATTGTAGTGTATATTGTGTAGTGCTGTCAATCTCTAGCAGTCTTATTGAGCAAAGAGGGAAAGAAAACAGTTTATTAATGCTTACACAATTATTTAAATAACATTTTATTTTAGTCTACTTCATACTCAACTTCTACAAAAGACATTGATATGCTGGAGCATACCAAAGGTACTTATGCTCAGTCCAGCCCAGTTTTCAGGGTTCAAATACTGGACATTCCTACAACAATCCATGTATAATAATTACTGAAATGATACAAAACATCACAAACTTACAAATAAAAAATACATTATAGTTAAGACTAAATTGAAAACTAACGCATTACATTTCTGTGGAATTATAAAGTCATTATAAATGATTCATTTACTGAATTTAATCTCTTGCTTTTGCTCCAGGTCATAGCAAATGTAATCTAATCAAAAAGAAATCCTGTACTGACTTCACAGTGCCAAGACGTGAACTGCCCAGCAGTTTGATTGATGTGAGCCAGGAAAGACACTAAGCTAACAGTAATGGAAGGTTGTGTAGAGCAGCTCCAGAAGTGATGCGTTCTTCACTGACACTGATGTTCCAGAACAGCAGAAAAATGGTACTGAATATTTCAGCAGGGATCAGGAGTCTTCAGGCGCGTCTTTTCCTTTTGTCCTGTAAGTATGCACCTTTCCTAAACAACTGTAGGCGACTTCAGATGATGTCTTTTCCACTTTGTTAATAGCATACTTTGAGTCTTTACTTTCTAGTGTTTAAATGAACATTCACCAGCCTGAGTAAGGAAAAAGAATTCATTTTGATGATCCAGTCACTCCATATTGGAAAATGTACTGGAAAATACTACAGTGCAAAAGGGATATCTTAGCAAGTAACAGTATCTTGAATATCGGCAAATTCAACTAATATTTCTCTATTTGATTGATTTTAAACTAATCTGAGTAAGTCTGTTGTGTATATTTTGACCCATTTCAAGTTTGGAATGGTCTTATTCAATTGCTAGATTGCTTGAAATTAGAAAATATGTATAAAAATACAGTGCTGCCCCATCCTGATTTCTTCTGTTTTTGTGTATATACTAACCAGTTTTAGATTTTCAAATGAAATACAACATAAAACAAAGGCAATCTGAGTAAACACACAATCCAGTTTTTATTATTTCTTTTTTTTTACTGACGCAAAAAAAGGTTATCCATCACCTATCACTCATGTGAAAAACTAGTTGCCTCCTTAAACTTAAAATCTGCTTAAAAAACTGCAACCAAACACTTCTGATAACTGGAGATCAGTCTTTCACAGCATTGTGGTGGATTTGTGACCCACTCTTCCTTGCAGAACTGCTTTAGTTCAGCCACATTGGAGGGTTTTCAAGCAAAGCATCCCCACACCATCACACTTCCACCACCATGCTTATTGTCACGGAACGGGACTGGAAGTGGATGCAGATCAAAGTCTTTATTACACACGTAACTCAACAAACAAAGAAAACACGGTCTTCACAGGAAAACGAGAAACTGGAATCATGGCATGAAACGAGAGCAGGCATGAAACTAGCATGCTAACGCATTTGCTATCATATGCAAACATAACTTGCGTTACAAACAATAGTACTGCACGAAGTGCACAGTAACCGAGGGGTTTAAATAGCCAACATAATCAAACCAAAGCATGAGCACCTGGGGCAAATCAAAGACATACTCCAACTTAACCAAATGCTCAAGCAGGAAGCGAGCGAACCAAAACAAAGTCACGTGTCCAGTCCAAGGCTGTGCCGCAGTGCCATCTGCTGGCGATGGCATTTTTTTTTTTTTGTGGAATTCTGTGTTTGGTTTACGCCAGATGAAACGGGACCCCTGTCTTCCAAACAGTTCCACTTTTGACTCATCAGTCCACAGAACATTTCCCCACAAAGTTTGAGGATCATCAAGAGATGTTTTGGTGAAATTCAGACGAGCCTTAATGTTCTGCTGGGTTAGAAGTGGTTTTCACCTCGCCACTCTTCCATGGATGCCATTTTCCCCCAGTGTTTTTCTGATAGCGGAGTCATGAACAGTGACCTTTATTGATGTAAGAGAGACCTGTAGGTCCTTTGATGTTGTCCTTGGCTCTTTTGTGACTTCCTGGATGAGTAGATGCTGTGCTCTTGGAGGAATTTTGGAAGGTCGGACACTTCTGAGAAGATTCACTACTGTGCTGTTTTTCCATTTGGGGATAACGGTTCTCACTGTAGTCCTTTGGAGTCCCAGAGCTGTTGAAATAGCTTTTTAACCCAGACTGATGTATTTCAATCACCTTCTTCCTCATAATTTCTGGAATTTCTTTCAACTTTGGCATAGTGTGTTACTGGGTAAGACCTTTTAACCAACTTCATGCTGCTGAAAAAGTTCTATTTAAGAGTTGATTTGATTGATCAGGGTTTGCAGTAATCAGGCCTGGTTGTGTCTAGTCCAGTTTAATAGATTTGGGGAATTCATAACTGCGGGGGCAAACACATTTTCACACAGGCCCAGTTGGTATTGGATAACTTTTTTGCTTCAATAAATAACATTATCATTTAAAAACTGTATCATGTGTTTATTCGGGTTGCCTTTGTTGTATCTTAGATTTTGTTTTCATTTCTGAAACAATTCAGTACGAGATCTACACAAAACAGAAGTGATCAGGATGGGGGCAAATACTTTCACAGCACTGTACAGTGGGTTTCGTAGTTTTCTGTTTGTTATAATATTTCTACAGGCAATGTTTGCTTCATTATTTCCTTTGTTCATCACCTGCTAACATTTATTTATGTTTTGCAGTGTAAGCAATATACAGTATTTGTAAAAACACGTTTCTCCAGCGTTATTTAAATACACACTCACTGTCAGCTTCATTAGGAGCACCTGTACACCTGAGGCTATAGTGAAACAGGTTTACTGAAACTATGCAATTGATGATTGGATGAAGGCGATCGTTTTTTCAGTGTTCAGCTGTCCATTTTGGGTTAGTCCGTGCCCATCCTAGCCTCAGATCCCTGTTCTTGGCTGACAGAAGTGGAACCCCAATGTGGCCTTCTGCCAGTGTAGCCCATCCGCCTCCAGATTCAACATGTTGTGCTTTCTAGGATGTTTTTCTGCTCAGGATGGTTTTAGTTACTGTAGCATTCCTGTAAGCTGGAATCAGTTTGGCCATTCTAGTCTGACCTTTCTCATTAACCAGGCTTTTCCATCTGCAGAGCTAGTGCTTACTGGATGTTTTTGTTGTCTGTACCATTCCCTGTAATCTCTAGAGACGTTTGTGTCCTTGGAGATCTGCCCCTTGTGAAATACAAACATGGCATAATCAAAGTCATGGAGATCATATTTTGATTCCCCAATTTTGATGTTTAATGTGAACATAACTCTTGACCTGTATCTGCATGACTTTATGCATTGCATTGATGACTGTTTGACTGATTGGAAACTGCATGCAGCTGTGAATGTGCATGCTCAATAGATCTTTTAAAAAAAAAAATCTCAATTTGGAACATGCTTATTCTGCTTGCATAAGTATTCAACTTCTTTAGACTAGTACTTGGTAAAAAATGGGTCTGGAATGTGCATATGCAACACCCCCTTCAGAAACTGGGATTTACGGAACCTTTGCCCCTTCTGTAGAGCCACCCTCAACATTTCGGAAACACTGGGAATTAGCAACGCCCTGGCGATATGTAGAGAATTACAATGTGGAAATCACTCCTCTCATACTCGCGTAGCCCCATAATAACTGCATACATGCTTCTGGGACATGAGAAGTATTAAAGCATAAGAGCATTGTTATAAGTTTATTTAAGAGCATTTTTATAAGTTTATTTATTTATTTGTGTAGACTGGTTAATTAGTCTGTTTTTATGTATTGTTATATTTATTGCTCCAATTAACTATTTGCAGTCTACATTTTAATCCCCTCTCCAAGCAAAATAGTAACTTATGCACTGGTATTAATTGTGGGTAATTATAGGCTGGGTTAGGGTTAGGATGTGAAGTAATTTCACACATTCACAGATTTATTGATAGGCTACAGAATAATATAAATAGGCTAGAGAATTATGCATTTACTATGGCACAATGGCATTTCTGGTATTGTTAGAAGACCTTGAACCGAACAATAAGGCAATAACGTGGTTTTAGACACCACAAAGATTTCCTTGCCATGACAACTGGTAAAGAGCTGATTTAATTTCCAAAAGCCATTCTTTTGGAACTAAGTGCTGAGATGCTCCCAGGTTTTGAGAGACTAGCGTGCACCTGTCCACTTCTTAACAACCCTTTGATGGGTCAGTGATATCCCATACTTAAGCTCCATCATGTCAGCTGTATTGATTGGCATAATTAAACTGACAAGTCGGTACATCAGAGTTTCTTACACACTGAGTGAAGAGGCCAACCTCAAAGCCCAATCTGAAGCTAAGCAATGCCCTGTTTCCTAAATTTAATCAAAGCAATTTAATTGTAAACATGAATACAAACTATCAAAGAGCCGAGGAGACAGTGACTCTCGTGTTCAAAACTAACTATACTAATATATGTTTGTTTGTTTGTTTATTTATTTATTTATTTATTTATTTATTTATTAAAAAGAAAAACCTGAAATATCACATTGAGTATTCAAGTATTCAGACCCAATAACTCAGTACTTAGTTGAAGCACCTTTGGCAAAGTCTTTTTTTTTTTTGGTGTTATGTAACAAGTTTTGCACACTTAGATCTTCTTAGATCTTCTCATGTCAGGTTGGACCATCGGTGGACAGCCATTTTCAGATCTCTAGAGCTGTTCGATTGGGTTCAAGTTTTGGCTCTGGCTGAGCTACTTAAGGGCTTTCACAGAGTTGTTCCTAAGCCATTCTTACGTTGTCTTGGCTGTGTGCTTAGGGTCATTGTCCTGTTCAAAGGGGAACCTTCGTCCCAGTCTGAGGTCCGGGGGCACTGTGAAACAGGTTTTCATTTAGGATATTGCAGTGTTTTGCTGCACTGTGTGTGCGTGTGTGCGTGTGTGCGTGTGTGTGTGCGTGCGTGCGTGCGTGCGCGTGCGTGTGTGTGCGTGCGTGCGTGTGCGCGTGCGTGTGCGCGTGCGTGTGTGCGCGTGTGTGTGCGCGTGTGTGTGCGCGTGTGTGTGCGCGTGTGTGTGTGTGCGCGTGTGTGCGCGTGTGTGTGTGTATTGGTATAATGTATAAGTCTGGCTTGCTTCCTTGTTATTTCAGGACAAACATTAAAAAAACTCATGATGTATATAATTTACTAAATAAGTAAATACTTATTTGCTTTTACTCAGATTTCATAATTATGTAAATAAGTATTATTATTTATAAAGCACATTTACAGAGAACAGTAGTTACCAAAAGTGCTGTAAGTAAATAAGAATATGTGTAATATTTTCACATTTCTGAGTTCAAAACATCATCATCTGAAATCACAAATCTGGAGCACGGTATAGTTTTAATGGACTGTGTGTGATTATGTTTGTGAGTGAAATGATTAATCTGAAGCTGAAGCTGTGGTGCAGGTTTACTGTGTGCAGCTGGAGACGAGACGGTCACACTGCAGGAAGTGGAAGGAACCACTATAACGCTCTATACTGGGATAACTGGAATTCAGAGTGACGCTCAGATTCTGTGGTTTTATGGACCTGAGAAAGCAGAGGAAAAGATAATGCACAGTCAGGTGTTTAAAGGAGAAACTGTTACAGAAATCAGTGAGAGATTTAAAGAGCGACTGCAGCTGGACAGAATCAGTGGAGCTTTAACCATCAGGAACATCAGCAGAAACCATTCTGGAGTTTATTTATTACAGGTCATCACTGGACGCGTCTCATCTAGGACTTTCAGTGTCAGAGTTTATGGTGAGTAAAAGTGTTTCATGTCTCCTTCCTGTCCATGTTCAGTCTCATAACTTCATCAATACACAAAGGCCAAAAAGCTGTAACAAAGTTTTCCATCATCTTCAGGACAGAGGAATGTACTCTTTGTTTCTCAGTAACAATACCTGCTGCATTTTTTCCCATCTTATTAACTTATTAACTTAAAAAAAAGAGAGGCTGGTGAGAGAATGACAGTTTATAGCTGCTATAACGTAGGTGAGTTCCATCATCAATAAAGATTAGTGAGAATGATCCAGAAGCGGTCGTGCAAGCCCAAGCCATGACGCTACTCCACCATGTTTCACAGATGAGCTCGTATGTTTTGGATCATGAGCAAATCCTTTCTTTCTCCACACTTTGGTAGAGGTTCATCTTGGTTCCAGAACTTTTGTGGACCATCTCTGTATTTCTTTGCGAATTCCAATCTGGCTTTCTGATTCTTACTGCTGATGAATGGTTCACGTCTTGTGGTACGGCCTCTATATTTCTGCTCTTGAAGTCTTCTTCGAACGGTGGATTGTGACCTTCACCCTGCCCTGTGGAGGTTATTGATGATGTCACTGACTGTTGTTTTTGGGTTTTTCTTCACTGCTCTCACAATGTTTCTATCAGCTGTTGTTATTTTCCTTGACTGACCTGTTCCATGTCTGTTACTCCCTATATCAGTGATTTCCTTCTTTTTCAGGACATTACAGATTGTTGTTTTGGTTATGCCCAATGCTTCTGCAATGCCTCTGATCATTTTCCCTCTTTCCTCAGTTTCAAAATGGCTGCTTTTCTCCCACAGACAGCTCTCTGCTCTTCAAATTGATCCTTTTTAATAATAAATGCAGTCTGACAGGTGAAACTGAATTCTAAAACCAACAGTAGATGTTCACAGCTATATATTGTTTAAACAATCAATCTAACATATTCATCTTTTGATCTCAAACCCAAATGTCTTCAATCTACAGCAAAAACAAATGAATCGGGCTTGCCGTTCCAATAATTTTCGAGGGGACTGTAGTAATTTTAATATTTCTGAAATGTAAAATATATTTAATATTAAAAATTTATAACAGCTATTATGTACAGGAGTGTCAGTGACGTTATATTGATCACAAAACAAGATTACTTTGACTTTATTATTTCCTGTTATGTAAAACAGCCTGTAAAGTTACTGTTTAATATTCATTTTAATTCAATGACATTGTAAGAAGATAAAAGGACTGGAGATGTTGAATTTGTACAGAGGCAGCATTACAATGTCACTGACCAAATACTAACGGACCTGACTGTAGTTGACTGGACAGTTAGAAAAGACATCAGATAAATCCAAAAAGTCGGCAAAAAATGTTTATTTGAATAAAAATATATCTTAAACATCAAGCACAACACTTTTAGTATTACATCAACAGAAAACAAATTCAGGATGTCCATACAGGCAGCCTGTTCCTTGGCAACAAGGTAACTGATTCCTAATTAGTCAAGACAACTTACATCTTAAATTAATAATAAGCTGATTTTCTGGACAGATCACCAAGACCTGTATTGCTGCTACAGCTGATAAACTCAACTCCCTAAAGTGAAGACTGTCCTCTGTTAATGGGAGCAGAGTATAATAACAGTGTTATAGCAGTTTACACATTTCAATAGGTTTCATTTAATCCTTTACAAACAAATGACAAATGTAACTGTAATTCTATGTAATTTAATTACATTTTTACCCTGTTCTTTTAATGCAATTGTAATTATGTTTGTCTTTAAAAAATTACACTGTGACAACAGGTCTTAAACAATGTCACCTCAAATACTGTTCGTCAAATAAGTTATTGTTACTCGATGTTTCTTTTTTCCCCCCCTCTGTTTCTGTTTCTGTTAGCTCCAGTATCGACTCCAGTAATAATAAAAAGAGAAAGTCGAAGTGTGGTTTCCACAGAGGCGTGTTCCCCCCTGTGCACTGTGGAGAATGGAGAAGATGTGACGTTATCCTGGTACAGAGAGAACGAGAGAATCTCCATCACCAATAACACAGATCTCAGTGTTCCCCTCAATCTCTCACTTCAAATACAACACCATGATAATAACACCAACACTTATATCTGTGTGTCTGCAAACCCTGCCAGTAATAAATCATCTTCTCTCAACATCACACAGCTCTGTGATCATCTCTCAGGTACGTCAGAGAGTCTACACTATCATCACTTTGCTCTAGTAATTAATAGAATAATGAATATTCATGTTGGAGTGAGACAGGCGTGACTGTCAATATCAACATCAGTAGTACACTGAGGAGTCATATTACAGGTTTTGAGCCAAGAAGCTCAAACAGAACAGGTCTTAGTATGTGTTGTATAACGGTCTCAATGATATGATGATATTAACATAATATTGACATTATCATGATGAATTATGCCATGATACACTTTTCTGACAAAAATATATAAAAAAAGAAAATAACTTTATTATATTTATAATTATAATGTTTACAGGACAAACTGATCGTTCCCGTTCACTGCTTCCTGCCGTGATATCTGCTGGAGGTTTTGTGTTATTAATAATATGTGTAACGTTGTGGATTTGTCTGAAAAAGAAAAAGCAGCAAGGTAAGTAATGCATCTTTCTGTTCCTGTGTTTAGTTTTTACATTCGGCAGGTTTCATGAAATTGAATCTGATCTGTGTGTCTTTAGTTTCTGAGAAACCTGAAGTGACTCATGCTGATGTGAATGTTACAGCTCACAGTGCAGAGAGAGTTAAAGAGGTAAACATCGAAATATAACTTCTGAAAATGATGATGATGTGAAATTCAGTAGAGGTTTTAGCATAAAAATCAGGTTTGTTCCACGGGAGTGATAAAGTCTCGCCTGATTCAGATACTGAAATATACTGCTGTGTCTTACAGGAAGAAAAACCCGGAATAACGCAGGTTGAAGCGGAGACTGATCCAGTGGTGTATGCAGATGTGAGGAGATAAGTCAACATCTGTATATCCTTTTTATTATTTTAATGAGTTTTATTTTTTTAATTGAACATACTTCTGTTCACAATTGGTGAGGGGATCCAGATAATTCCATGCATCAATATATCCTCTTTTGATTAGTAATAATATGTAATTATTTAAAAAATATAGTAATAATAATAACTGTAGTAGTAATAATAATAATAATAATAATAATAATAATAATAATAATAATAATAATGAGGACACCTGAAACTGAGACGTGAAGCCAGCCGCGTCTTTTTGAAACCGCTGCTCATGCTGTGTCTCGGGGCGGAGTAACGCACTCAGAGAAACTCACTGTCTGCCGTCTTTGCATGCATGAGCTCAAAGACACCCATGATTGGCTAGTGTTGCTGTGGATGACAGGGGATAGGCCCGGTTGTCTCACACTCCCACCGGCTGCACTCACACTGCACTTTGCGTTCCAGGCCTGAGCACGCTTAACGCCATTATGATGCGGCTTTTTGTTTTGAAGGAAACTATTACAATGGAGTCCATCATAGTAACGCTACTTATCTTATAACATACTTTTTTAGGTTAGATTTTACTTGACAATTGAATGATTATTTTTTTGACTGTTGGTACGTCTTCTTATTGTTTATGATTTGTATGTATAAGATTTTTACGGAGGCAGCTGACGGCGGCATGTTTCGAGTTTCGTGCTCAGCCACGGTTAGTGATGACACTAGATGCGTATCATGCCTGAGTCCAATTGAGCCATGCCTGAGCCCACCTCTACAAGCACGGTATGGAGCAATCACACTAGTCAAATGAACTGGCTTTTGGGGGTCAAACGGGTGCGGCATCGTCAGCTTTCAAACACAGAACATACTGTTTTATGGATGCTAACTCACACCCACTACATCACACACTAACTAAACACAAACACCTCCAGCAACAGACTGAAACGTCTGCATTGTACTAAGGAGTAGGGTTGCACGATATACCGGTACTACGATAGTATCGCAATACTAAAGCTTCAAAATACTGCTGATGATACTGTACTTTTTAAACAGTAGTTTTGTCAATACAGTAGTACCGTAAGTAATGTATGTGCAGCAGTTAATAGTATTTTTGCTAAAATGATACATCTCACTGCTTTTGCAGAATACACAAGTTAGTAATGCTTCATGTAACCTAAATCTTTAATGATTTTCTGTTTGCTAATAAGCGAGCTAACATCACGCTAACCGCTGTGTGAAAATACTATATTAGCTGAACCGAGCTAATGCTATGCTAAACGTTTTGTGTAAATACTAAAATTAGCTGTGTTTGCTAGTAAGCAAGCTAATGTTCCCAATTTATTTAATTTTTTTTTTTTGGAGTTAATTTCCAAATTTAGTTATTTATTCCTGATTTTGTGTTCATTCTTGGTTCTCTGAGGACAATTCCCACTTGATTTCATTGTTCAAGGGAACAGTAGATGAAATAAGTTGCACATTGAATTAATCGCCAATCGTAAGCTTGTTCTCGAGTTTTTCCAGCAGCCAGTTATTCATTCTCATTAATAACGTATTCGGAGGAAAATTCAGTTTACCTGTATTCATTTATATTTATGTATTTCTGTAAATTTGGTTCATTTTAAAGATTTGAATTATGACTTAACACAATATTGTGTGGTATCACGATACTTCAGCTGGTATAGTATTGTTTATGGTATTGTGAGAACCCTACTAAGGAGTGTCTTGTTTACCAGAATTGAGACTCTAGAGTATTCTTACCTACAGCAATCCTGACCACCCCATTGTCCAGACAGAACCAGGACTAGAACCTTGTTGGTGGTGGGGGTGTTATTATTGTTGTTTTTGATGATGTTAATGATGATGTTGGTGATGCTGTAATTGTTGTTGTTGTTGTTGTTGTTGTTGTTGTTGTTATTATTATTATTATTATTATTATTATTATTATTAATTGATTGAAACCTTTTAATATTTCTTGAATATTTGAACATTTTGTTTAAATAAACATCATATTTAAATATATTTTTCGAAATGAGAAAATATTATTACAAGACAAGAGCACGGCTAATAATCTCTCTCTCTCTCTTAATAATTAATTAAAATGATGCTGATATTTTTCACTGTTCATTAATTTTCCCCAACACAGCTTGCTAAGTATTATATCCACAGTTATGTTAGCCTACATGTTTATTAATTCATTGACCTTTCATTTTCCCACCTTTATACTTAAGAAAGCATATTGTTTGTAGGAGATATGAGATAAGTGTAACGTTATTCTATATTATAGAGGTATTTATATTTACATTATATTTACACTATGGCCACCTGAAAGTGAATTTTTTTTTTATTAATTATTTATTTCATTATTTTATTAGCATACTTGTGGAGATCAACGTGTAATACATGACAGTGAAATATGACTTGGAATAATATTGAAAACAGGTTAAGATAAACGTTAAAGCGTGTCCCCTGAAAGCACAGGTTGCCCCTGTCCGCCCCTCGGGTTTTCTCCAATACACAACCTACGCTCAGGTCAGTCACTAAACTCAGACTTGTGAGATGCGGCAATTTAATCTTCCAGAGCAGCAATTTCCACAATAAGAAGGAGAAAATATTACAGGTCATGGAATATTACAGGTCATACATGGTGTTGCTACATTTCTATTTTGATAAAAGTTCAATAATTTGGTGCAATCATAAATGTTTGATTTTTAACGTTTTATAAGTGAACTAAGTCCATGGTTCTGTTGAAAATTTATAGAAATTGTTCCATAACTGATAACAAAATAAATAATATTTCTAAAAAATGTTTAATTTGTTTCTCTTTGCTCCAGTCAAACTGCTGAGTTACAGAACAAACGTTATATACCGTATATACAGTGGATCTGACACCTGTATGTTTTCTGTGGGAGTTGGTAGTTTTGTGGTGAAAGTTTTGCCTCTTGTTTGGGCAGATGCTGTTTCAAACCCAGCTACAGGTTTTTGTGATGTTCAAAAGGAAACCCAGATGACCTTGTTTTACATCTGTGCAGTTTCCTTTAGGTCAGGGTTCCATTTGTGAAGGTCAAAAGGTCTATAAAACAGGTTTCTTGTTGAGATCCTGTAGCTCATGTGGATGAACATCGCCTCTGGGTTGAGAGGTTGCTGGTAAAAATAGACATTTTACCTGCAGTAAACATCTCCAACATCTCAGCATTGGAGTGTGATAGGAACACAAAACCTGCACTGCTGTGTAAAGCCCGTATACTTTTTTGTTTGTTTACGCGTACGTTAGCGTATACGCACAGTGGTACGCATAGATTTCAAAGTAGATTTAAATAGATTTCAAATTTGCTTGTATTCTCTCATTTGTAAGTCGCTTTGGGTAAAAGCGTCTGCTAAATGAATAAATGTAAATGTAAAGTAAACTCCATTTGACATGTACGCGTACACACGCTGTCGACGCATGCGCATTACGACAACATGCACTACCGCTCCTGGCCTACAAGAGTCAGTACAGAGCAGTAAAGCAGGTGTTCTGGAGTGAAGGACGACAAAGAAGAAGAATCACAACAACACGAAGAAATCTGGACGAGAAAGACACGCTGCTTCTTTTGTAGTTACTAGAGGAAGAAAAAAATAAAAAAGAGAGAAACAGAAGGGCTGCGCGACCACTCAACCAGAAAAGAGCTTACACTCGTTTCTGTTACATATTGAAATTTTACCTTTATTTTATTGTAACATTTTTGACTCCAAATAAAAATACTCAAATAAAAAATTTAAGAAATTACAGTTTTCACATTAAACTGTTGTGTCTTTACTGTTAAGACTGGAACACAACCATTTTTAATTATTTAATAAATATCAGGATTTATGCACTGAATAAATTCACTTTTTGCTCGAGTAAAATGTATTAAATTTATATAATTGTTTTGATACAGAAATAATTTAGCTTTAGGACAAAAGTAAAGTTCTTTTCAGAGGCCAGGTCTCCTTGTCTTGGAGCGGTGATTTACATCCAAGTGACAATTTGCATGAATTTGTTTTTACCTCAGAAGCTTCAAGTTCCAGATAAACACAATGCAAATGAAAGTTCAGAGGAAAGGAACTTCAAGACATGACTAAGCATTCTCCTTTCCAATGGTGAAATCATTTAGATGACGGAATGTTTTAAAAGAATGAATTGGTTAAATCATGTAATTTTATTATAAATATATTTATTTATATTCTTAGTTATAACCTACTGTTAGATTTTAACCTTATCTAACTTTGTTGCTTATTTAGTGATATGATTTTTGCCCTGTATTTGATCATTTCTGTGACATCTTTAGTGCAATACAAAAGCTGCACAGTTTGGACAGCACGTCTTTCATGATGGACTCCATGTGGGTTAAGTGGAAATTCTGAATTGTCTCTGCACCTTTATGTCATCACGAAACCCAATGCAAATGAAACTTTCACAAGGGGAAAGGATCATTTACTGAGCTATAGGAAGAGAAATTTCATTTAAACTCAAACATTTCAACTTTGTGTGTGTGTGGGGGTGGGGGGGGGGGGGGGGGGGGGGCAAACTTATATGTTGTTCCAGTGAACAGGCTGCCATCATCCCATACTTTAAACATCCCACAGCACAACATTAAATCCATCATTAAAAATGAGAGGAATACGGCTTAACCTTGACTATGAAAAGAGAGGGGATTAGTCAGAGAAACAAGCAAGAGGTCAAGAGTAAGTCTGAAGGAGCTGGAGAGATCCAGATCTCTGATGGGAGCAGCTGTTCCCGTATATTCCCAACTACAGCTTGGAAATGCCATAAAACGCCTTCAGTTCCAGGTTGTAACACTAGAAGTTGTGATAAAGGAACTCCAAAAGAAATCTAATGTTCATTTAAGTAATTGGAAAAGCAGGATCAGGTCACACAGATCTGAAACTAAGTATCAAACATCAGCATAAAACATGCTATTCTTATTGTCAAAGTCACGATCAGTTTATAATCCTTATTACTACAGTGCAGTCAGTGTGTCTGTACCTTCTGTGTAGATCTGCTCTCAACTTGAGGCCTGTTTCTCTGCTGAGATCAGAGGTTGAATAAGGGGAAGGGCAATCAGTGAGTATTTCCATGTTGTAGTTTTTTAAATATCAGACTCGTACCCTAAGGAAATCAGGTTTCCACAATGTAAATTCCTGACGTTCTGTTATCGTTGATGAGGCTCAAGAAAGGTTTGCATAAGAAATCTGAAATGTCAAGATTTTCCTACCCAGATACGATTTACAGAACATCACTTGCAGCAAAGATCAGAAACGTACAGAGCTACTGAAGAAGCAACAGCCTTCAAATCTTCCCTTCACAGGTATGAAGTGTTTCACTTGTTTTTACGTGCATGGGGAAAAGCATATCCTGTAAGATATTGATGATAAAACACTGCACAGTCTCTGAAGTGATCAGGAGTCCTGTATGAACATTTCTCTACATTAAAAATGAGTCGTATGCAGACGCCGTGATTTACGGTAAAAATGTGAGACTCGGTTGGACGATTATTGTGTTGTCTATTTGATACTTTATATTATTTATACTTTATAAATATTCCTTATATTCTATTTCAGTCCTAAAGTTATGTCTCTGGCAGATTAAGATACACTGAGATTATGGCGATATTAGCATAAAAATATTTCTATTATTTAAACGATTATTATTGTGGGATTTTTCCTTTTAAGGTCTTAGACTTCATGAATGAATTGTTGCTTCTCTTCTTGTTTGCACATTAATCATGATGAGATGATCTTGTAATGTTGCCCCTGTCAGTACTTTTAAATGGGCACAAACCTTCTGTGACTCCCACAGCTACTTGTCCATCGTGAAGATAACTCTTTTTCTTTTGTGTCTCACTGGAAAGTGGATTTTATTTATTTATCCACTCACTGCAAAAAAATCTAAACAAGTGTAAATATCTTGAACAAAGGAAAAGTTCTCATATTATGAGATTATTATTTAACAACTTTTAAGCGTATTTCCAGACACTTTACATTCCAGCTTAAAATCGCCTTCATTGTATTGGCTGATAATTTAGCTTCTTTTAAAAAATACATACAATATATCTGTATATATGTATTTATACTGTATATATGTATATATATATATGTGTATATATGTATATATATATATATATATATATATATATATATATATATATATATATATATATATATATATATATATGTGTGTGTGTGTGTGTGTGTGTGTGTGTGTGTGAGAGAGAGTGTGAAAAATCAACGACAACGACCTTACTTACAACAGACACTAGACCGAGCGCTATACAGATGTGAGTTAAATACTAGTGCTGCATTGTGCATAAACCTGCTCCAGGTGTTTGTGATCATGTGACTTGGTGAGTGACGTGAACATGAGCAGTGCTGATGGATGCTGTAGTCCCGCAAGCTTATCGGCTCTAACCTGACACCTGATCATGATCATGATGGAAAGCTTGATTAGAGAATCATTTACAAAGTTGCACAAATAAATCACTTTGTATTTGATACTTACAGACTTTTATTTTGTCCTTCAGACTGTGATTTTTTTTTCTGACTCCTCAGCTGTCCGTCCATCATGAAGCTGAATCTGTTTCTCCTGTTTCTCACTGGTGAGAGCATTTTTATAAACCACTCATTAATATTACACACATTAATATTGCACTTACCTCTAACCCTATTTATATCTGATTTTAATAAACTGTAAATAAACAATAACTTTATATTACTCTGCCTTTATCATTTGCTGTCTTTTTATTTTTCAATTTCTAACTTTCTCTATTTTACTGACTTTAACAAGTTTAGTAATTTATTTATTTTACTCATAAAGTTTTATTTATTTTTTTTACTCTTACAAAACTGTCACAAACTACTATAATTCTTTGATTTATTTATATTTGTTTTAGCTAAACTGTTCACGTCTGGGATACCGGTAGTTTCAGCACTTACTGAAATCATTTCAAATATTTATAATAAATTTCATGAGAAATTATAGAATTATAAAAAAATTTTACTCATGAATTATTATTATTTTTTTTACTCTTACAAATCTGTCAAACTACTATAATTCTTTGATTTATTTACATTTGTTTTAGCTAAAATGTTCATGTATGGTCTACTGGTAGTTTCAGCACTTACTGAAATCATTTCAAAAAATTATCACTAATTTCATAAGAAATTACAAAATTATATAAAAAATAAATAAATATAGCTTCGAAATTAAAGTCATAACATTTAATTGATAAACTTTGTAAAATAAATAATAAAAGTGATTTGGTGAAGAGGCTGGTAGATGAGATGAAGCCCACCAGAGGCAGTTCCTCCCTGGACCACGAGAGGGCACCGACACTGTGTCGAACTCCTTCTTCTGTTGTTTCCCCATTTCCTGTTATGATCAGTCACACCGGTGTTATATTTCTTATTAGAGTCCTTATTTAAGTTCCCTGTGTTCCCTCTTTTTTTGTCGGTGCATTAAGTTTGAGTTTGAGTTTGTGTTTGTGTTTTTGTGATTAGTGAGATTTTGGTTATTGTTTGCCCCGTGTTTAGTTTTAGGGTTTTCGCACAATAAGATTTTCATTTACATTTATTCAGTTCTCTGCATGCAGATTTATTTTATATGCCGTGTGCACTGAACTGAACTGAACTGCAGGATGGAATTGTTAATTATACATTGCTAATTCTTTAATTTAGCCATTAGGATTGTCTATATTCAGATATTCACCAGTTAAAGTTCACTGTGTGTTTCATAAAATATAATATCACCAGCAGGTCTGGTCCCAGTCACTGTATCCGTCCTGAGAACCGTCCCTCACAATTATAACCTGATGATGACACCGGTGACCTGGCCTGTTGCACAGAATTACTGCAGGGTGATGTACACTGACCTGGCAACCATCCTAAGTGATACTGATTGGCTACGATTTGAGAAAGAAGCAGCAAGTAAAGGTCTGACAACATCTGCCTGGGTCGGATTGTACAAAGACATCAATAGCTGGCGCTGGTCCTTAAACGATCTCCCACTGACAAGTGTCACTTATACCAATTGGGGCACTGGACAGCCTGATAATGCTGGTGGAAAAGAAGCATGTGGTCTAATAGGTTACCTTAATTCATGGTGGGATGAACAATGTACACTACTAAACTCCTTCATATGCTACAATGGTGAGTCAATATCCTGATGTTAATTTGCCTAGTCTTGGTTTGATGGCTGGTTTTTCACATTTTGGGTTGTATCTTGGTATCATATTGTCTGTGAGACAGAGACGTGACTTTTGTTTATTTATTTTTTCACAGCTAATTTCAGTGGTGCTGCCAGGTTCATCGGCATCAGTAGTCCTCTGCTGACCTGGACTCAAGCTCAAACTTACTGCCGAACACATCACACAGACTTGGCCAGCTCTCTGAACAGCTCAGACGACGACATGTTACTGCAGGTGAAGAATATCCAGGGTGATTCCTGGATTGGGCTTTACAAAGACACTTGGAAGTGGTCAGACGGGACCAACGCTTCAAACATCCCATGGGCTCCTGGACAACCTGATAATGCTGGGGGTTACGAGGACTGTGCAGTGGTTAATAACGGACTGTTCTACGATGAACAATGCACCAACCTGCACTCTTTCTTCTGTAACACCAGTGAGTCTTCTGTTTTCTCTTATTCTAATATCACATCAAAAATGTATTAAGTTTTGTCTTTGTCATTTTCTGTATTTTCTTTGGAAAAAAAAATCAGATTTTTGAAAATCTTTAGATGCCAAAAGAAGGAAGTGAAAATAAAATGCTATGATATAATAATAATAATAATAATAATAATAACAAATGCTCCTTTTTATGCTTATAAACACCTTCATCTACAATTTGTTGGTGTTCAGTGGCTTCTGGGTAAACTGTCTCTCAGAAATGTACCGCTATATCGAGCAAACTTCCCTTGAGATAATAAAGTAAAGGGATGGTTGATGAGAGCTCATTAAAATATTTGAATGCAGCAGAAAGTAGCTCACAGTTCACGAGCAAATGACGGCACAAGAAGACGAAAGGAGATGAAGTTCAAATTAAACACAATTTGTTCTCATTTGGTGCAAAGTCATTTAGAAATATGATTGTGAAATTTTACTGTATAAAAATATAAATATACCATAAACAAAATGATAACGTAATCAAATCTAACACATAAAGGAGTGTCTGTGCAATTAATGTTCATTTAAGATTGAACTCGTTAAGCCATATATCATAATATTCATTCAGACGGTGCAGTGTCCTGAAGAGGGAAAACTTTACATTATGGAGAAATTAAAGCGTGTGTGTGTGTGTGTGTGTGTGTGTGTGTGTGTGTGTGTGTGTGTGTGTTACACAGTTTACCCAGCGAGGGGTCAGATAATGAGACTGCAGGTGAAGTCTGATGGGAGTGTGTTTGATCCTGCTGTGCAGTCGTCCATTTTAGATCAGGTGAGTCACATGATGTCTGTGAAATTTGGAGAAACCCATATTAGCATTTCTTACTCTCAAATTTCTTTTATTCTCAAGAATTTTGCTCCTTTTATTATTTCTTGTCTTCTCGGTGACACGTATTCCTTTTCTTTTTGGCTTGAGTAATTAAATCCTGATTCTGATCCTCAGATCAGACAGAAACTGGAGGAAAAAGGCATGTTGGAGAACACCACAGTGACCTGGAAGGTGCAGCCAGATGGAAACATCTTCCACTAGAAAAAGGATGATCTGTAACGTCTAAACGCTCACCTTCAAGTCGAGCAGATTCCAAACTGACTGAAATGTTATTTAACCTACAACATTTAAGCTTTAATCAGTAGGCAGTGTCAGAGGACAAGATTAGCCAGAAGTAGAGGAATAAACGTATTTAATTGCTCTGATTGGAACACGCCCACTTTGACTTTGCAACCGAAATTTTAAAGTCAGATTTCACTGCAACTTTTTAATATTGAACATGTTCAGCTTTTGCTGCAAGAGGCCACTGAACACAGTGATGAGGAGAAAGTCAGAGAGGGTATGTTCAATACTGGGTTTAATGCATCAGTGTGTTGTAGTAAAGAATAATTCTTATATAGAATATAGTGAATGTAACAGAAGCTGTAAATACACTGTGTGTACTCTGAACAGTCATATATAATGCACTTGCCACTATTACTGTCATTTATTTCTTCCACATCTACAGTTATAAATATATACTCATTTCTTGTATTGTTTCTATTTTCTGTATCTAAAGGCATTAATAATATACATTAATATCATCAATAAACAATTTTAAATATAAACCTCTTGTAACTATTTCGTAGTCAGAATTCAGAAAGGTGTTCTATAAAATGTAATTCTACAGATAGTATGAACTGCAATACTTACATTGACCAGAAGTCGGCAGTAGAACAATCAGTAACACAAACAAAACTGGAGGTGCTACAGATCCAAACACCAGATTTATTTCATTAGTAAAAATATACTTTCATGTAGACACATGCACTGAAAATCCTATTAGAACAATCATCATGACCACCATGACAGGTAAAGATCCTCCTACTTGTTCATCTGAGCAGGTGATGAGGTTTGCATGTGACTGCTTCCAGTCTGCCTTGCTTTTATAACTTCTAGAAAAAGAGCCACTGAGTTTGTGGAGTCTAATTTTCATCGGCTGTGACGTGCAACTGCTGAAAGTTCAGAATGTTAATTTGTTGTATTTTGGATCTCTCTGATTTTAAATAGTAACTGGGTTGGTTAGTTGGTGTGAATCGCTCAATCACCTGCTTCATGCCAACATCTGAAGGCAGCACTAGCTGAGTAACAGAAGTGTTGACTCCAAATCCCAGCACAGGCTCTCTGACTGCTGGACATAAGGAAATGTGGACAGTTTTGCACTGACATTAGGATTTAATGTAGTATTTAATTTGCAGGTTTGATTTACCCTCAACTGTGTAATAAGACACTCTTTCTGGGTCAGCCACTTCTGGGAAGGTTCACTACTGTGCTGAATTGTTCCGGTTGGAGATAACGGCTCTCACTGTGGTTCTTTGGAGTCCCAGAGCCTTTGAAATAGCTTTGTAACCCTTCTCAGGGTGGATTTTGCTGTTAAACGTCAATATTACTAGAATATGGTGATACTTGTCCCATAATGAGGGTTAGGATGAATGCAATTGCAGTTAAGAGCTTTAATAAAGATTATAATATCCAGAGCACATGGCAAAAGACATAAATAAAGACCTGCAGCGATCCGGCAATCAGACAAACAGGCTAGAGCAGGTAAGGCAGAAATCAACCCCCAATGCAAAGCAGACTCAAACCCAGAATAAGCAAAACAATGGCAGGGCTTGGTAAAATATAGAAGATGTGACTGAGCAGTCTCTTAAGTAGTGTTTTGTGATTGTCAGTGTGATCGGGAACAGGTGTGTGTGATTAGTCCTCAGGAGAAGGTGCCTTGTCTGTGTTCCATTGGGAGTTGTAGTCATCGGCCATGTTTGTAGTTCGTGGTGCATTATGGGAAATTGAGCTGCTAGTTTGCTTTGACATGACAATACCATTAATCTGTGAAACTGCTAGTTATTTATAATCCTGTAGAATTTAATATTGGTGCATCCAGAGTGTGAACTTGGACCCCTCTAAAACAGCCCACAAGTAAACTGTATGCAAAGAACCTCTAGAGATGGTCTGTATGGTATGTTTGGGTTCATTTTGTCATCCAAGACAGGAAGAATAGATGTTTTTAATAAATTTTACTAGCAAACATGCTCCTCTGAGGTTGCGTTTAGCTGTAAGACAAGCCCTCACATTTGCTTCTACAAAGAACTTCATATTTAACCTGGAGAAAAAGTCACCAGTCTACACAGCACAATCCAGGAAATGTTTATCATTATGAACTTGTGGCTCCACAAAGCCAGAGCTACGCACATTCAATCCTAATCCTACTTTTGTAGATCTGCATCTGGGACGAGGCCTGTTGCTGATATTTTATTGCATGATATGCACCGTAAAGCTACGCTGGTGAATATACAGCATGAATATGGCCAAGTTAAAGACGTCTGTACTTTTTACAATCCAATCGTGTAATTCAGCCTGGTGTTCCAGTACTGTATGAGCCTGCTGTGTCATCACTGGAGGACTCGAGGAGGCATGTTTACAACAGCTGTGTCATTGCTTACATGATTTATTTTGGCTGGAGTGTTCCTTTAAGGTTCTTGTAGAAGTGCTTGGTGTAACTAGATGCTGTGCAGTATTTTGGTGTATAAGACTAAGCTGATCCAGCTGAAAGGTTATATGGTGGAGTTTTCTTTTAAATAGCTCAAATTCATGTTTCCTGTCTTGGCAGCAATCTGTGCTTGATATGTGTAAATTTTACACACTGATGAGCAAACGTGGCACGATGACGGCTGAAAAAACCAAAGCAAATAAGAAATCTCCTCAAACTTCAGGCAGCTAACATTATTTACAGCAAAATGCTTTCTTTTAAATGAGTATAATATAATCACCGCTCCACAAAACACTTTCTGTTTCTGTACAGTTTACAAGAATTTAAAAAATAAAAATAGAAATGAATAAGAAATAATTACAAATAAGAAATAAGACAAGAAATATGAAATATATGTACAGGAATGTGCAAAAAGGGGTACAGAATGTGCAGAATGTTACGTGTAGTATCAGTACAAAGCGCAGTGTATCAGTGGATTGCAGTGTGACTGGAGAGTCTTTATGGAGTCCTAAAGGATCTGTATGGTGGACATTTCCGTGTTGAGGAGTCTGATGGCCTGAAGGAAGAAGCTCCTCCTGATCCTCTCAGCCATTCATGTCTTCAAAACTGTACAATTAATTAATAAAATAATTAAGAATAATGAATAATTAATAAAATACCTCTGTGTATGTACAAAATGAAAGAATTGATGAACTTTGGTGTTAGAAAATGATTATTTGGGTCATATCAATCCTCCACAACCCGTTCATGATTTGCTTTGTGATTCGCTTCCACCTTGTGGTCAAAGTCTGTAGTGCACACAACGCATGAACATGTTGCTGATGAAACCAGCTGCAGAATATTAACTTTAATCATGAAATATTAACAAGAGTGAGTTTGATAACTGATCTGAGTGTGTTTCCTGCTGTGGGTCTCAAAGTGTGCAGGTCCCCCACTGAGTCTAAATCTATGATCGCAGCACAATAATATAGTAAACTAGTAAGTAAAGTAAGTAAAACTTTATTTATATAGCACTTTGAAACCAAAGGCTACAAAATAATTCACTGTAATAATAATAACAAAAAGTAAAATAGAATTAAAAGTAATAGTAAACACATGAGTTGTAAGATGCTGTCGAACACCTCAGTTGAGCAGGAACATTAAATATATAACGGAAGGCTTTACAGAAGCACATTACTTTAATAATTTACCGCATACGCTGAAAAAGCACAATCACCTTTTATTTTCAGCCTAGCCCTAGACAGGGAGAGTAAACCTTGATCAGATGACCTTAATGACCTTTCACTGCTGTGCAACGGGCCTGTGTGAAAATGTATTTGCCCCCCATAGTTACTAATTCCCCAAATCTATGGAACTGCGTTCATAATGGGGTTCAGCTGGACTAGACGCAACCAGGCCTGATTACTGCACACCCTGTTCAATCACATCAACACTTAAATAGAACTTTTTCAACAGCATGAAGTTGGTTAAAAGGTCTTACCCAGTAACACACTATGCCAAAAATGAAAGAAATTCTAGAAATGAGGAAGAAGGTGATGGAAATTCATCAGTCTGAGAAGGGTTACAAAGCTATACAAAGGCTCTGGGACTCCAAAGAACCACAGTGAGAGCCGTTATCTCCAACCGGAACAATTCAGCACAGTAGTGAACCTTCCCAGAAGTGGCCGACCCAGAATGAGTGTCTTATTACACAGTTGAGGGTAAATCAAACCTGCAAATTAAATACTACATTAAATCCTAATGTCAGTGCGAAACTGTCCACATTTCCTTATGTTCAGCAGTCAGAGAGCCTGTGCTGGGATTTGGAGTCAACACTTCTGTTACTCAGCTAGTGCAGCCTTCAGATGTTGGCAGGAAGCAGGTGATTGAGCGATTCACACCAACTCACCAACCCAGTTACTATTTAAAATCAGAGAGATCCAAAATACAACAAATTAACATTCTGAACTTTCAGCAGTTGCATGTCACAGCCGATGAAAATTAGACTCCACAAACTCAGTGGCTCTTTTTCTATAAGTTATAAAAGCAAGGCAGACTGGAAGCAGTCACATGCAAACCTCATCACCTGCTCACCAAACAGATGAACAAGTAGGAGGATCTTTACCTGTCATGGTGGTCATGATGATTGTTCTAATAGGATTTTCAGTGCATGTGTCTACATGAAAGTATATTTTTACTAATGAAATAAATCTGGTGTTTGGATCTGTAGCACCTCCAGTTTTGTTTGTGTTACCGATTGTTCTACTGCCGACTTCTGGTCAATGTAAGTATTGCAGTTAATATTAATTGTAGAATTACATTTTATAGAACACCTTTCTGAATTCTGACTACGAAATAGTTACAAGAGGTTTATATTTAAAATTGTTTATTGATGATATTAATGTATATTATTAATGCCTTTAGATACAGAAAATAGAAACAAAATACAAGAAATGAGTATATATTTATAACTGTAGATGTGGAAGAAATAAATGACAGTAATAGTGGCAAGTGCATTATATATGACTGTTCAGAGTACACACAGTGTATTTACAGGTTCTGTTACATTCACTATATTCTATATAAGAATTATTCTTTACTACAACACACTGATGCATTAAACCCAGTATTGAACATACCCTCTCTGACTTTCTCCTCATCACTGTGTTCAGTGGCCTCTTGCAGCAAAAGCTGAACATGTTCAATATTAAAAAGTTGCAGTGAAATCTGACTTTAAAATTTCGGTTGCAAAGTCAAAGTGGGCGTGTTCCAATCAGAGCAATTAAATACGTTTATTCCTCTACTTCTGGCTAATCTTGTCCTCTGACACTGCCTACTGATTAAAGCTTAAATGTTGTAGGTTAAATAACATTTCAGTCAGTTTGAAATCTGCTTGACTTGAAGGTGAGCGTTTAGACGTTACAGATCATCCTTTTTCTTGTGGAAGATGTTTCCATCTGGCTGCACCTTCCAGGTCACTGTGGTGTTCTCCAACATGCCTTTTTCCTCCAGTTTCTGTTTGATCTGAGGATCAGAATCAGGATTTAATTACTCAAGCCAAAAAGAAAAGGAATACGTGTCACCGAGAAGACAAGAAATAATAAAAGGAGCAAAATTCTTGAGAATGAAAGAAATTTGAGAGTAAGAAATGCTAATATGGGTTTCTCCAAATTTCACAGACATCATGTGACTCACCTGATCTAAAATGGACGACTGCACAGCAGGATCAAACACACTCCCATCAGACTTCACCTGCAGTCTCATTATCTGACTCCTCGCTGGGTAAACTGTGGAACACACACACACACACACACACACACACACACACACACACACACGCACGCACGCACGCACGCACGCACGCTTTAATTTCTCCATAATGTAAAGTTTTTCCTCTTCAGGACACTGCACCGTCTGAATGAATATTATGATATATGGCTTAACGAGTTCAATCTTAAATGAACATTAATTGCACAGACACTCCTTTATGTGTTAGATTTGATTACGTTATCATTTTGTTTATGGTATATTTATATTTTTATACAGTAAAATTTCAGTCATATTTCTAAATGACTTTTTGCACCAAATGAAAACAAATTGTGTTTAATTTGAACTTCATCTCCTTTCGTCTTCTTGTGCCGTCATTTGCTCGTGAACTGTGAGCTACTTTCTGCTGCATTCAAATATTTTAATGAGCTCTCATCAACCATCCCTTTACTTTATTATCTCAAGGGAAGTTTGCTCGATATAGCGGTAAATTTCTGAGAGACAGTTTACCCAGAAGGCACTGAACACCAACAAATTGTAGATGAAGGTGTTTATAAGCATAAAAAGGAGCATTTGTTATACATTAATAATTACTTTTTACTTGAAATTAGAAGCAATAGCAGAGAAAACAGAAGACTCACTGGTGTGACAGAAGAAATAGTGCAGGTTGGCGCATCGTTCATCGTAGAACAGTCCGTTATAAACCACTGCACAGTACTCGTAACCCCAATAATTATCCGGTTCTCCAGGAGCCCATGGGATGTTTGAAGCGTTGGTCCCGTCTGACCACTTCCAAGTGCCTGTGTAAAGCCCAATCCAGGAATCACCCTGGATCTTCTTCACCTGCAGTAACATGTCGTTGTCTGAGCTGTTAAGAGAGCTGGCCAAGTCTGTGTGATGTGTTCGGCAGTAAGTTTGAGCTTGAGGCCAGGTCATATAAGGACTTCTGATGCCGATGAACCTGGCAGCACCACTGAAATTAGCTGTGAAAAAATAAACAAACAAAAGTCACGTCTCTGTCTCACAGACAATATGATACCAAGATACAACCCAAAATGTGAAAAACCAGCCATCAAACCAAGACTAGGCAAATTAACATCAGGATATTGACTCACCATTGTAGCATATGAAAGGCAGTAGTCTTGTACATTGTTCATCCCACCATGAATTATAGTAACCTATTAGAACACATGCATCTTTTCCATCACTATTATCAGGCTGTCCAGTGCTCCAATTGGTATAAGTGACACTCGTCAGTGGGAGATCGTTTAAGGACCAGCGCCAGCTACTGAAATCATTGTACAATCCGACCCAGGCAGATGTTGCCAGACCTTTGCTTGCTGCTTCTTTCTCAAATCGTAGCCAATCAGTATCACTTAGGATGGTTGCCAGGTCAGTGTACATCACCCTGCAGTAACTCTGTGCATCAGGCCAGGTCACCAGTGTCAGCATCAGATCATATTTGGGAGGGACGGTTCTCAGGACGGATACAGTTACTGGGACCAGACCTGCTGGTGATATTATATTTTATGAAACACACAGTGAACTTTAACTGGTGAATATCTGAATATAGATAATCCTAATGGCTAAATTAAAGAATTAGCAATGTATAATTAACAATTCAATCCTGCAGTTCAGTTCAGTGCACATGGCATATAAAATAAATCTGCATGCAGAAAACTGAATAAATGTAAATGAAATCCTTATTGTGCGAAAACCTTAAATCTAAACACGGGGCAAACAATAACCAAAATCTCACTAATCACAAAAACACAAACACGAACTCAAACTCAAACTCAAACTTAATGCACCGACAAACAAAGAGGGAACACAGGGAATAAGGAGTCTAATAAGAAATATAACACCATTGTGACTGATCATAACAGGAAATGGGGGAAACAACAGAAGAAGAAGTTCGACACAGTGAGTGTCGGTGCCCTCTCGTGGTCCAGGGAGGAACTGCCTCTGGTGGGCTTCATCTCATCTACCAGCCTCTTCACCAAATCACTTTTATTATTTATTTTACAAAGTTTATCAATTAAATGTTATGTCTTTAATTTCGAAGCTATATTTATTTATTTTTTATATAATTTTGTAATTTCTTATGAAATTAGTGATAATTATTTGAAATGATTTCAGTAAGTGCTGAAACTACCAGTAGACCATACATGAACATTTTAGCTAAAACAAATGTAAATAAATCAAAGAATTATAGTAGTTTGACAGATTTGTAAGAGTAAAAAAAATAATAATAATTCATGAGTAAAATTTTTTTATAATTCTATAATTTCTCATGAAATTTATTATAAATATTTGAAATGATTTCAGTAAGTGCTGAAACTACCGGTATCCCAGACGTGAACAGTTTAGCTAAAACAAATATAAATAAATCAAAGAATTATAGTAGTTTGTGACAGTTTTGTAAGAGTAAAAAAAATAAATAAAACTTTATGAGTAAAATAAATAAATTAGTAAACTTGTTAAAGTCAGTAAAATAGAGAAAGTTAGAAATTGAAAAATAAAAAGACAGCAAATGATAAAGGCAGAGTAATATAAAGTTATTGTTTATTTACAGTTTAGTAAAATCAGATATAAATAGGGTTAGAGGTAAGTGCAATATTAATGTGTGTAATATTAATGAGTGGTTTATAAAAATGCTCTCACCAGTGAGAAACAGGAGAAACAGATTCAGCTTCATGATGGACCGACAGCTGAGGAGTCAGAAAAAAAAATCACAATCTGAAGGACAAAATAAAAGTCTGTAAGTATCAAATACAAAGTGATTTATTTGTGCAACTTTGTAAATGATTCTCTAATCAAGCTTTCCATCATGATCATGATCAGGTGTCAGGTTAGAGCCGATAAGCTTGCGGGACTACAGCATCCATCAGCACTGCTCATGTTCACGTCACTCACCAAGTCACATGATCACAAACACCTGGAGCAGGTTTATGCACAATGCAGCACTAGTATTTAACTCACATCTGTATAGCGCGCTCGGTCTAGTGTCTGTTGTAAGTAAGGTTGTTGTGGTTGATTTTTCACACACACACACGTATATTATTTTTTTTTATAAAGAAGCTAAATTATTTGCCAATGTAATGAAGGTGATTTTAAGCTGAAATGTAAAGTGTCTGGAAATACGCTTAAAAGTTGTTAAATAATAATCTCATAATATGAGAACTTTTCCTTTGTTCAAGATATTTACACTTGTTTAGATTTTTTTGCAGTGAGTGGATAAATAAATAAAATCCACTTTCCAGTGAGACACGAAAGAAAAAGAGTTATCTTCATGATGGACAAGTAGCTGTGGGAGTCACAGAAGGTTTGTGTCCATTTAAAAGTACTGATAGGGGCAACATTACAAGATCATCTCATCATGATTAATGTGCAAACAAGAAGAGAAGCAACAATTCATTCATGAAGTCTAAGACCTTAAAAGGAAAAATCCCACAATAATAATCGTTTAAATAATAGAAATATTTTTATGCTAATATCGCCATAATCTCAGTGTATCTTAATCTGCCAGAGACATAACTTTAGGACTGAAATAGAATATAATGAATATTTAGAAAGTATAAATAATATAAAGTATCAAATATACAACACAATAATCGTCCAACCGAGTCTCACATTTTTACCGTAAATCACGGCGTCTGCATACGACTCATTTTTAATGTAGAGAAATGTTCATACAGGACTCCTGATCACTTCAGAGACTGTGCAGTGTTTTATCATCAATATCTTACAGGATATGCTTTTCCCCATGCACGTAAAAACAAGTGAAACACTTCATACCTGTGAAGGGAAGATTTGAAGGCTGTTGCTTCTTCAGTAGCTCTGTACATTTCTGATCTTTGCTGCAAGTGATGTTCTGTAAATCGTATCTGGGTAGGAACATCTTCACATTTCAGATCTCTTATGCAAACCTTTCGGAACGTCAGGAATTTACAGTGTGGAGACCTGATTTCCCTAGGGTACGAGTCTGCTTGCTTAAAAAACTACAACATGGAAATACTGACTGATTGCTCTTAGTCAACCTCCAGATGCTTTCCCTTATTTTAATTCTTTACTGTACTTGGATTACGCTCATTTTAATCCCCACACTTGCTGATAATACTTTGCACGTTCAGATCGGTCTTCTTTGAGCTCTCTATTAAATACACTGTTTAAATGCTGTAACATCTTAAACATGTACAAGGAGTACATATAAATTACTGAATACTGAAATGAATATATTTTAATTTCAATGAAGTTGTTTCAAAGTACATACAGTGGGGTCCAAAAAAGAAAAATAGAATCTTGGAAACATTTCAGAATTCTTTAGTAGTTGCTACGTCCTGGTTTTTCTTTAATGACCGCGTGCACTCGAGCTCAAGACTCCACAAGTTTGTGTAAAAACGTATGATCCACGTCAGAACAAATCCATCAGTGTCGTCTGAACAGGTGCTTCAGTGGAAGAGATAAGAATTAATATAGAGTTCAGGTGATCCATAGCACAAATTTGCTTCAAGTTAAATGGTGACCTAGAAACAGTTCAGAATCTCTTGTAGTAAATATTGAACACATTGAAATTTCACCTTTTTAATCCAAAATGCAATGCGTTTAAGGTCAAATAAAAAAATGTAATAAATTTCAGTTTTCACACTAAACTGCATCTCTTTGGGTTTGTGTAGTTTCACTATCTGTTGTTTCTTTACTGGTAAGACTGTGCAACTTTAGTGTGTGACATTATGAATTTTTTAATAAATATCAGGATTTATGCACTGAATAAATTCACTTTTTGCTCGAGTAAAATGTATTAAATTTATATAATTGTTTTGATACAGAAATAATTTAGCTTTAGGACAAAAGTAAAGTTCTTTTCAGAGGCCAGGTCTCCTTGTCTTGGAGCAGTGATTTACATCCAAGTGACAATTTGCCTAAATTGGTTTTTACCTCAGAAGCTTCAAGTTCCAGATAAACACAATGCAAATGAAAGTTCAGAGGAAAGGAACTTTCAGTTCCAGATAAACACAATGCAATTGAAATTTCAGAAGAAAGGAACAGGAAATCTGACTTAGTATTTTATGTAAAGTATATGTAATATGTTCTCTTAAATCTGACTGACCACGTAAGTAGTTATATCATACACTTTCTGTCAAACTGTCAGTCAAAGTAGTGTGTGCTGACCGTCCATCAGACGGTCTCTTCCTGTCCAGAACTACAACGAGGATCTTAATTCTTCTTTCATTAAGTCATGGTGGTTTGGAGAAGGAAACGAGTGCAGAGTATTTTATTGAGAGTGAAACTCATGTGAACAAAGACTAGGACTATGTACAGTAACATAAACACAAACAAGACAAGACATGGAATAAACATGAACATGGCATGGATCAGAAAATCAACCACAACAACCTTACTTACAACAGACACTAGACCGAGCGCTATACAGATGTGAGTTAAATACTAGTGCTGCATTGTGCGTAAACCTGCTCCAGGTGTTTGTGATCATGTGACTTGGTGAGTGACGTGAACATGAGCAGTGCTGATGGATGCTGTAGTCCCGCAAGCTTATCGGCTCTAACCTGACACCTGATCATGATGGAAAGCTTGATTAGAGAATCATTTACAAAGTTGCACAAATAAATCACTTTGTATTTGATACTTACAGACTTTTATTTTGTCCTTCAGATTGTGATTTTTTTTCTGACTCCTCAGCTGTCCGTCCATCATGAAGCTGAATCTGTTTCTCCTGTTTCTCACTGGTGAGAGCATTTTTATAAACCACTCATTAATGTGCACTGAACTGAACTGCAGGATGGAATTGTTAATTATACATTGCTAATTCTTTAATTTAGCCATTAGGATTATCTATATTCAGATATTCACCAGTTAAAGTTTACTGTGTGTTTCATAAAATACATCATCACCAGCAGGTCTGGTCCCAGTCACTGTATCCGTCCTGAGAACCGTCCCTCACAATTATAACCTGATGATGACACGGGTGACCTGGCCTGATGCACAGAATTACTGCAGGGTGATGTACACTGACCTGGCAACCATCCTGAGTGATACTGATTGGCTACGATTTGAGAAAGAAGCAGCAAGCAAAGGTCTGGCAACATCTGCCTGGGTCGGATTGTACAGTGATCTCAATAGCTGGCGCTAGTCCTTAAACGATGTCCCACTGAATGTCAGTTATACCTACTGGTGCAGAGGACAGCCTGATAATTCTGGTGGAAAAGAAACATGTGGTATAATAGGTATATATGGTGAATGGTTGGATGACCAATGTACAGAACTAAACCCCTTCATATGCTACAATGGTGAGTCAATATCCTGATGTTAATTTGCCTAGTCTTGGTTTGATGGCTGGTTTTTCACATTTTGGGTTGTATCTTGGTATCATATTGTCTGTGAGACAGAGACGTGACTTTTGTTTATTTATTTTTTCACAGCTAATTTCAGTGGTGCTGCCAGGTTCATCGGAATCAGAAGTCCTCTGCTGACCTGGCCTCAAGCTCAAACTTACTGCCGAACACATCACACAGACTTGGCCAGCTCTCTTAACAGTTCAGACAACATGATGTTAGACCAGGTGAGGAATATCCAGGGTTATTCCTGGATTGGTCTTTACATAGGCACATGGAAGTGGTCAGACGGGACCAACGCTTCAAACATCCCATGGGCTCCTGGACAACCTGATAACGCTGGGGGTTACGAGTACTGTGCAGTGGTTAATAACGGACTGTTCTATGATGAACAATGCACCTACCTGCACTATTTCTTCTGTCACACCAGTGAGTCTTCTGTTTTCTCTGCTATTGCTTCTAATTTCAAGTCAAAAAGTAATTATTAATCTATCTAAGTTTTGTCTTTGTCATTTTCTTTTTTGAAAAAAAATGTTCATGCTGTTATCATGGATAGATTATTGTAATTCATTGTACTCGGGTCTTCCTCAGTGATCTCTTGCTCGTCTCCATATGGTTCAGAATGCAGCCGCAAGGCTGTTGTAGTAATAATAATAATAATAATAATAATAATAATAATAATAATAATAATAAATGCTCCTTTTTATGCTTATAAACACCTTCATCTACAATTTGTTGGTGTTCAGTGGCTTCTGGGTAAACTGTCTCTCAGAAATTTACCGCTATATCGAGCAAACTTCCCTTGAGATAATAAAGTAAAGGGATGGTTGATGAGAGCTCATTAAAATATTTGAATGCAGCAGAAAGTAGCTCACAGTTCACGAGCAAATGACGGCACAAGAAGACGAAAGGAGACGAAGTTCAAATTAAACAATTTTTCACTTGGTGCAAAAAGTCATTTAGTAATATGATTGTGAAATTTTACTGTATAAAAATATAAATATACCATAAACAAAATGATAACGTAATCAAATCTAACACATAAAGGAGTGTCTGTGCAATTAATGTTCATTTAAGATTGAACTCGTTAAGCCATATATCATAATATTCATTCAGACGGTGCAGTGTCCTGAAGAGGGAAAACTTTACATTATGGAGAAATTAAAGCGCGTGTGTGTGTGTGTGTGTGTGTGTGTTCCACAGTTTACCCAGCGAGGGGTCAGATAATGAGACTGCAGGTGAAGTCTGATTGGAGTGTGTTTGATCCTGCTGTGCAGTCGTCCATTTTAGATCAGGTGAGTCACATGATGTCTGTGAAATTTGGAGAAACCCATATTAGCATTTCTTACTCTCAAATTTCTTTCATTCTCAAGAATTTTACTCCTTTTATTATTTCTTGTCTTCTCGGTGACACGTATTCCTTTTCTTTTTGGCTTGAGTAATTAAATCCTGATTCTGATCCTCAGATCAAACAGAAACTGGAGGAAAAAGGCATGTTGGAGAACACCACAGTGACCTGGAAGGTGCAGCCAGATGGAAACATCTTCCACAAGAAAAAGGATGATCTGTAACGTCTAAATCAGGGATCTCAAACTCAATTTACCTGGGGGCTACTGGAGGTAGAGTCTGGGTGAGGCTGGGCCTCATCAAGTATTCCACAAAAAAAGGATTTCAAGTATTCCAAAAACAGTACAACCGATCCAATCTTCTTAATCTTTAGTAATAACTATTCAGAAGATGCAGAACATGAACGGTTCTTCAGAACATAGGTTTCTCTTACTTCCTCCTACTCCTTGCTGCCAGAGACTTGGCAGCGCTTCCTCTTACACAGCTGAGCCACATTTGGCTTGAGGGAGGAAGCAACTGAGACCCTCAGTATGGCTCGAAGATGCTCATCTGTAAGTCTGGACCTGAACTTTGATTTATTAAAGTTCATAGTGGAGAAGAGCTTTTCGCACAGATAGGTGCTCCCAAAAAGGCACATGATTCGCTTGAACATCTTGGAGAGCTCAGGGAACGTGGGGGGCAATTCTCTCATAAATTGTCCAAGCTTGTCTGTTTTTCCACTAACCTCCCTGAACTTGGCTTTGAGTTCAGAACTGCACTGCAGGTCTATTAGCTCCAACTGAACCACGGGGGGGCATCTTCCACATCGAAGAAGAAGGGGTCAGCAAAAATTTGAAACGTGGCTCTGTGTGTCTTGAAGTCTGCAAACCTGTGATCAAATTCTTCCTGTAGCTTTAGAATGGTATCAGCATACTTCTCACCACTGAATGGTGTGCCTGAATCCATGAGCGCCTTGCATGCTGGGAAATGGCAGAGGTCTGTCTGAGAAAGCTGGGCTTTCCATAACACAAGTTTTGTGGAGAATGCTCTGACACTGTCATATGCAACACTGACAAGCTGGCCCTGGCCTTGTAACTTCTTGTTCAGTACATTCAGCTCCTGTGTGATGCCAACAAGAAAAGCTAAGTCCATTAGCCATTTGGGATCACTTAGTACAGGAACAGCCATCCCATCCTTATCCATGAAGGTTTTCACTTCTGCTCTCAACTCAAAAAACCTCTTCAAGACGTCCCCCCTGCTAAGCCAACGTACCTCGGTGAAGTAGAGCACATCCTCATATGCTGACTCTATTTCCTCCAAAAAGGTGCGGAACTGCTGGTGCTTTAAGCCCCTGGATCTGATATGGTTGATGCATTTCACAACGTCAGACATCACATTGTCAAACTTAAGGCATTTGCTACAAAGGGCCTGCTGATGGATAATGCAGTGCAAAGCAATGGCCTCTTCCACACCCTCCTCTTCCAGTTTTCTTTGAACAAGTGCCACCAGTCCATTTCTCCTCCCTGTCATTGATGGCGCTCCGTCGGTTGTTATTCCAGCAAAACTCTTCCATAGTAAGCCGGCATCCACAATGGCATCACACAGCTGGTGGAATATCTCCTGACCGGTGGTCTGGCCACGCATTGGAATTATTGTGAGCAAATCCTCCATCACGTCAAAATTGTCATCAACACCACGGACATATATTGCGAGCTGCGCAGTGTCAGTGACGTCTGTGCTCTCATCAAGAGCGACTGAGTATGAATGGAAATGTCTAGCTTTCTCACGCAGTTGATCGTAAATGTTATCCGACAGGTCAGAAATGCGCTCTGCCACTGTGTTGGCTGAAAGGCTGATGTTGCTAAACTGACCTTTCTTTTCCAGACAGACTATACTTGCAGCCTGTAACATGCACTGTTTGATGAACTCGCCGTCTTTGAATGGCTTTCCCGCCTCAGCAATCATCTCACTCACCATGTAGCTAGCTTCGACTGCTGCACCACTCTCTTTGCTTGCTTTCTTGAAAAAATCTTGTTGCCTCAGTAGACATGTTTTAAGTTTGGCGACCCGGTCCTCTCGCTCATCTCCCTGGTATTTTGCATACTCCTCAGCATGTCTAGTTGAGTAATGACGTCTGATGTTATACTCCTTGTGCACCGCAACTTTATCTGTGCATATTAGACACGTCGGAATGCCCCTGTGCGCTACAAAAAAAATTCCGTTTCCCACGTCTCCTGAAATTGTCTGTGCTCATCGCCAACCTTTCTCTTCACAGCAGGTTTTGAAAAAGACATGACTGGGTGACAAAAAAAACAAACACGTATTTGCACTGGGTAACACTCCCAAAACACGTTTCAAGTGACCAACGTTGATAATTCGTGTTGTCACAAGCCTGAGCTATGGTAGCCCACGAGTGTTAAAAAATATAAAACACCCAGGGCAATGACTCACGCAGGTGCATGTGAGAAAAAGTTAGTGGGGGCGGGCCGCACTAACAAGCAGCTTTGATTTCAAGTAGGGGGCCACAAAATATTGTTCCGCGGGCTGCAATTGGCCCCCGGGCCGCGAGTCTGAGACCCCTGGTCTAAATGCTCACCTTCAAGTCAAGCAGATTTCAAACTGACTGAAATTTTATTTAACCTACAACATTTAAGCTTTAATCAGTAGGCAGTGTCAGAGGACAAGATTAGCCAGAAGTAGAGGAATAAACATATTTAATTGCTCTGATTGGAACACGCCCACTTGGCCACAGTGGAGGATGGGAAATGTAGTCACTGGTTTGCTGTGACATGACTCAGAATTCAGAAAGGTGTTCTATAAAATGTAATTCTACAGATAATATTAACTGCAATACTTACATTGACCAGAAGTCGGCAGTAGAACAATCAGTAACAAACAAAACTGGAGGTGCTACAGATCCAAACACCAGATTTATTTCATTAGTAAAAATATACTTTCATGTAGACACATGCACTGAAAATCCTATTAGAACAATCATCATGACCACCATGACAGGTAAAGATCCTCCTACTTGATCATCTGAGCAGGTGATGAGGTTTGCATGTGACTGCTTCCAGTCTGCCTTGCTTTTATAACTTCTAGAAAAAGAGCCACTGAGTTTGTGGAGTCTAATTTTCATCGGCTGTGACGTGCAACTGCTGAAAGTTCAGAATGTTAATTTGTTGTATTTTGGATCTCTCTGATTTTAAATAGTAACTGGGTTGGTTAGTTGGTGTGAATCGCTCAATCACCTGCTTCATGCCAACATCTGAAGGCTGCACTAGCTGAGTAACAGAAGTGTTGACTCCAAATCCCAGCACAGGCTCTCTGACTGCTGGACATAAGGAAATGTGGACAGTTTTGCACTGACATTAGGATTTAATGTAGTATTTAATTTGCAGGTTTGATTTACCCTCAACTGTGTAATAAGACACTCTTTCTGGGTCGGCCACTTCTGGGAAGGTTCACTACTGTGCTGAATTGTTCCGGTTGGAGATAACGGCTCTCACTGTGGTTCTTTGGAGTCCCAGAGCCTTTGTATAGCTTTGTAACCCTTCTCAGATTTCTCAGGGTGGATTTTGCTGTTAAACGTCAATATTACTAGAATATGGTGATACTTGTCCCATAATGAGGGTTAGGATGAATGCAATTGCAGTTAAGAGCTTTAATAAAGATTATAATATCCAGAGCACAAGGCAAAAGACATAAATAAAGACCTGCAGCGATCCGGCAATCAGACAAACAGGCTAGAGCAGGTAAGGCAGAAATCAACACCCAATGCAAAGCAGACTCAAACCCAGAATAAACAAAACAATGGCAGGGCTTGGTAAAATATAGATGATGTGACTGAGCAGTCTCTTAAGTAGTGTTTTGTGATTGTCAGTGTGATCGGGAACAGGTGTGTGTGATTAGTCCTCAGGAGAAGGTGCCTTGTCTGTGTTCCGTTGGGAGTTGTAGTCGTCGGCCATGCTTGTAGTTCGTGGTGCATTATGGGAAATTGAGTTGCTAGTTTGCTTTGACATGACAATACCATTAATCTGTGAAACTGCTAGTTATTTATAATCCTGTAGAATTTAATATTGGTGCATCCAGAGTGTGAACTTGGACCCCTCTAAAACAGCCCACAAGTAAACTGTATGCAAAGAACCTCTAGAGATGGTCTGTATGGTATGTTTGTGGTTCGTTTTGTCATCCAAGACAGGAAGAATAGATTTTTTGAATAAATTTTACTAGCAAACATTCAGCCTGGTGTTCCAGTACTGTATGAGCCTGCTGTGTCATCACTGGAAGACTCGAGGAGGCATGTTTACAACAGCTGTGTCATTGCTTACATGATTTATTTTGGCTGGAGTGTTCCTTTAAGGTTCTTGTAGAAGTGCTTGGTGTAACTAGATGCTGTGCAGTATTTTGGTGTATAAGACTAAGCTGATCCAGCTGAAAGGTTATATGGTGGAGTTTTCTTTTAAATAGCTCAAATTCATGTTTCCTGTCTTGGCAGCAATCTGTGCTTGATATGTGTAAATTTTACACACTGATGAGCAAACGTGGCACGATGACTGCTGAAAAAACCAAAGCAAATAAGAAATCTCCTCAAACTTCAGGCAGCTATTATATACTATATATACTATATATATATATATTATATACTATATACTATAGCTATATATACCATTAGATTTCTAACCTTTTATAAGCCCTTACTTTATATAAAAAACACACACAAAAAAGCCTGAAAAGTGATCAGTTACAGCTTTCAAAGCGGACTGGATCACAGACTACTGACACAAGGGTAGTGCGAGCAGGTTAGAGCAGCAGAAAATAATAATAATAATACAATACTTAATACAATAATTATTGTAATTCATCTGTTTATATCACTGTGAAGTTTACATCTCACGTGCATAATCAGCTCACTGTGTCCTAAAGTGTCATGATCAAATCAAGCTGATGAACATCTAACCCAGTATTATGATTTTCACTACATAATGATACAGTTCAGGTCATAAGTGTACATACAGAATCTGCAACATTAACAAAAATGTTAAGCTAAAAAAAGAAATTTCATAGAAATGGCATTTTGTTTTTTATTTATTCCTGCCCTGAATAAGCTATTTCACATAACAGATGTTTACATTTAGTCCACAAGACACAATAATAACCGAATTTACACAAACGAACCAGATCAAAAACGTACATACGCTTGATTCTTAATACTGTGTGTTGTTACCTGGAGGATCAATGACTGTTTTTATGGTTTCATTTATGGTTTACTGTTTTGACCGGTCTCAAGCTATTCTAACAATGAGGGTAAGCACTGAACATGTATGACATGGGTGACACAGACTGATTTATGTATTACTTTAACTTTCCCTTAGAATCGAGACTCCTTATTTAAACAAAACCAAACACTGGCCCATCCTCCTCAAATTTCAGCACAGAAAGGAGGTGAAGGAGTTCATCAGGTTGCCTTTAGTGAGGAACAGCCATGTGTCAATAATCAGATATTATATTAAACATTCCGCATACACGATATTATCATGGCTGCTTTATAAAATCATCACTGCCTCTACTTGGTAACTTGGAGGCAGCATTTTTGAGCAGTGAGATAAAATCTAACCCTTTGTGGAAAAAAAGGAAAAATGTAGAGGAATCTTAATCATAATTATTTCAAAATGATGGATCTACAAAGGAACTACAGAATATTATAATCATAAAGGAAGATCTACATGATGTATTAAAGTCCAGAAACAGGTCATTTTTCATTATCAGGGATTAACGTGTGACACAAGCCTTCACGTTGGACTCTACAACTATAAAAACAAAGAGTCCTGTTTTACCTAGGAAAAGAAGTGTCACCTGACACCAGCCTTCAGTGTCACAGGTCTAAATGTCACAGAAAGAGTATCGTATTACACAGTTGTGTGCATAAAAGTCTGCTAAATTAATATCAGATTAAATGTTTTTGTCAGTGCAGAACTGTACATTTACACGGCACTTAAACAATAAACAACTATACAAGATGCACGTAAATGGCATCACATTGTTGAAATAAAATAAGGTTTGTAAATATCATTCATCATCAGCCCACTTGCAGGTAATTTCAATCAAGGAGTGACAGTGTGTGTTAGATCATCATTTCAAACCGATATCTCCATTTCTACTGCTAAATCTCACCCCACACTATTTCCATGGTATTGTGTACATCCTCACAGTTCCTGGCATGCAGTCGAGCCCAGAATCAGCAGTTCCTGACAAAGCTACAAACGTCCAGCAGTCAGAGTATAAATGTTGGGAATCGGAGTCAGCACTTCTGCTAGTGTAGGTATTCTTCAGTTGTTGGCATGAAGCAAGTGATTAAGTGATTCCTGCCAAGTAAGCATGAGACTGTGAATGTGGTGGCCGAGCCATATTATGAAGACCAGGTTACTATTCAAAAGCAGGTAGATTCAAGATACAACAAAATAACACGTCAAAGCTGCACAATACCAAACCACAAATGGATGCCATTTTTGCCCAGTGTCTTTCTGATAGTGGAGTCATGAACAGTGACTTCTATCGATGCAAGAGAGGCCTGTAGGTCCTTTGACGTTGTCCTTGGCTCTTTTGTGACTTCCTGGATGAGTTGTTGCTGCACTCCTGGAGGAATTTTGGAAGGTCAGCCACTTCTGGGAATGTTCACCACTGTGCAGAGTTTTTCCATATGGAGATAACGGTTCTCACTGTGGTTCTTTGGAGTCTCAGAGCTTTTAAAATAGCGTTGTAACCCTTCCCAGACTGGTGTATTTCAATCCCCTTCTTCCTCATCATTTCTGTGATTTCTTTCAACTTTAGCATAGTGTGTTACTGAGTAAGACCTTTAAACCAACTTCATGCTGTTGAAAAAGTTCTATTTAAGTGTTGATTTGATCGAACAGGGTAAGGATTCTTACACACCTTGCAATGTAAAAGAAGCACATTGTGACTATAGGAATACATTCATCCATCCATCTTCTATACCGCTTACTCCTTTTCAGGGTCACGGGGAACATGGAGCCTATACCAGGGAGCATCGAGCACAAGGCGGGGTACACCCTCGACAGGGTGCCAATCCATCGCAGGGCACAATCACATACACACTCACACACCCATTCATACACTACAGACACTTTGGACACGCCAATCAGCCTACCATGCATGTCTTTGGACTGGGGGAGGAAACCGGAGTTCCCGGAGGAAACCCCCACAGCACGGGGAGAACATGCAAACTCCACACACACAGGGCCGCAGTGGGACTCGAACCCCCGACCCTGGAGGTTTGAGGCAAACATGCTAACCACTAAGTCACTGTGCACTATTTGAATACATTTTCTTGGCAAATAAAAAGTAGCTCTGTTCTCCAGTGTTGGATGAACACGTAAAACAAGCCTTCGCATTGGACTCTACAACTACAATAACATCAGAGTCCTGTTTTACCTAGGAAAAGAAGTGTCACCTGACACCAGCCTTCAGTGTCACAGGTCTAAATGTCACAGAAAGAGTGTCTTATTACACAGTTGAGGGTAAATCAAACCTGCAAATTAAATACTACATTAAATCCTAATGTCAGTGCGAAACTGTCCACATTTCCTTATGTCCAGCAGTCAGAGAGCCTGTGCTGGGATTTGGAGTCAACACTTCTGTTACTCAGCTAGTGCAGCCTTCAGATGTTGGCAGGAAGCAGGTGATTGAGCGATTCACACCAACTAACCAACCCAGTTACTATTTAAAATCAGAGAGATCCAAAATACAACAAATTAACATTCTGAACTTTCAGCAGTTGCATGTCACAGCCGATGAAAATTAGACTCCACAAACTCAGTGGCTCTTTTTCTAGAAGTTATAAAAGCAAGGCAGACTGGAAGCAGTCACATGCAAACCTCATCACCTGCTCACCTGCTCAGATGAACAAGTAGGAGGATCTTTACCTGTCATGGTGGTCATGATGATTGTTTTAATAGGATTTTCAGTGCATGTGTCTACATGAAAGTATATTTTTACTAATGAAATAAATCTGGTGTTTGGATCTGTAGCACCTCCAGTTTTGTTTGTTACTGATTGTTCTACTGCCGACTTCTGGTCAATGTAAGTATTGCAGTTAATATTATCTGTAGAATTACATTTTATAGAACATCTTTCTGTATTCTGACTACAAAATAGTTACAAGAGGTTTACATTTAAAATTGTTTATTGATGATATTAATGTATATTATTAATGCCTTTAGATACAGAAAATAGAAACAAAATACAAGAAATGAGTATATATTTATAACTGTAGATGTGGAAGAAATAAATGACAGTAATAGTGGCAAGTGCATTATATATGACTGTTCAGAGTACACACAGTGTATTTACAGGTTCTGTTACATTCACTATATTCTATATAAGAATTATTCTTTACTACAACACACTGATGCATTAAACCCAGTATTGAACACACCCTCTCTGACTTTCTCCTCATCACTGTGTTCAGTGGCCTCTTGCAGCAAAAGCTGAACATGTTCAATATTAAAAAGTTGCAGTGAAATCTGACTTTAAAATTTCGGTTGCAAAGTCAAAGTGGGCGTGTTCCAATCAGAGCAATTAAATACGTTTATTCCTCTACTTCTGGCTAATCTTGTCCTCTGACACTGCCTACTGATTAAAGCTGAAATGTTGTAGGTTAAATAAAATTTCAGTCAGTTTGGAATCTGCTTGACTTGAAGGTGAGCGTTTAGACGTTACAGATCATCCTTTTTCTTGTGGAAGATGTTTCCATCTGGCTGCACCTTCCAGGTCACTGTGGTGTTCTCCAACATGCCTTTTTCCTCCAGTTTCTGTTTGATCTGAGGATCAGAATCAGGATTTAATTACTCAAGCCAAAAATAAAAGGAATACGTGTCACCGAGAAGACAAGAAATAATAAAAGGAGCAAAATTCTTGAGAATGAAAGAAATTTGAGAGTAAGAAATGCTAATATGGGTTTCTCCAAATTTCACAGACATCATGTGACTCACCTGATCTAAAATGGACGACTGCACAGCAGGATCAAACACACTCCCATCAGACTTCACCTGCAGTCTCATTATCTGACCCCTCGCTGGGTAAACTGTGGAACACACACACACACACACACACACACACACACACACACACACACTTTAATTTCTCCATAATGTAAAGTTTTCCCTCTTCAGGACACTGCACCGTCTGAATGAATATTATGATATATGGCTTAACGAGTTCAATCTTAAATGAACATTAATTGCACAGACACTCCTTTATGTGTTAGATTTGATTACATTATCATTTTGTTTATGGTATATTTATATTTTTATACAGTAAAATTTCACAATCATATTTCTAAATGACTTTTTGCACCAAATGAAAACAAATTGTTTAATTTGAACTTCATCTCCTTTCGTCTTCTTGTGCCGTCATTTGCTCGTGAACTGTGAGCTACTTTCTGCTGCATTCAAATATTTTAATGAGCTCTCATCAACCATCCCTTTACTTTATTATCTCAAGGGAAGTTTGCTCGATATAGCGGTAAATTTCTGAGAGACAGTTTACCCAGAAGGCACTGAACACCAACAAATTGTAGATGAAGGTGTTTATAAGCATAAAAAAGAGCATTTATTATTATTATTATTATTATTATTATTATTATTATTATTATTATTATTATATCATTTTCTTCTTTTGGCATCTAAAGATTTTCAAAAATGTCTTTCTTTTCAAAGAAGACACAGAAAATGACAAAGACAAAACTTAATAATACATTTTTGATGTGATATTAGAATAAGAGAAAACAGAAGACTCACTGGTGTGACAGAAGAAATAGTGCAGGTTGGCGCATCGTTCATCGTAGAACAGTCCGTTATTAACCACTGCACAGTACTCGTAACCCCCAGCATTATCAGGTTGTCCAGGAGCCCATGGGATGTTTGAAGCGTTGGTCCCGTCTGACCACTTCCAAGTGCCTGTGTAAAGCCCAATCCAGGAATCACCCTGTTTATCCCTCACCTGCAGTAACATGTCGTCGTCTGAACTGTTAAGAGAGCTGGCCAAGTCTGTGTGATGTGTTCGGCAGTAAGTTTGAGCTTGAGGCCAGGTTAAATAAGAACTACTGATGCCGATGAACCTGGCAGCACCACTGAAATTAGCTGTGAAAAAATAAATAAACAAAAGTCACGTCTCTGTCTCACAGACAATATGATACCAAGATACAACCCAAAATGTGAAAAACCAGCCATCAAACCAAGACTAGGCAAATTAACATCAGGATATTGACTCACCATTGTAGCATATGAAGGAGTTTAGTTCTGTACATGGTCTGTCAATCCATCCAATATATCCATTACTGTCACCTATTATACCACATGCTTGTTTTCCAAGACGATTATTAGGCTGTCCAGGGACCCAATTGGTATAAGTGACACTCGTCAGTGGGAGATCGTTTAAGGACCAGCGCCAGCTATTGAGATCATTGTACAATCCGACCCAGGCAGATGTTGTCAGACCTTTACTTGCTGGTTTTTTCTCAAATCGTAGCCAATCAGTATCACTTAGGATGGTTGCCAGGTCAGTGTACATGACCCTGCAGTAATTCTGTGCGTCAGGCCAGGTCACCAGTGTCATCATCAGGTTATAATTGGGAGGGACGGTTCTCAGGATGGATACAGTGACTGGGACCAGACATGCTGGTGATGATATATTTTATGAAACACACAGTAAACTTTAACTGGTGAATATCTGAATATAGATAATCCTAATGGCTAAATTAAAGAATTAGCAATGTATAATTAACAATTCCATCCTGCAGTTCAGTTCAGTGACAATAAGTAAGTCAGTGATTTAGTTGGGCCTTGTTTTCTTTCCTCGCTTGTAAGCTCCTTCCTCTGAGGGTCTGAGGAAAAGATACCAGAATAGGAAACATGTACAGGAGGAATTGAGGAAATACATGATTGCCAAATCAGACCTCGCTTACTGACGTGACTTTAGTTATTGACGACTTGTTGCACATGGCCTATAAAATAAATCTGCATGCAGAGAACTGAATAAATTTAAATGAAAATCTTATTGTGTGAAAACCCTAAAACTAAACACGGGGCAAACAATAACCAAAATCTCACTAATCACAAAAACACGAACTCAAACTTAATGCACCGACAAACAAAGAGGGAACACAGGGAACTTAAATAAGGAGTCTAATAAGAAATATAACACCGGTGTGACTGATCATAACAGGAAATGGGGGAAACAACAGAAGAAGAAGTTCGACACAGTGAGTGTCGGTGCCCTCTAGTGGTCCAGGGAGGAACTGCCTCTGGTGGGCTTCATCTCATCTACCAGCCTCTTCACCAAATCAGTTTTATTATTTATTTTACAAAGTTTATAAATGAAATGTCCGTCCGTCCATCCATCCATCTTCTACTGCTTACTCCTTCTTCAGGGTCGTGGGGGAACCTGGAGCCTATCCCAGGGAGCATGGGGCACAAGGCGGGTGCCAGTCCATCGCAGGGCACAATCACATACACACTCACACACCCATTCATACTAATTTAAATGTTATATCTTTATCTTTAAATTCCAAACTCTCTCTCTCTCTCTTATATATTACACATATATATATAAAATTTCTCATGAAATTAAGGATAATAATTTGAATTTGAAATCATTTCAGTAAGTGTTGAAACTACCAGTGGCTCAGACGTGAACAGTTTAGATAAAACAAGTATAAATAAAACAAAGGAGTATAGTAGTTTGTGTCAGTTTTGTAACAGTAAAAAATAAAATAAAATAAAAAATTTCAGTAAAATAAATAAATAGCTAAACTTGTTAAAGTCAGTAAAATAGAGAAAGTTAGAAACTGAAAAATAAAAAGAGACAGCAAATGATAAAGGCAGAGTAATATAAAGTTATTGTTTATTTACAGTTTAGTAAAATCAGATATAAATAGGGTTAGAGGTAAATGCAATATTAATGTGTGTAATATTAATGAGTGGTTTATAAAAATGCTCTCACCAGTGAGAAACAGGAGAAACAGATTCAGCTTCATGATGGACGGACAGCTGAGGAGTCAGAAAAAAAATCACAATCTGAAGGACAAAATAAAAGTCTGTAAGTATCAAATACAAAGTGATTTATTTGTGCAACTTTGTAAATGATTCTCTAATCAAGCTTTCCATCATGATCATGATCAGGTGTCAGGTTAGAGCCGATAAGCTTGCGGGACTACAGCATCCATCAGCACTGCTCATGTTCACGTCACTCACCAAGTCACATGATCACAAACACCTGGAGCAGGTTTATGCACAATGCAGCACTAGTATTTAACTCACATCTGTATAGCGCTCGGTCTAGTGTCTGTTGTAATTAAGGTTGTTGTGGTTGATTTTTCACTTAAATAGAACTGCAAAAAAAGCCACCAAATCCCACAAAGAAAATCACGTGTCATAGCACCTTCGTCTTTTAAAACGACCTCCGCCAAAACCCCACCATCTTCGTCTCCTCGAGCCTCACGTATTTTCAATCCCAGCTTTTGCAAAACTTCAGCTCTGCTCAACTTGAGATCTCTTGAGCTTAACAGAGAACATGTCAAAACTATCCACATAAATTTAAAAATGAATTCCTTATATGACGTCGGTGTTGATCTTGCTGTCAGCCAGTCCTGAAGGAGATCTACACAGCAACCGTCCAGACTGCTGCAAGCCAGGCCTCTGATGTCCGAGGTCATCGTTGGTTGGCTTCATCATGATCGTCATTATTATGAGGGTCTTTTATTAATTACAGAAGGGTTTTTAGCTTTAAATCTCCAGAAACTTTAGGCTGCACATGTGGGCCAACCCTCAGCAGCAGTGAGTCTCAGAGGGCAGAAGCTCCAAGCTGAAGTAGAGCATCAGGATGGCTCTTGATTCACCCACACATTTAGAACCTCCGAAATCCCTCGGAGCATGTTAGAGCCTCCAGGGGGCAGCACTGCCTCACTCACTTTCAGTAACAGCTTTCTCAGTCACAGAGGATCTGGAGCCTAATAAAGACTCTTACCCCAGCAGCAGCTCCATGAGTGAACTGGCAAACTGCACTGTGCACAAAACTCTTCAGAGACGCTGACGTTCAGGACGACGGGGAAAATGGTGGAGGAATCCTTTCTATGGCTTCTAAAAATGATAAATATTTTAGCAGAAATC